>NC_141689.1:1041179743-1041762243 GCF_964263255.1 Lissotriton vulgaris
ACAATATGGACTTTAAATTTCTGAAAAATAATTTAAATTCAAGACCGTTAGTATATATGTAAGTATATTTTTCAGCTACAAATGAATATGACCATATACTAAAGTAAGCACTAGTTTTCAAAGACTTAGGTACTGATTCAGAAATACCAGTGGTAACATTTCCTCTAGGCTCAACTCAACTAACCCGAATGTCACAGGTGAATCCAAACACTTATTCTGAAATCTGCATCAGCCATTATAGGTTTTCTTTATAACATCATTTTAAGTAAGATCACATATGTCAATGCCCACGCTCTACACGTGCAAAAGCTTTAGTTACCCGATCATCCATTCACAATTTCAAAAAAACAGCGTACATCACAATTTACAGTAAAATAAATGCATTAATTTTGTTTGACTTACCAATTTGGCAATTTGTTTCGATAAGCAAGAAACATTAAATTCATCTCAAATACCATAAGTGTCACAGATGCAAGTAGATCCCCCCAACATTCACTGCTACTTTTTGAAATAGTAATCTTTATTTGCATTTTTGTCAAAAGACCAAATAAAATGCAATATAATGCAATTATGTAATTATCTAGGGTGAGCAGCAGCAAATGACACAAAAGATACTTGCATGAGGGTTAACTTCTCACCGATAATTAGGGATTAATGACCATGGGCTGCATCACACCATAATAATCTTGCCAACTAGTCCATATCCTTTCACGTTTCTGTGGGCAGTAACAAACCTTGTATAACAGTTGCTCCAGAATTTTGCATCGATATGGGACCACTTTCCACTTAACAATACTCTGTGCGCTGGTCGTTCCCCACATCTGTGCTAGTCCCTTTTAGCAATCAATAGACCAGGACTGATTACACATTTAAAATATCTGTGTGCCTTTAAGCCATTGGCATTTCAGTAGGGACCACCTTAACTTGCATTATCTCTGAAAGAACATCTGCCACCTTATGCCAGTATCGTTGTACTATTCTAAATCCCCACATCAAGTGTTAAATCACAGTTGATTTCAATACACCACAGACATGCAGGCTTTGACTTCCACCCTATTTTCTATAATCACTGACAGGTCCAATAATCAAAGTGTAGAAATGTAAGCTGTATAAGCTAAAACCATTCTACAATGGCAATTTTCTTTGGTGCCATAATGGCCTACGGCCACTCACCATCCTCCAGCATCCCCAAGGTGCTCCACCCAGTCACCTCTCAAAAGTGGGCATGTATCTGACACGTGGATTTACCAGTGTTCTGTAAATTTGTAATATCTTCTTGTTAAGCAATGGGCTGGTGGTCATTTTGGCTTCTGTGTGGCAACGTTCGGGTTTCTACCCATTTCATACGCAGACGACACTCAGTTGTTGTTTACCTTTAAGACCTTCACTCCTGAGGTAAGGCAGGCCTTCTCGAGTGGCATGACGGCGGTCGCCAGTTGGATGGCTAACAACTTTCTCCAGTGTAATGTGGGAAAGTCAGAAGTCAAGTTGTTTGGGGAAGCTAAAATCTTGTGGACCCCTGACTGGTGGCCTACTAGTTTGGGAGAGGCTCCCTCCCCTAAACAGGTGATAAAAAATCTGGGGGTTCGCCTTGACCACGACCTCACACTTGCACATCACGTCAACGTCACGGTGGGGTCTTGCTTCCATGTCATCAGCCTCCTTCGGAAGGTGTTTCCTCTCCTACCCGACAGCTCAAGGAAGACCTTGGTTCAGGCCCTCGTGTTGAGTCGCTTGGACTATTGTAACGGTCTTCTCCTAGCGGCCAATGAAGGCGTATTAAACAAGCTCCAAGTGGTACAGAACAACGCAGCACGCCTGGTGACAAATACACCCCCCAGAACTCCATCCCGGCCCCTTCTTAAACTGCTCCACTGGCTGCCCATCCGGAAACGGGTGGAATTTAAGACCTGCTGTGTGGTGCACAAAAGTCTGCACGATCTAGGGCCGTCCTATCTAGCCGAAAAATGTGTCCATCATTGCCCCTCGCGCAACCTGCGCTCTAGTAACCAGCTGTTACTGGAGATTCCCCGTTTCAGCAAGACCAGACAGGGAGGACGTGCCCTCTCTGTTATGGGTCCACGTCTATGGAACAGCCTTCCCTTCTCCCTTAGGCAGTGTACCAGCCACTCAATCTTCAGGAAGAGTCTTAAGACCACTCTGTTTCAGTACTAGAGCCTCCCTCTCCTTGCACTCTCAGACAGCACTGCGCGGAGATACACCTTCGGGTGTGATTCCGGCGCGTTACAAACGCATAAATAAATAAATAAATATTCTGGAATGACATCTATAATGTTTAAGTATAGCATGATTACATGTCTGAGTTGGGGACAGCAGATGAAATGGGATTTTAACAATCCAAATTCTTACTATAGCGTAATAAATTATTAGTGGTGGGGGCCCACAGCTTCGCTGCATACTACGCCACCCTCTTACTCTCGGAACTACTCCAGCGCGAACGGATCTCTATTCCACAACTCAGCACCTCCCCATCACCCCGGAGGTCAACAGCGCCATAACACGCAGGGCCTCTGGTAAGACACCGGGCCAGACGGACTCCCGCAGGAATTTTATATGACCTACAGTGACATGCTGGTTCCCCACCTTCTGGAGATGTATCAAGAGGCGACCGATAAAGGCTTGTTCCGCTCCGAAACTGACATGGTCACCATCCTGGTGATCCCAAAGTCTCAGCCTCCCTCGCAGCACTGCTCCGACTACCACCCCATCTCTTTCCTTAATTCGGAGCTCAAAGTATTTGCCTCTGTCCTAGCTAACCGCATACTAACGTACCTGGCCAAGCTGGTCCACCCTGACCAGTGCGGTTTCATGCCCTCTAGGGGAACCAGACACTGCCTTAGACATCTCCACCTTGCTCTGGTGAACCGCCAACAGATGACCCCCCACTTGTCCATTTTTCTCGTTGATTTTGAGAAAGTGTTTGATTCAGTGGACTGGGGGTACCAGGAAGCGGTGTTGACAGAAATGGGATTTGGAGCCCCCTTCGGTAACCTGATTATGACGCTATATTGTAAACCACGGGCTGCGTACTGGTTACTGGAGCTCTGTTGTGGCCCTTACCCATCAGGAGGGGCAAGAGGCAGGGGTGCCCCCTCTCGCCCCTCCTCTTCGATTTGGCGATGGAGCCCTTTGCCTGTCTTATCCAATCTGATAAACGGGATGGAGATGCCCCGGCCTGGAAGAGGACAAAATCACTCTTTACGCAGAGGACGTTCTGCTATTTTTAGCGGATCCAGCACAATCGGGACCTCTGTATCTCCGGGCGCTAAGTCTCTTCGAACTAACCTCCAGCCTTTTACTGAACGCTGCTAAATCTGTCCTGGTCCCCCTTCATCTCTCTCGCAGGAGTGCTTTGATTGGTAGTCATCGATACCTCTTTGACGACAGTCCTTCAAATAGCTGGGGATCTGGGTTGCCTACTCCCAGACCTTGCATGGTCACTCAATGTAACCCAGCTGGTGAAAAAGGCTGTGCTGATCTCCTCAAATGGCAAGCGCTGCAGCTGAACCCTATGGGCAGAGTAGCCTTATTTAAAATGATGATGATTCTGCCCAGGTTCCTCTCCATGCTTCAAAATACGCCCCTATCCTTCGCACGGTTGTGGTTCCGGGAGATGGACAGCTTGGAAACCAAGTTCCTGGGGGGGGTCGTAGGCCCCAGCTGGGCTTTGCCTAGTGCTGGATCCTGCCCTTTGATGGCGGCCTGGGGCTGACAAATCTGTTTCTTTATTACTTAGCTACTCGGCTCCTCATATTGCGCAACTGGTTTAATGGTGGTTGGTCAGATCCAGCATATCAATTGGAACGACACACCCTGGGTTTGTAGAACATCCAGGGGATGCTGTATGGGAACGTCCTTCCCCAAACCCTGCCTGAGGTCACCCGTAGGGTGCTTTTGGCCTGGCGGGCTTCTCTGCACCACACCCGCTGGTCAGACAAATTGACTCAATATACCCCACTATGGCGGGATGCTTGGCTCTGAGAGGTCGGCAACCTCTCTGGTTTTAGAGCATGGGAACTTATAGGGATTTCACAATTGGGGGATGTCTTGGGTGGAGACCAAATGCGCACCTTTCAAGACCTGCAAAACTGGTACTCCCTCCACACTTCCCAGTTTTATTGTTACCTGCAGCTGTGCCCCGCCCTTCACTCTCATATCCCAGAGGGCACCTCCTCACCCGAATACAGCCAGCCCGAAGCCCAGATCATGACTGGCAACTTGGGGAAGGGGTGGATCTCTTGCATCTATTGCCCCCTTACAAACACCCCCAACACACTATCCCAGCTCAGAGGCAGATGAGAGGGATGGCTTGGGTCCCTGGAGGATGACGACTGGAGGGACGCACTAATGGCCCTCAAAACCATCACAGCCTTGGCAAGATTTCGCCTAGTCCAAGTATACTACCTCCATGCCGCCTACCTCACACTGCTGCACCTTTACCTCACTGGGCTCCGACCCGATGCATCCTGTCCCCGCTGCAATCACCCACAAGCTGATTTTTACCATAAGTATGGCTTTGCTCCGCAGTTACAAGATACTGGGAATCAGTGATAGGAGAGCTGACTGAGGTCCTGGGCTGGGAGAGCCCTCTCAATCCAATGAATGTGCTCCTGGGAATCATCGAGGTGATGGATGGCTCCAGAGCTGAAAAACTCTTCCTAGACACGGCCCTGATGGTGGCCAAGAGGGACATTGCAGCAAACTGACTGAATTCGACTGCTCCCACCATGACATGCTGGCGCAGGGGGTTGGATTGGTGCGCTGAGCCGGAACGGCCCTTGTTCGAGGCCAAAGGATGCCCGAAGAAGTTCCGCAGAATGTGGGGCAAGTGGGTTGGGTTGATAGAAGACTGACACTTTCGTTGAACAACCGAGGACTGGAGCGAGTGCTACTCTGTCTTTCCCCTGCACGTCAGGGTCATGTATGCTGGTGTAATGTCATCATATTTCTGCTTTGCGCTGATATTTGTGCAAATTGCTGGTCAATTGTTCTCTTTTATTGGTCTCTCATAAAATCAAAATCAATAAAAATTGGTTATCAAGAATGAGCACTAGTAAAGACTAAACCTACTAGACAATCCTAAAACCAATGTATGGCTCAGGTGCTAAGTGCTTGATGTTTGTCACGAGACTGGAATGAAAAACACATTTAACAGGCAACAGTCTGAGAGAAGACTGGATTTGTATTACTTCACTAGCTGATAAAGGGATGAAAACAGGTATGTATGATTTATGACAGAGACAACCATTCTTTCAAATTAGTCTAGAAATAATTCAATAAACTTTACTTAGATAGACCAGGTTAACATGGAAACAGTCACTGACTTATTATGAAAAGTAAAAGCAACACATTCCCCACAAACATCATAATTGGGCTGCAATGTACGCATACGCAATTAAGTTAGTTTTATTGTAGCAACATAAAAAGCCTTACAAATATCTTCATAACAAAAAATATTCTTTCAAAACATAATCTATATACAACATTTCATACTTGATTTCATAAGTATATCATTTATAAAGTTCACCATGCAGAAAGGAAGATAAAATTGAAGCATTCCTTCAACAAAGTGCCTGATATGAAATGTCCAATTCAGTCAATAAAGCAGGAGAGAATAATAAACAAGTTAAAAACCATATAAAAGTTAAAACCACTTTTGCTCTGGGTACCATACTCGACCTTAACAGTACTTGGGGTAAAATAAAAACAATAATAACGTGGCAAGTGCGATAGACATGTTTAAATCTGCATAATGTCCAGTAACTGGTACGCCATTAGATATAAAGTGCTGACAGCTATAAGGTGCCTGGAGTGGTAAACAGCTGGCAATAAAAGTTCAATTAGTGTTGCTACAATATACCAGGCTGTTAAAAAGGCTGTATTCACAATCCAATTTATCACAGTTAGTATTTTGTTGGTATAATGCATATGCAAACAATTCCATAGAGAGATTCCCAAATGGAATAAATGTCTATGCAACGGTTTTATATATAAACTGCAAGCACTATCAGGTATGGGGAGTGTGGAGTGTTTGTAATGCTACTGTCAGATGCTCGACAGCCGGCCAGATCCCGGAGAGATAGGCTGTAGGAAAGTGCCCCTTTTTGCATGGTAAATCCCCCCCCCCTTTTAATCTGACCTCAAATGCAATCTGACTTGATGTGCACTGGGTCCCTGCCCATCCGGTACCAAGGGCCTGTGTTCTTTCCTAAGACTGTACATCTGTATCCACAATTGGCACATCCCTAGCCACAGGTAAGTACCATGGGAACCACACTGTGACAAGGGAGGGCCTTTAAGGACTACATCGCTTACAGGTCCTGCACTTTAACACACACCCACTGTTGCAGAGAAAAGTGAAGAGTCGACATAACACACATCCCTGTGTGCCATGTCTGCAATACACTGCCTAGGTAAGTCACCCCTCTAGCAGGTTACACTAGCCCTAAGGTGAGGGTAGAGAGGCATGAGACCTGTACCACTACAGTGTCTAAGTCCATTCTTAGACATTGTAAGTGTTGTAAAGCCATAAAGAAAATATTGCCTGGGAGTTGGTTATTATGAACTCCACAGTCCACAATAGCTTTACTAAAAAGTGGGACGTTTGGTAGCAAACTTATCAGCACATTAAACCCACACTGACGCCAGCGTGGGATTTAGGGTAACATGCACCCAGAGGGCATTTCAGAGATGCCCCCTGAAAATCGCCCAGCCCTGGTGTGGTTCCTGAAATGCTACCCGCTATTTGCCACCACCAGAAAGGTGTATGGACCCCTGGGTAGAGAGCCTCTGCTCTCTGGGTCCAGAAACAAAGCCCATCCTGGGCAGAGGTGTCATGCTTCGTTCCTCAGGATGGGCTGGGTCTACGAAAAGGGAAGCTTCAAAAGGCCTGCCACCTTTGGACGCCGTTCCGGCCTTTTGCTGCCACCAGCAACTGGCTCCCACCAGTTCTGGCCCCCACTTTAGGTGGGAGAATTAGCTGGAAATCAAAGCTAGGAAGAGAGGTGTGCCCGCTTTGCGAACCCCACCCCTCAGGTAGGGGAGACGAGGTGAAGTACACATCTCAGTCCCCTCCATCTTTAAAATGAGGGGACTCAGCCAATTAGGAAGAGGCTCATGCTCCCTCCCACTGTAAGGTGGCATAATAGGGAGTGTATCCACCCCAAGGAAGGGAACCATTGGCCCCGACCTGCACACCCCTTTAAAGCCCCCTAAATGTAGTATTTAAGGGTGACCATGTACCTTGCCTCCTCAGATTCAAGGAAGAAAGAAGAAGGACCGAAGAACCATGCTGACCCTGGAAGGAGAAGAGGACAGCAACTGACTTGGCCCTAGTCCTACAGCCTGTCCCGTCTACGCCCTGCCTACAGCAAGAACCCCAGCAAGACCTGCAGCCGGCAATACCCAGAGCCCAGAGTACATGACCTGTGACCTTCCTACAGACTCTGTCTCCCGTGAGCATAGGATTTACTCAAGCAAAGACTCGCCTCCAGAATCCGGATTCTGACGACTCTGCGATTCTACACAAATCTGCACTCGACGCCCACGGCCCAAGTTCGAATGCTCCAACACCCCAAGGAGGTCTCCCCAGCTATCCTGAACTGGGAACTGGTGATCCCCGACCTCCCTCAAACCACCAGTTGATGCCTGCAGACTCAACCTGAAGGGTCCACCTGACCGGGCCGGGATCCGGAGCCAGTAAGAAAATCTGACACCAGAAGACACACCTGCACCCAACTCCCCCCGGCCTTGGGTGGCCCAACCACCAGTGTCCAGGCATCCTGCCAGATCCCAACTTACCTCTCGAGCCGGTGGTTGCTTTCAGGAAGCCTCTCTGTCCGAGTCTGCAGGATCATTTCAAAACCCAAGGTCTCCATTGGAAAGCACAGAGTCTCTGACGTCTGTTTTGCACCCCGCACCTGGCCGCCTGAGTGCCGCTGGAGGTGCCGCTCCTGTGCAGGTCGTTGGCCCATGCAGTTCTGACCTTAACCCCAGGAGCTTTGCTCCCACAGCCAAGTGGCCTGCTCATCAGCAGTCCCTAACTGAAGGCCCCCTTAGCTCTATTGGATAACATTGGGCCCCTGCACTCTGCACCCAGCCACCCCAGTGCTGCTGCTGGTGTAACTTGCGTGCCCAGCTAGACCTTGGGGAACTTTGGTCCTAACCCACAAATCTCACAATCATAAGTTGTGTACTTACCTGTGAAACCGCTAACACTTTTTCCCTATAGGAACCCATGTAAAGAAATTTTGGGCCTAAAAATTGTCTTAATGTTGAGCCGTGTTGTATGGCTAAAAGAGAATTTTATTGAAAAGTATAAAAAGTCGTACTTACCTTGTATTTACAGATCCTAAGGTGTGGTATCTAGGCATACCACCCCAGTACTCAAAGTAAGCTTGCCATAGCACTTTCTCCGTGCTCTTGACAGGTAAGGGGAAAAATATTATGTTTTCATTTAGTCCCAGTACATGACAATAGACCCAATTCCGGCCTCAACAGAAGTCAATGGGAGAAATACATTCTCCCGATTCTTTTTTTTAAATCTTCCATTTTCCCCTTCTAAAATGTTGCCATGTATGTACCTAGTGGAAAATCGCATTCAGCATTTACTCCCTATTCCATACACGCTAAAATATCCGATTCGTCGGTTTTAAGCCAAAAATAGCTTTATTTTAGCTGTCTCCCACCTTAAATTGCCTTTGCTTCAATGGAAGTTAAGAGGAAAAAAACAGTCTCTCGATTTAATTCTAGAAATCTGCATCTTATTCTTTTCAAAATCTTGACATGTATGCTAGTCTAACGAGGGCGTTTGAGTCTAGCAAGAAACTTACTCTTTACACGAAAAAGTGGAACTCACCTCGTATTCAGCCGCATTCACTGACAACGAAGGAACCAGGGCAAATAGCTCATGAAGTGTTTTCAAAATAAGTGGTCGTGAGTCGCAGCTCAGCTTCGGAGACAGTGCATTCCACGTTGAGCGAATGTCAACAACCTGTAAATAAAAACAAAACGTTTTTAATAGATTTAGCGCTAAATGTGCGATGTAAATTTAAATTCACATGTTAATTATTGTGCTCGCCTCTGTGGGAACATAAAAACTGGTGACAAGCAAGGAACATACCCACTTAATATGGATTTTTGGATACCACCGTGTTAACATCTTGTCTGCTTGCACGATAATAATGCGATACCACCTGAATTTCTTAATGCAAAGAACAATATGTAAAATCCAACATTGCAAAAAAGTGTTTGCTAAGTCCTAAAAAACAACTAATGTCAATCGGGCATGAAGAACCACTACAACACTTCCCTTTGAATCTCATGGATCCATGATTTAAGCCACACAGCGCCACCTAGCACTAGTGACCAGATATTGCTACTAAAAAAGATGGATCCATTTGGTGCATGGAAAGAGTGCACATGAGGAATATGGAGGAACAAACATCCTTTAGAAAACCACTATTGAACAGAAAGAGAAGATTAAGCAGGAAAAAAGCAGAAGAAATTCCAATTCAGTTGTGCTCCTCTCGACCTCTGAGTCAATGTGCCGCTCTCCCCACTGCAGCTAAACACCAGCTGACTCCTGTGTCTGCCCGAGGCCCCTAATCCCATTAACTCTCCATTCATTTATGTTTTTGCATATTTAGATCTTGCTTTTTTCACTGCTGTTTTACTTTGTGCTAAGATTACTTTGTAGCACTGCAACACCCATCAGGGGTAACAAGTGCTATATGAATGCAAATCTTTCTTCCCCTTTTATCCCTCCACTATCCTTCTCACTCCAAGTAACAGACTAATATCCACCACTGAAATTACTTCATATTTCACCATATTAATTCCCCACTAATCCTTTGTAGGCTTCCTGAATAGCGCATGTCAAGCGCTACATAAATACAAACCTTTGTCCTCCTCTATCCTTCTGCTATCATTCCAAATCCAAATAACTGACTAACCTAACCACCACTTAAAATGTACTTGCATGTTTCACAGTACTAATTCAACACTAATCCTCTATGGGTGCCGGAGTAGCGTGCTACTGGCTGAAAAAGCGCTTCAACGCCTCGTCAGGGGTAGTAAGCGCTATATAAATGCAATTACAGTTCAATACAAATACTGCTTTCTACCCCTCCTTGGCCTCACGCCAGCCCTTCCCAGCTCCCAGGACTACATATGGGTCTACAGTGCGGACACGCGCAGTGGCCCCACTGCCGGCACGCCGAAGGCAAGCCCATCTGCACATGTCCATGCCTGGCCCAATTCCAGCGCCAGTTACCCTGGCTCTTCCGGCCCACGCAGCTACACTGTCCCAGACATCCAAGCCCTGGACCCCAGGCGTATCGACATCCCCACACATCCCCATGCACCACCTCATCGCCCCAATCGCCATCAACTCAGAGCACTACATCTTCCTAGGGAATCTTAACTTCCATCTTGACGAACCCAGCAACACCATCACAACCAACTTCCTGGAAAGCATGAGCAACATCTTCCTCAAGGAACTTGTCACTGACCCCACCCACATCCCGGGACAAATGCTCAACCCCATTTTTACATCCAGTAACAGAGTCAAGTACAACCACACTTCACAACTCACCTGGACGGAACACTACATCGTCCACTTCGCCATCACAGGACCTACCAACATCAGCACCATACCGCCAAGGTCTACACGCAAAAACTAGAAAAAGATATCAGAAGACCAGTGGAGCAATGCTCTCAACTCCTACATCCCAGACACAACATCCAACCGAGACCAGGCCGCGAAGAACTTCTCTCAGTGGATCTCAGAATGTGCCAGCACAATTACTCTGCCAAGCCAGCCAAATTCAAAGCAACCACCAGATGAACTAGCTGGTTCACCGCAGAGCTGAAATCCATTAAAAGATGCTGCCAGCAACCATCAAGGAAATGGTGCACCAGCAAAGAGACACAAGATCATTGTACCTACTAGATGGCACTCAACCAGTACCACCCCTTCTGAAAGAAACGAAGAAGAAAGCCCTAGCTGATAGCATTGAAGCCAGCACGAACCACAGCAAGGACATCACCCCCTCCCAAGAACTGTGTGACAGTCTGGCAGACTTCTTTCATAACAAGATCTGTCAACATTGAAAACTTTAAACCCTAACCTACTGCCACTAACAGCATTAGCTTTCTCACACCCATAAACACTAGCCCAGATTACCTGCTCAACCACTGGGACCCCCTCACAACTCAAGCCACAATCTCCATCATGAACTCTGTGTAATTGGGAGTGCCCACGGACCCCTGTCCTTACCATGTCAACAACTTTGGGAGCCAGATAATTGGTGAGGTGCTCAAGAAGGTCCTGAACACCTGCATCACCTCAGCCTCCTTCTCTCAAGGACTGGAAAAACACTTAAGTGAGTCCCCTCCTGAACAAGAACATCCACCAACTCAGCAGAACCAAAGAAATTCCAGCCCATCTCCCTGATCTCGTTTCCAGTGAAAGTTTTAGAAAAGGCAATCAACCAGCAGTTCACCGAATACCTGGAACAGAAAAATCTTGTGGACTTCTCCCAATCCATTTTTCAAGCCAACCACAGCACAGAGACAGTACTAATCGCAGGCACCGACATCAGAGCCCTCTTAAACAGCAGCAAACCGGCAGCTCTCATCCTTCTGGTCAGCCACCTTCAACACCATCTCCCATCACATCTTGATCAACAGACTCCACCACATCAGAATTCAGGGAGATGCCCTTAAATGGATCGCCTCATACCTCCATAGATGAACCGAGAGAATCTGACTCCCACTGTGCACCTCGAAACCGAAGACGATAATCTGTGGCATCTCTCAAAGATCATCCCTCAGGACACCCTCTTCAACACGTACATGAGCCCGTTAGCCGACACCATCAGAATGCACAGACTAAACATCTCCTACGCAGATGACATCCAGCTCATCCTTTCGCTGACAAAAGGCCCCTACACCACCAGAACCAACTTCTACAGCTGTATGGTGAGTGTCGCCGACAGGATGAAGGACACTGTCTCAAGCTCAACTCGAACAAGACGGAAGTCCTTATCTTTGGGAACAACATCTTGCCATGGAAAAACACATGGTGGCCTGATAAACTCAGCCCATTGCATGCCCTGACAGACCACGTCTGCAGCCTCTGCATTATCTTGGAAAGCAAGCAACCTATGAACAAACAAGTAAATGCAGTTTCATCCTCCTGCTTTCACACCCAAAACATGCTCCGCAAGGTCTTCAGGTGGCACCCACTCAACACCAGAAGGACAGTCACGCAGGCCCCCGTCACCAGCAGGCTGGACTATGGGAACACCCTCTCACCCTCTATGTAGGAATTACTGCATGCCTCCTTAGAAACTACAGACAACAGAAGATTCAGCTGTAAAAATCATCCTTGACCTCCCGAGATGGACCCACATCACATCCCACCTCAAGAAGCAAAACTGGCTCCCGATCCAGAAGAGATGCCAGTTGAAGATGTTAATCCACACATACAAAAAGCCCTGCACATCGAAGGACCAGCATATGCATGAATTTCTCCGAACTGACCAGGCACCTACGATACACCTCCCTCTTCCTTGCAGATACCACCCAAATCCACCGAAGCAACAGCGGAGGATGCTCCTTCTCACACCTGGCGGTCAAAGCTTGGAACAACATTCTCCTGCACCTCAGGACTGCTTCATCGTTCCAGCAATTCAGGAAAGAACTCAAGACCTGGCTTTTCGAATGATCAGATGACCACGATGAAGCAAGCAACCCAGCGCCTTGAGACCCCCACAGGTGATTTGCCAGGCTTTACAAATCCTTGATTGATATTGTTTCAGGCGATGAAGACTTATTGTTAACTCAATTGCACCAATACAGCTCTTCAGGTGACAGACGCGCGCCACTGTCAACACCTTAAGATAAAAGTATATTTAATGGTGGACAACGATGCCTGTTACCACCACCAGATCTTCCAACAACCCCAGATAATAAATAAAGAATACAGATGATCAAATCATTACAACTGGTACACCAATTGAATAAACATGTTCCACTCAAAAACGAATCTAGAACTCCCAATGGAAAGGATGGAAAGAAGAGCATTATAAAAAATCTGATGAAAACTAGCAGTACAAGCATTATGGAAGCCAATATTCAACAAGCGGAGGGCATCACCCAGCACATAAGCTAAGGTAGCATTTTGTGGCTGCTAGCTTACAACGTCCTTCCAATGAGGTTGAACCTTGACCTGGGGGCTTAGGCTTGGCTACCCAATGACTGATTGCCCCATGGCGTGGCGGAGCCTGCCTCAATGCTGTGCTGAAGAGGCTCGGCTTTTCTTATCTGCACAGCTCATGTCTCTCGCCAGGTGCGGACACGGAAAGAAAATCCTCTGCTTTCTAGGAAGCCGTCTCTGACTCGCAACCACACACCGAGAAAAGCAAACAAACATGTTTTCTCTACTTCTGTGGTGGACTGTAACAAAGGAAGCAGAGGCACCGGCAGCCACTAGCAGGGAGGCAGGGAGGCTTTTCTTTCAGCAGCAGCACCTGAAGACAAACAAGGGCTACACATAAAAGATAATCTGTGCTCTCTCCACAGCCACACTGTCCGTGGCCAAGGCGAGAGCTACTGACGGCCTTAATGCCTGCACAACTTAGTAGAAAATAAACGCGGTTAATTAGCTTTCCCTCCCTAGGGGCCAATCAATGTCTGCGGTTCAGGCACGTCATTGCGGAGGCGTGCAATAAACAGCCGGGATTGTTTAAAACCATAACAACTACGAGGTAAGTAACAGCGTGAAAGTAAGGGTCAGTTGGCCGAGCCCTTACTTTTGCATCAAGTCTTTCAAGTTGCATGCTGTTTTGCAATAAACACCACAGTGAAGATTTGTTATTTTTATAAGAAATGCTAAATTATAACTGAAACAGTGGCAGCGTTGGCTACTAAATACAGGCATCAGATGGGACACCAGTATGGGACCTGGAAGGGGTGACGGATATCGTTTCATAAAACAAAAAATATGCAAGTCACACAGAAATGTCAGCATTATGGCCCATATGTATCATGCATTTTATTGGTCGCAAACCGTTTGCAATGGGTAAAATGCATTTTGGTTGTACAAATTCCAATTAGTGATTCGGTAACATGTTACCAAATCGCATTTTCGAATTGCGAATACATACCCATTAGGTATTAGGAAGAAGCGTGATTAGGGCGTATCTTCCTAATACCGAATTGCAGCGGTATGTAAGAATGTTTTGCAAACAAAATGGGTCGCATAACATTCCCATTTTACCACCTTCTTCAAGTAGGTGCTAACCCATTAACAAATAGGAAGGGAGTCCCGATGTGAGAATGGTAGTGAATTTTTTTTTTCAGAGCAGGCAGTGGTCTCACTGACCACGGCCTGCTCTTAAAAAACGAAAAGAACATTTTTCAATTTTCTTTTTTAAATGCAACCCATTTTCCTTTAAGGAAAAGGGGCTGTCTTTGATTAAAAACAAAATGATTGCTTTATTTACAAGTTATCATGGACATGGTGGTCTGCTCACCCCAGCAGAACACCATCCCTATGATTTTAGCGATTCCGAACGGGTCCCAAATTGCGACCTACCTCATTAATATTCATGAGGTAGGTCGACTTGCGAAACACTCATGGAGTTTCATACATTAGGAATAGCGATTACCTAAGTTCGATTTGCAGAGAATGGCAATTAGGTAATCAGTATTTCCGAAACTGATATACATGGCACTATATGCCTAACTCAATGAACAGTCTAAGTAGTTTACATAAGATTACTGGGCCTGACAAGCAGGAGACGCCCATGATTTGAGTCTTGTAAGGCGGAACTCTTACTGGTACACATAAGGTTTACCAGCACATTTGTACCAGAATGTATAACAAAGGGCAGAGTCTAATGCCATAATATCCCTTCAAGAACAGCCAATCAGGCAGACAGATTGATCCGAGACAATGGGCTCACTCAGTAGGTATGAACTCTGTAGCCACACAGCTGTAGGCGAGTTCAGCTTGCAGGGCAGCACAAGGAGAGGAGCTCAGAGAGCAAGCACCAGAGCACATACTGCAAATACCTGGCAGCGCTTAACAAGCGTAGCTGGCCGAACAATTCTTAGCAGGAGACTAGCGTGTTTACAGCCAATCACCGAACAATGAAAGCAACCAGTCAGGTACAGTGGATTACTGGTTGATAGAACAAAAGCCACAGATAAATTAACCTAAGCGCTTAATGAAGACCACGCCCCTTCTTGTATCTCCACACTCTTGTGGAGTTAACAAGTGGTACTGAATAGCTAAAAATAGTTTGGTCGATCAATATCAAGCGAGGGTACCAGTGAATAGGCAGCGATCTCTCAACCACGATAACAGATGATTCACAATTATAGTAAGAGCTGTAAGATGTTCTATTCTGAATCCAAGGAAATCGAGGGATTCACTGGGACTGAATGTGAAGGAATACCAGGATCACTTGCAGTCTGATCATGAGCTCGGGGATCAGAAGGAATCCACTGAAACTGCCATGCTGCAAGTTCACTTGTGTCTGTATGAAGCTCAGAGCGCTGGCCACATAACTGCACATTGCTCTTAGAAGGTAAGATAGCTTGGACAAGAGCCTACCCTTGGACAGCAAGAACCAATCGTGGAGCTGGCAATAAAAAGAGCCAGGCTGAATTGGAATGCGCAAAAGGGAGCCAGGTTTAGACTTTCCATTAAAACTACAATATACAAGAAAAGATAGTTATCTGTTTGAGAGGCTCGGTAAAGGGTAGTTTGCAACTGTTCTCACTGATTATTCAGAGAGGCTAATATCTTGGCTGGCAACTCGCTGATTGTGGCGATTGTAAGGGAAAAGAATATAAAATCCGAATTCGGAGGGGGGGGGGGGGGGGAGTTCGGGGAGACTTGTTTTTAATAAAACTCAATTAAACTAATGAAATAAAAAAATGACAATGCCATTGAAAGCAAGTACAACAAAGCAATGAATGCCCACAAGTTAATGTAGAAAAAAAACGATGCAGAACACTAGATGGCAAAAATGTACACCAGGAACTCTGATATTAATATAAAAAAAATATTGTCACCAAACTTGACCAATGGCATTCAAGAGCAACGTCTTAACCCACAATACAGTGCACTTAAATAGTAATGATAACATTGTAACACTAAACAGTTGGCTTAATACTAAGTACCGTTGAGACTCTGTATAGTTTGAGACTTTGTATAGTCTAGATTTTTTTGCAAAAAAAACAGAAAAGTAAATCCTTAAAGAGTTTTGCACCATATCTAGACGGTGGTTTAAGTTCACGGATGTCAAAGATCATTGCGAGGAGTAGGTTGATGAGTGATAGAAAGTGTATTTTTTCTATCCACGTTTTATATAGCGCAAACTTGACCTGAAGGTGTCAGAGTGCTTTACATGAGCACCAGTTGCGTTACATAAGGACATATTCATTTTTGTTAGGCAGGCATTAAATGATTTGGCCAGAATCACAAGATGTTGAACGTTGTTGCCGAGACTCGAACCTGGTATCCCAGATTTGAGGTCGCCCGCCCTAGCCTTTAGGCTACATCCTGTCCCCGAGGCGGTGCAAGTCCATGCAGCCAAGGCAGTCGACATAAGGTATTAATTTATGAAATGCAGTCTTAGCCAAGAAGATCAAGGAGCCTGGACAGGCTGGAATCTGGCAAACCTCTGGACCATTTAGCAGGTAAAGGGTGCAGGGATGTTGATCTGGCAGGACTGCCAAGGGATATTAAAGTGCTTCACATGCAAAACATCATACACCAAGAGTTCATATTCAACTGCGACAGTGGAGCATCTATTTTTAATGAAGTCTTTTTGAAATCAATACGGACAACCAACTTCTAATTATGGAAAAAGAAAAAACAAACTAAATCATTATATCAACAGCTTACAATCTAATCCGCATTATAATAAGGATAAAATGTAATCAACGCGAGATCCACTGAATTATACTCATTTGCTAACTTAAAAACCCACCTCCCTCCAAAATCACAAGCATAGGACGAGTGCGCTATGTTCCTTAGAGTGGCGCGAGCCCGGTTTCTAACTTCAGGATCTGCCCCACAGCACTAGCACTCCATCAGAGCAGAGAACAGACCACTTTTGTCTCGTGTTTGAGGCGCAATTCACATCAGCGCCTTCAGATATTTGCCACACTTCATAGCAGAACACCTGGTTCTACTCACGGCTTCTTTAATGCAGCCAAGATTTCACACCCTAGAGGTGATCAGGCTGTGGGATTAAAATACGAACACCTTTTTGTCTTGGAAAGAGCATGGAATCTGGACTTCTGAGATGATCGTGATAATGGCAAACATTTTTTGGCTCAGGGTAGGTGAGAGATGCTTTGCATCTGCTGAAACGTGCTGTTGCAGAGGCATTTAAGCCAAGGTCATTGCCGGTGAAGTTTGATTGAGCCCACCGACGCTTGCACAGGCCCAGTGCTACTGACAGGTATAATTACCCCAAGTGAAAAGCACACACACCCATTTATCCTGCAAACCTCTGTGTACACGTATGCTTTTCATCAGAATAGTTTTGAGCTTTTTTCGGCTCCACAAAGTATGCATTACATTAGGGGTATGGAGCCAGGAAATTCCAAATATTTCTTCAGATCCCTTCAACCTCAAAGAGTTGCTAGTTCTCAGACATGTGGGGTCACGCTCTGCGACAACGCAGACCAATTTCTTTCTGATTACAATTTGTGACTGACAGCTGATATAAGGCAGCTGCGAATAGCCTGACAGGGAAAGCTCATAGTCGAGCACGAGGAAAGAGTTTAATGGCGAAAAAACGAGAAGAAAAAAATCAATAAAATATGACGCACTCGGTGCTCTTTATTAACATGGGCGTCTTTATTTTTTGCTTCTTTGGTTTGTTTCACTTAGGGGTAGGGTGTGAACACAGGGAGCGTCTTGCCTCTGTTGACAGTGACAGGGATCTATGACCACAGTCTGTGGACTTTCTCTGGCGAAGCAGGTGCAGTGGCACCGGGCACAGAACTCCGAGGAGTGCGCTGTATCGTAATTATGGCTATCTTGCAAGAGTCAACAGGAGGCCACACATATTACGCAGACCACCTGCATTCATAATCAACTCAAAGCGTTAGCTACACGAGTGAAATGATCATGCACTCCACCCACGCAACACCAAAATAGCGACCAAAACATTCAATCAAGCAGCAAATTACGGCTACAAAGTTAGGTACCGGATCTTTACACGTAACAGAAGAACGTTTTAGTTTACAGAATTTCACAGAGGAACCACTAGTTTTGTTGTTGTTCTGATGCATCTATCTACATATTAAAAAAGAAATACTACAAGAAAAAATCAAGCACTGACAACGCCAGTAGTTCTGCTGGCAAGCTTGTTTTATTTTATTTATGCTTTAACTATTATTGTTCTAATGATGAGCTACAAAAAGAAAAAAATAATAATAATATTATCTAAACGTGGCAGCCATATGCCTGCAACAATTTTTTAAATTAAAAAAACAGGTGAACCAAGAACAGTAATCGAAACATTTGATTGTATTGCACTTCATAGTAAAACATGATTTTTTTTTTAAAGAAGGTTATTAGCGTCAAGCATAATAAGTGTCACATTTCATTCGATAGCAGTATACATATCGCCCAGCATTATTGTGTTTCACAGATAACACTATTGTTATCCCTATGCTTGTTTTCGGTCCAGGGAAGACATGGCTTGGCAGTTCGGGCTGGACTGTTCCCATGAGGCACAGGGTCAGACTGATTTGGATATAGCCATGTCTGAACTGCGGTGGTGGAGTGAGCTAAAGAATGGTGATGGATCAAACCCAGATCAGTTGCCTGGGGGTGAGTGTTTGATTTGCCCAAATGCTCCGTCAATCATCCCCTTTGGTATCACTTTGTTCTCCCTAAGTTGGCAGGGTATGCCCAGACGTGGGTCCCTTGCTCACTCTACCACTGGATTCAAGGTAGCCTGGCTGATGAGGATTATGAATCCGAAACCGGTCCCAGGATACTAGCTTCCAGTCCAGGGAAGGCATGGCTTGGCAGTTCGGGCTGGACTGTTTCCATGAGGCACAGGGTCAGACTGATTTGCATATGGCCATGTCTGAACTGGGGTGGTGGAGTGAGCTAAAGAATGGTGATGGATTAAACCCAGATCAGTTGACTGGGGGTGAGTGTTTGATTTGCTCAAATGCTCCATCCATCATCCCCTTTGGTATCGTTTCATTAGCGATGGGACGTTTGGTTATGCAGGGGAAACGGGATGGAGGGATGTTTCTGACTTGAATAATGATTGACCTGAGTGGTATACATCAGATGGGAAGGTTATCAGGGTTCCTGCTTGTGTTAGTGTTGGGGCAGGTGGGGTGATGCCTGAGACTGGATTGCATGGTTGGTACTGTCAGTTTTCCTGCCCTCTGCTGGTTGTCGTCGCAGGTTAAGGTGGACTCACGTCCCATTTGTGTATCTTTCCCAGCGCTTGAGCTATATTCGTCCCTCAGTTTGTGGCTCTGCTGCTCAGGCTCGCGAGTCCGGCTTTGTCAAGTCACGTGACTTTGCTGGGCAGATTCTGGTTCAAGTAAGTAAAAGGCAAGGAAGGTCTCCTTTTTAATCCAATTAGGGACAAGGAGAATAGAAGTAAAGAACTGGAGAAGTCCCAAAACATTCAGCTATTAAGAAGCCCTTTGGTGTATTGCCCTCATAACTCACAATGCCAACTTAATAGAAAAGTATGCAGTATTACTCAATTTTGGACATATAATGTGTATGGTCTCTGTTGGTATTGAGGTTGAGGCACATATTTGCCCCTCCCTCTGCCTCTCCCTCTCTGTTGGACAAAGTTCTGCCGTTGTTCTGATGAAGGTGGTATCGCTATACACCGAAACGCTGCGTCGACAACCGTAACAACTGTGATTTTTATGATATTTTTATCTTTGTATTTATACCGACAACATTTTTTTTAACAAAGACTGAACTTAATATTTGTATGTATGGCACTGTACTGATGTTATATAACATTGATTTTATTGATTTGTAATAAACTGTTTTTTTAATATAATACACACTTTTTTAGCTTCTTGATTTTTTCATTATATGTCCAAAATTGAGTAATACTGCATACTTTTCTATTAAGTTGGCATTGTAAGTTATGAGGGCAATACACCAAAGGGCTTCTTAATAGTTGAATGTTTTGGGACTTCTCCAGTTCTTTACTTCTTTACTTCAGATTCTGGTTCAAACACAAACTTCACTACCATCGGTTTTTAACCTGAATCCTTTAGTCCAGCTGGAGGTGAGGGAACACAAATATATATATGTTTATAATTTTTTGATTAAGAAAACGAGAAAATAGCAAAAAGAACTATTGGAACGGCGGCATGGTTGAGGATGTCATTATTGTGCTGCTGATCTTCATATTTGGCAGTGCAGACTTGATAGTCCGACACTCTTATCTAATAATGTTCCATTGAAGTTCTGCAGGTGATCGACCACTCGCTGTCTTGCCACATACTGATGTGATGAATACAATGGCCCATTTGTGAGGTTAATGTGGGCATTGTCCCTAAGAATGCCAAATGCGTTTCCCAATCCATTATGTTTTTCTCTCCAAGAAGCAGGATACCCATAGTTTGAGTCTGTGTCTTCACAATCGAAGTTTGTTTTATTTGCTATAATTAGCTTAATGTTTCCCTAAAAGTGCTTTATGTTGGGTCTGCGAAGGGGGTCGTTGATCTAGATACAACTGACAGTTGTAAAAACAGCCTCTCAAAGGTTCGATTCATAAATGATGTAAAAGGCTGCCAGTTGGTCTAACCTTGTCCCTGCATTGTAGAATGCTTGGGAGGGGGGGTTGATAATTAGTAAGGGCAGGTTTCAGTCTGGTCCACGTTAACCCAAATGCTTTGTTTAACTTTTCAGAAGGCAGCTGTACCAGTTAATTGACATTCTTTAAATACTCGGTTAGAGTTGACCTATACAATGTAGAAATTGGTCAGTTGGAACTTCCTTGGTGCTGAAATTAAGAAACAATTTCACTATATACAATTTAAACTTGATTTGATTTGATTTGATTTGATAAAGATTTATAATGCGCAAAACAATAACCCGCAGGTATCAAGGCACCTAACAATAACATCTAAAAAATGGAAACATCATCCTTACACATAGGCTTGCAGGAAGAGGCGAGTTTTAAGGGCTCTTCGGAATTTCTGTAGGGAGGGTAGGGACCTGAGATCCAGAGGGAGATCATTCCACCATTTAGGGGCCAGGGTGGAGAAAGCCCTGCCACCCCACTTGGCTCTTCGTATGCGGGGGACTGTCAGGAGCAGTTTCCTGGAGGAGCGCAAGTCCCTTCCAGGAGTGTAATGGGAGATGATGGGACCAACTCCCGTGTCGCTGTTCTTTGCAATGGCTCTATAGGTCATGCATAGGACTTTAAACCGTACTCGGTGCTCTACCGGTAGCCAATGCAGCGCTTTCCTGGCCAACGTGGCCGAGGAGCGTCTGGGAACATCCAGAACAAATCTGGCTGCAGCATTCTGGACTACCTGCAAGCGCTGCAGCAGGCTCCCGTTTAGCCCCGCATACAGCGCATTACAGTAGTCCAGTCGTGAGCCGATAAGTGCAACAGCTATTTGCTTTCTGGATTGCTGAGAGAGATATTTCCTGATTCTTCGCAGGGTGTGGATTAAGCCCCAACAGGTGGAGATGGTTCTACTAACCTGTCTGCCCATATCCAGGGCAGGGTCTATCATCACCCCAAGATTCTTAGCAGATGTCGTGGGGGAAGGGCACACTCCTAGCGAGTCAGGCCACCAGCTGGCTGACCAGATGTTCTCTTTCCCTCCAAACACCATTACCTCAGTCTTCTCCCCATTCAGTTTGAGTGAGTTCTGGATCATCCACTGACCAACCGCCTCCATGCAAGATCTAAAGTTGGAGGCAGTTGGTACATCTGAATGGGAAAGAGAGACGAGGATTTGGGTGTCATCTGCATAAGAAACTACCTCCATCCCGAAAGTTCTAATTAGTCTGGCTAGTGGGGTCACGTAGATGTTAAATAGGGTCGGACTAAGAGCCGACCCTTGCGGTACCCCACAAAGCACCGGTCGGGATGGAGATAGGAACTCCCCCAGCTTGACTCTTTGTTCCCTTCCGTCAAGGAAAGAGGTCAGTAGATCTAGAGCTGCGTCCTTCACCCCCACTTCCCTCAGACGAGATGTGAGTACTGAGGGGGAGAGGGTATCAAAGGCCACAGTTAGATCTAACAGGACCAGGAGGGTGGTCTGGCCCCCATCCACTTTCGTGCGGATCTTATCAAGCACAATAGTGAGGGCCGACCCAGTGCTGTGTTCCCTCCTGAATCCGTGCTGGGAAATGTCCAGACAGCCCGAGTCTTCCACAAAGGCAGCGAGATGCTTGTTTAGATGTGCCTCAAGCATCTTCGCAGGGGCTGGGAGCAGTGAGATCGGACGGAAGTTTTTTAGGACCTCCGGATCAAGGGAGGCCTTCTTTAGCAGGGGTTTCACTACTGCACTCTTCCACTCCGAGGGGAAGACACCGTCTCTCATAGCTAGATTCATGATTTCTAGCAGAGGCGGTAAGAAGGTTTTCCTACACTGCTTAATGATTTTCAGTGGGCAGATATCTAGGGGGGAGCCAGATTTGGTCTTATTAAGCAAGATCTCCAGATCTTGTAAAACCAGCGGGGGAAAGGAGTCCAGGGTGCTCAATAGGGAGATATCTGTGGTGGTCATGTTCATCTCAACCCGAGCAGGGGGCCCACTGATATATGCTCTTTGTTCCTCAAGAGCCAGGTAGATATCCTGTATTTTGGTGTGAAAGAAGGAAGCAATTTTATCACATAGATCTTGCGAGGGTACAAAAGGGTCAGGTGTTTGTAGGTTGACTAAGGAGTCAACGATTCTGAAAAGCTCCTTCGGCGAGGAGAGCGAGGTTGTCATGGCCACAAAGTGATCTTGTTTGGCCTGCACAATCTCAGCCTTGTATTTCCTGACCAGGAGTTTGTGAGCTTCCTTGTTCTTGAGGTCCCAGCCTGAGTGCCAGAGCCTCTCCATCCTCCTCACTTCTTGCCTGAGGAGTCTGAGGGATTCAGAAAACCATGGGGCAGATGGTCTTTTTCTAGCTCGGCAGCGGGTCTGTACTGGGGCCAGTTCATTCAGGGCCTCAGTAATAACCTGTTCAAAATGACCAACCGCGGTCTGAACACTGTCCATGCCAGTAGTAGAAAGGCTGACAGCCCATGGCGCAAAGGAGTCATTGCTGATATTTCTAAAATTTCTGGCAGTTTCCACTGAGTGTTACCCTATTTTACATCTATCCATCCTATGGCATTCCAAAAGGAAAGGGACCGCAAGGTGATCGGACCAAGACAGATACACCGGATCCTTGATGGTCAGACGATGGTCGTTAGAGAAAATACCATCTAGTGTGTGGCCCGTGTGAGAAGGTGGCCTGATATGCAGTGGTCACTATTCTAGTGAACACTATGTATCAGTCCAGCAACCCTTATTGATGATTGGTTGTAAGTCAACCTTATAGACCAGCTATCCTAGTAGCGTGGATACGAGCAGTCTAAGGCTAAAGACTCGAGAGGGCGTGTTAAGCCAGCTGTTATACCACATATACCCCTTGAACACCAAGTGAAAGGACACCACACAAGTGTTATGAAAATAAACAGTTATTTATTAAAGATCACAACAGCCCTGTACTCTTTATGAGGACAGGGTACTAAGCACAAACCAAAACTCTTACAAAAATACTTAAGTTAGCACAGTATATACAAATGCCCGAGGGGCACGGAAAACCATATACTAGAAAAGTGGAATGCGAAATTACTAGCAGGTAAGTACAGTACTAATAGGCTTAGGAATCGCTAGGACTTAACTATAGAACCTTCAGATTACTTATAGGAGGCCTAGGGGACTCGGGTGCAGTGTGTGCACTCTCACGCGAGATGCGGGACAAAGTCTATGGTAGCTAGGAATTGCAAAGTTAGTGTTCTCGGGCGAACCCGACCTGGTAGGGAGAAAACGAAAGTAGATTCTGACCCTTGGATAGTGAGGCTATGCTGGGGCACCGAAATGCCGAAGTTACCTAGCCCAGGGGCTGCAGCTGCATAGGACTCAAAAGACGTCGGGAATCCTCGTTGACGGACCAGGAGCCTGGAAGAAAGAAGTTGCTGGCAGGCGACCAGTGAAGAAAGTTCGGTGGATCCAAGCCTGGATCGATGGAAGATGACACCTGAAAGCAGAGGGGACCAAGTTCGAGACTACTAGCCAGTAGTCAGTGGGCACCAGGAGGGCACCGGATGGTAGCCACCTCGACAAGGCGTGTGGGTGACGCTGTGCTCAGAGATCACACGGACCAGGAGGCGTTGTCGGCGACCAGGAAGGAGGATCGAGCTGTCCCACGAAGATAGAAGCTGTCGGCGTCGCTGGACCCAGGATTGGGCAACAAAGCCTTGGCAAATTCAAGCCCACGCGGTGGACCTAAAATGGCGTCTGGAGTGGACCAGGAGGGTCCGGGGCGCCTCTCTTCAAGAGGGAAGCAAGGGCCAGTCTGGAGCAACCAGACCAGCAGCAGTGATGTCGTCGGGCGTCGTTCAGAAGGCCACAAGCCAGCCGGCTAGTAGCCAAACAACGCGGTGCACAGCAAACAGCAGAAGGGCCCCACGCCGATCGTGGAGATGCAGGGAGGCTGATCTTGGGTGCTGGAGCTGCGCAGGGTTGGGGCTTCTCGGACCCCAAAGCACTCACCAGTGGAAGACTCGGTGGGCTTGCAGTAAAGATGTCGTGCAGTCTTGGCGATCGTCGGTCCCTCGAGGTCTCGTCGCACTCACGGTTCTCAGCTTTGCTGTAGAGGTGAGTAGAGGTCAGAGGTGCCAGGGAAGCCGGGTCTCGTCGAGCTGGGTTGTCGGATTCGTGATGAAGGACTTGCAGCAGACCGCAGTGTTCTTTAGGATGGTGCCCGCTTGATGCAGGGTGACTACTCCTTAGCCACAAGGGAGAATCTTGAAGAAGAAATCTTGAAGTCCTTTCGAAGAAAGTCGTGTCTTGATTCCAAAGATGATCTAATTTGAACAGGGGGCCCGCTCCCATCTTTATACTAAAAAAGGGGGCTGACCCGGTGACTAGGTCCTGCCTATGGGTGGGACCAGGTGGGGGGTGGTTACACCCCTCAGCCATGCCGGACTTCCCCAGGCCAGGGGCTGGTGTGCCCCTGGAACTGGTTCAGACTGGCCTATGCGTAGTGAGCACCGGGGTGCCACTCAGCAGTCACCTTCCTGTAAAGCCCTGCCTACCCAGGATACACAAAACCATGTCTGGGACGGTGCTAGCACCGCCCCTGACAGGAAACCCTTTGTCCAGGCTCCCCTCGCTGGAAGGACTCCCAGCTACAGGGGGTCAGACTCGTGTCTGTGGTGGCAGCATCCATTTTGTGGAGCTGAGGCTTCAGTTAACTTTAACCGGGGTTCACAGTTACATACATGTCGTGTCCCTCTAGAAGGGTGGAATGCTAACCCCGTCGCCAGAATTGGCGAGGGGTTAGTATTCCAATTCGTATGACACCTTACTCGACATGTTTTGATAAAGCGATACCAAAGTTAGCATTTAACTGCGAGGATTATAATGCACTTAAGAGTATATGGTATGCGATATCATGGAACAGCTATTAGGACTTGGTTCCGCAAGCTGCAGACAGGCTCAGCTCATGCCAGAGCACCATCTCACACGATTCCAAGCACTCTGCCTTCAGGATTGTCAAGGCCTGCCATAGGAGTGACTGATAGGAATCTGTGTGTCCATTTTAGGGTTAGGTATAGGTATACTACACCTACAGCAAAGCGTGTTTACACGACTTTGCCCCAGCTGTCATGCAGCCAGTTGTGTCAAATTTAAGAGGCCAGCCAGGGGTGGCATAATACATGCTGCAGCCCCTGGCAGCCCTGGGTACACCTATGCCCTGAGTTACAGGGTCTGATAAGGTGGCCCAGTACCAATTGGTAAATGTACCTAGGGTACATGGAATCCATTTTACAGAGAGAGCAGTAGGCCTGGGGTCCTGATTGGCAGGATCCCAGGTCGACTATGTCCAAAACCAGCTAAAACACAGGGCAAAAAGTTGGGGGCAACCATAGTCAGGATGTACCTTCCTACAGCCCGCACGATGGGTAACCCCGCTAACTCGCTGCGTGAGTCCACAGGACGCCAAGGCCTCAGTAAGACATGAAGTATCAGATAAATCATGCCGTTCTAAATGGTAATTAAAATCACCTAGAATGGAAAAATTTTCTCGACCAAAGTGGGGTTCCAAGGACTGGAGGAAGTTGTGCGTGAAGTCGGTCCTCGGGCCAGGAGGTCGATACAGCAGAATTCCATTGAAAAAAGGGCATTGCACTTCCTTTATGGTGAAATAGAAAGCTTGAAAGCTATCCGGAAAGTCGGGTATAGGTACTGTGTGGCATTGCAGGTGGTCTTTATAGAGGATCGCTATACCCCCTCCCACTCGTCCCGGTCTGTCCAGTCTGGCCAGGCAGTACCCTTCCGGGACCGCTTCGATCAGATCAGGACCAGATGAGTCTTTAGCCCAAGTTTCAGTGATAAACACTAGGGCAGGCTTTCTGTCTAGGACCATCTCCCTAAACATTATCTTGTTTTTGACAAGGGAGCGGGCATTGATCAAAATGCCTTCTACTCCCACTGTCCTGGTTCTACTGACGGCGGGGAGGTCAGAGGAGAGGTGACGGGGAACAGGACTAAGGCCTACGCGTGTGGTAACAGCCACATCGTAAGGGAAAAAGAAGTTTGTCAGGTTCATAGGAGTGCGAGCACCAACAAACTTCGGGGTTTCAGGCGTAGCATCTCCTGGTGAGAGTATCTACACGAGGAGGCAAAAGCTTCGTCTAAGTCCAGAGTCCAGCCGCCCAGCGCACCCTCAGCGCGGACGGGCGCAGACGGGCTGGACTCTGGCGTGACTGTGGCGTCCACGATGCGTGTACACGCTGCGCGTCATATCCAGCTAATTAAGTAGGGCTCTATCGAGTCCACGTGTCGGCTCCAGCGAATGGCTGAGGAGTGCTTCTTAGACCCACCCAAGATGGCGCCCCAGGTAAACAGAGCGCAGGGACCGGGCCGCCCAAATGGCGGTGAATGCAGCAGGATTTTAAAGTGCAGGAGATGCGGTCCGGGTCTAAGGACACAGGTAGGGGGGACTATGAAATCTAGGCAAATCTAAACTAATTATTAAAACCGAGGTATAAGTGAATAAAATTAAAAAGAACAGAAACGACAAAACGGGGCTTTTTTAAAATTACAACAGGCTTCTAGCGAGTAGCGCTATGTGCGAGGCGATATCCAAACAGCATACCGCATAACGCACAGACCGCAATTGGTATGGCCTGGAGACAATGGTGCCATTTTTAATTTACAATAGATTTCCTACTACCTATAACCATTAATTTATACCATTTAAATAAGTTATGAATGTGCAACAGATCAATAAAAATAAGTCCTTGAAGAATGCAAGGGTGGGCAGTGCCAATTACAATCGGACACTGTGTTGCCCGAGATACTCTTCTTGGGTAATAAACCTGTATCTGATTTAGTATTGTATGGTGTCCACCTCTAATGTAGTAGTTCTGTCAATGTAGTTACTATAGAGTCCATTTTTTATTTTAACATAGGAATCGATACCCATCTAATACTGTTTTGTTCAGTCCATATATAACATACAAGCACCCACCCCCATTCTGCACTACTCTTTAATGTCTTCCCAGGGTGGAGCTGTCAGGAAACACACGGGGCAAGGGGGTCAGCTATTAGTATTGGAAATGCATTATATTTATGTTGTTAACAATCAATCACATTAATAAAAGCCAGTAAGTACCATTTACAATGCCAATAGCTCACACTAGAGTAAATGCAATAGGTTTCGCATTTAAACTTTAATTGCCATATTAAATTACAATGCATTCTATTTTTGTTTTTTTACAAAAGAAAAACAAAACAAAAAACAATGTCATTTACAACGTCAATAGCTCAAAATAATGTCAGTGCTAGATCGATTTCATTGTAAATGTCTGTTTTTTAAGGGGCTACAGGCGGCAACTTTAGGAACAAATTAAAGAGGGACGGACAGCTCACATTCGACTTACCCTGCTGGTCATTGACAAATAATCAAAGCACCCTCCTCTGAAAAGATGAAAAGCATGAGTGTACCTTTTCAGAGAGGTATTGACATAAGCAAGGTTCTGAACTTGTTCTTTGAGCAGGAGGTGTGCGCCAAGCGAGTCCTCATGGACTAACAGTGGACGACTGTTTCGATCATGAATTTAGCACATAGAGCGGCGGTGGCAGAGTATTATGTTTTGTGAATCCACACTGGTGAGTAAGTTGTTCCACCTTAGAATTATGTAATCAAAACAAAATGGTTATGATGTGTTTTAATCTGTTTTTCTGGCTTATACTAAAGTAGGTCTCAGTTAGGCCTCAACTCCACCTTTGAAAATATGTCTGTCATTTGATGTTTATTGTATGTTTATGTTTCTCACTCGTTCCACACATAGCAGAAAGCGAATTGTTGAATTTAGTATGGCATATTGTTTTCGAATAAACCACAGTGGAAGTTTTTTGCTACTTTCCAAGGCTCTTCCTGCTAACACACTGCATTGCAGTCACACATAATTGTTTTCTATTTTTTTTAATGTAACATGTTCATTCTGACATCTCTGGATGACAATCGGTCAGTGGTGGAGAATCAATATTTGTGTAGTTGGATAGTGCTAGGATGGTAGGGTTATGTGCCGTAAATTTAAAGTCAATTCCTATACACTGTTCCAGCTCTTAGTGGTAACATCCTGAGTGCATTTTGTGAGTGTTTATGTGTATGGCTCGTGTGTTACATGCATGTTATTTGTCTGTGATCCAAAGTAATGGAGTCTGTGGGATCCATTTTGGATACTCCAGGCCTCAAATCCGCACAAGATAGAGGTGATATTGTTTTCCAAGAGAGTGGGAGTGTCTTGCTGATATTCCTAGACGGAGGAGACCTAAATACTGAAGTGAGGGGAGTGAAGACAGGGCTACGCTTGAAATTCAACTGGTCTTTTGCTCGGAAGGAGTTTCTAATGGAACTTCCTTATTACTGCCATTTAATCAACACAAAACAGTATGGCCAACTACAACATATCTAAAGAAAATTAATTCAAGGAAAGGGGAGATGGGAGCTTAAATCAATGCTTTGCCAACTCCCATAACTGATAAGGCGGAAATTATTGCTTCCTGTATTTAGAAGTCTTTATGTTATAAATTAGGTAAATATTGTGGAAACGTTTTCAGGATAAGGGCTATGTAACATCGATTCATCGTATGCATTTTTAAAGGCATTTATGTTTTTCGTAAATTATATTTGTATTGCTTGTTTGGCATAAAATCAAACCAGAATTTTTTTTTTTTTATTTGAATACTGCCAAATGGTAGATGGTAGGAGAGAGGAGTGGAATGGCACCCTGTTGTGCAGAGGTGGGGAAACATTCAAGCGAGGCCTGGCCTTTATTCTTTCCCAAATTACTCCTTCAGTTGGCTGATGACAGCCATGCACAGAAACCTCACTACTCATTGTGCCTCTGTTGTGTGGTGCAGAGCACTCAACAATACCTTTTTGACAGAAAACATGTTGGGGGCATATCTCCGAATGTGCCATGGGAACTCCTTTGGATTGACGAGAGTGAGACTAATGGGATTTGTTTTTACTAAATTATTGGAATTGAATCTCAAAGACTGAAACCTGGACGCTGCAACCCGACAATACTCCAAAACCTGTTTATGACTATAAAGTAATTTCACCATGAACAATAACAATCCACCCCTTCATAAATGTCTAAACAGAGGGAATCCTTGCTACTGTTGGACGAAGGGCGACTTTCAGCGGACTCGCGCCCAATTGCTTTTCAGACTCCTTGGAGGTCGCGCTGCTGGTGGGAGCTCCTCCGTGATCGACGGAGTGCCTAACAGCTCCCAGCGTGCGCTTGACCCCACTCCCATTGGCTGCCTGCACCGGGGGACTGCGAGGACCAGAAGCCTTTGCTTCTACCACCTGGTGCCTCTTCCCCCGGCGGTAACGCCCATCACCTGCTGCTGCCTATTTACCTTTCGTGACACCCGCTTCGCGGGTGCCACTCCCGGAATCCTTGCTACTGTTGGACGAAGGGCGACTTTCAGCGGACTCGCGCCCAATTGCTTTTCAGACTCCTTGGAGGTCGCGCTGCTGGTGGGAGCTCCTCCGTGATCGACGGAGTGCCTAACAGCTCCCAGCGTGCGCTTGACCCCACTCCCATTGGCTGCCTGCACCGGGGGACTGCGAGGACCAGAAGCCTTTGCTTCTACCACCTGGTGCCTCTTCCCCCGGCGGTAACGCCCATCACCTGCTGCTGCCTATTTACCTTTCGTGACACCCGCTTCGCGGGTGCCACTCACGGAATCCTTGCTACTGTTGGACGAAGGGCGACTTTCAGCGGACTCGCGCCCAATTGCTTTTCAGACTCCTTGGAGGTCGCGCTGCTGGTGGGAGCTCCTCCGTGATCGACGGAGTGCCTAACAGCTCCCAGCGTGCGCTTGACCCCACTCCCATTGGCTGCCTGCACCGGGGGACTGCGAGGACCAGAAGCCTTTGCTTCTACCACCTGGTGCCTCTTCCCCCGGCGGTAACGCCCATCACCTGCTGCTGCCTATTTACCTTTCGTGACACCCGCTTCGCGGGTGCCACTCACGGAATCCTTGCTACTGTTGGACGAAGGGCGACTTTCAGCGGACTCGCGCCCAATTGCTTTTCAGACTCCTTGGAGGTCGCGCTGCTGGTGGGAGCTCCTCCGTGATCGACGGAGTGCCTAACAGCTCCCAGCGTGCGCTTGACCCCACTCCCATTGGCTGCCTGCACCGGGGGACTGCGAGGACCAGAAGCCTTTGCTTCTACCACCTGGTGCCTCTTCCCCCGGCGGTAACGCCCCTTAAACCTTCCCTTAAAGCAAACCGCATCACACGCAACGCGGGACGCGCGCGAGGAGAAGCGGGAGGCGAAGCCCGGGCCAAGGGCGGGCCCGTTTCAGCCCGTTCCAGACTGTGAGAGACTGGACTGGGCCACGGTATTTGTGTTTTCTTTTCCTACCCATTTGTAGATCTGTGTTGATATAATAATTGTGGGGTTCTACATCCTAGTCAATATTCAACAGTGAGACCGGTCTGCTCGTGACCTAGCACTCATTACGTCTGAGACTCACAGCGCCCGATCATGACCAGAGCTACCAGAAGCAAAAAGACAGATAAAACAACGGACATAACTGGTCCACTTGACTTATTTCTAAATAAGGCCAATGCAGCTATTGATAATACTATCCAATTGATAGATCGGCGGGTGTCTCACGAACTGGAGATGGCCAGAAAAAGATCGTCAATGGGCCCTATGGCTTTAGCACAAACTCCAATTCATAAGGGTCCGATCACTCCCTTGTTAAATCAAGCAAGTGCATTGGTTCACACAGTTCCAAATACTGTGGACCTGTCAGCAACACAATTGTCTTTAGGATCTGATTCTGTGGAGGATCTGGAAAAAACACCGGACTTACAACTCATACAAAACCAAGACACGGCATTAGAACCTAACTCCACGGGGGAAAGGGAGGGTGCCATACCTAAGAAGCCAAGCAAGGGGTTGATTACACATGAGATCACATCGGCTCTACCTAATTGTGTGAACCCTTGCAACCTGAATAAGAATGGTAAAAATATTGTAGTGCTCCAATCCCCACCACCCACCATCAGTGTGATCCCTATCATGTCCCCACAGAACAATGCGCCATTGGGGAACCTGGATGCATTAGGTGCAGCAGGCGGTATACACAAACCATGCACCACATGTGTGACACTACATGACTTTCTCACAAATAGCATGGGGGAATTGTTAAAATACCATCTGAAACCCTTGGAAAAAAGTATTAGGATAATCGAAAAACAACTTGCTAAATTGAATACTCCCGCATTTACTCAGAAGTCATTGAGTACTCTAGACACGGGGGAGGGGAAAACCAAACAGCCAGTTAAACCGGCTAAACCGGCTCAACCACTTACCTTACCAGTTGTGTGTCCAAAACCCCGGGTACAAGATAAAGAAGGAAACACCCAGACTAAAAGTATCAAGCAAAACTCACAAAATACCCCTAAACCCCTAAATGTAGAGGGGAATGGCCAACCCAATATTCCCAGCGATAATGCACAACCCACCCCAGCCCTAGTGGCTCTAAACACACAGCTAGCCAATTTTAAGGATACAACACATAAATCACAAAAAACTCAGTCCTTCCAACCTCAGGGAAAACAGAGGACGGGCAATAGGTTCAGGCGGCCGTTTCATCTCCCACCTGAAGCTACCCCGTACACTGTTGTCCTAACAGGGGTGTCAGAACTGCCAGAGGGCTCGGAGGAGCCCCCGTGGTCACTAAGGAACAAAGTTCTCCAATGGCTAAGCCAAAACAGACCTATTCAGCCATCACATCTTAGCAGAATAAACTCAGTCAGAAGAGTGTTCTGGATTGGGGACACGAAAAAAAGCCTACAGGGTGACTGTGTTATAGTCAATTGTGACGATCCTGCCATGGTTGACTATATCGCTTCTTGGCCAGCGCTAGAAAAAAGGGGGGGGGGTGGACGTACAGCGTCTTTCCTTCTTTTATCCACCGTTAAATTTTCCCAATTATGAGAATACAACTGGTTGGGATGAAGTCCAAGACTGGCCCTGGACACAGGTGGGGTACACTAACAGAAGCAGAAATAGGAACAATAATAATTACTGGAACAGAGGCTGGGATTCTCGCCCCTGGTATCATAGTAGAGGTAACCCAAATCCTGATTATTGGGGGGGGGTTCCCACAAGGAACAGATATGATTGCTTAGACATGGTCGATTGACCAATAAAGGTCACTACAGGGGTATCACAAGTCCCAGCCCCCCAGCTAAAGATCTATGATGTCTCTCCCCAGTTAGAAAACACTAACCCCATGATGACAGAGATTACATTAGAGCTTGACACGGGTGGTGGAAACTTGTCAGGCCAGCACCTAATAGAAAAACCTAGTAAGCCACTGATGGAGTGCGGATTTGAGTTTACAACTGAAACCACCAGCACGCATCCACATCTGGGCACAGCAGACAAGGCTAAGGCTCAAACTGTACATGAGATTGGAGCACTGCCCGTGGGTACTGTCTCACTAACTAGTCAGGAAGAATCCAGTACAACCAATGTGGAGAAATGTTCGCTAAAAATAACATCGTGGAACATTGCTGGGCTGGCTAAAAAAGTGCGGGACCAGCTATTCCTAACTTTTATGGAAAGGCAGGACATAATCTGCCTACAGGAGTGCTGGGACTTAGATGAGACCCACATTGAGGGTTTTAGCACTTTTTATGTTCCCTCGATCCAGGGCAACAGAGGCAGAGGCTCTGGGGGACTTTGTATCTTTACTTCTAACCTCTGTAACGTAGAGCAGACTATGCATGAGGCAAGCGGACCAAAAGCAGGCGTAGGGAGCTTATTACAAGGCCTGTTTATTAAATCAAATGGGCGTTCCATCTTTCTGATTAACCTTTATAATAACGTGCCAAAAGTTGAGGTTAAAACCTTAATAGTGGAATTGGACTTATTGTTAAAGAGAGGTGGGCAGGCGGCAGACTGCTTACTTATAGCTGGGGATTTTAATTGTCACCTATGCCCCTATAGTCAAACAAAAAACTGTGGCATTTTTGACCTAAAAGGAGACCCTACCACGCACTTTGAACATTCCATAGGGGGCAATTTGTTAAATCAATTCATGCATGAATGGGATTTGGCCTTTGCAAATGAACTTTGTCAGCCACCAGTAGCGTTTCAGACAACTTTTTTTGGCCACGGGGCAGGCACTGTAATTGACTTCATCCTAGTCTCCAATAGGAATCAAGGCTGGGTGAGGGGTTTTGATACGGAGGAGCTAGCAATAAGCGACCATTTTCCTATTAGCACCTCCCTTAGACTAGGGAAATCTGGGACCCAAAAAATAAGTACTATGAATATTCTGCATGGTCGTTCAGTGGCGCTGGCCAGAAAAAATGGCTACGCCATCAAATGGGCAAAAATTGAACCCACAAACTTCCTGAAAGATCTGGTGCAGAAAGAATCTAGTCAATTTGCCACCTGTCTGGAACCAAATATCAACCCCGGGCTAATAATACAGGCGTATGAAGGGATTAAAGCCACAATAAACGCCAATTTAACTAAAAAATTAAAGGTAGGGGATGATACGAGATTACATGGCTGGTTCAATCGAGCCTGTACTAATGCACACAAAGTCCTTTTACAGGCTTTAAAGACCGTCCCCAGGGATAGCGGCCGAGTTAAGGAGGCTAGACAAGCTTACAAGCTGACCCTCCTGACCAGAAAGAAAGAACTTAAAAATGCAGCATGGGAAGCCCTGATAAAGGCAAGCGCCCTAAGGGATAACACGTCGTTCTGTAAAGAAATTAATGCCCCCTTCTTCCTGGATAGGAAGGTAGACTCCCTGGAAATAGGCATATCAGAAGACGTTTGGGTCAATTATTTCACCTCCCTCTACAAGAAAGAATCACTTGCTTTGGGAGATGAGATGGATGGGGGGCGAGAGGTTCATTCACAGCTTCAGGGAAATTTCCCACTACAAGTAATGTTCACTCCTGCAGACCTGGAACGAGCGATTTGCCGGAGCGCTAGTTTAAAGGCCCCGGGACCTGATGGAGTCCCCATTGACTTGTTCAAAGGGAATGTAGATCTTTGGGCCCCCTTACTAGCAAATGTATTGAACGCTTACACTAAACTAGGTTTCTCCCACACATGGAATGAAGCAATAGTCATCCCGATATTTAAAAAAGGGGACAGACAAGACCCAAAATGTTACCGCCCCATCTCCCTGCTAGACAACCTAATGAAAGTGGCAGGCAGGGTTTTGCTAACCAAACTGCAAACTTGGTCCAAGAGCAATGGGATACTTTCTAAATTCCAGTATGGTTTTAAGTCGGGTTTGGGAACAATAGAGCAGGGTTTAAACCTGTCCCTCATAATGAACAAATACATTGGTTCAAAAAAAGGGAACCTGTTCCTAACATTCGTCGACTTAACCTCGGCGTTCGATTGTTTGGATCATGGAATACTGTGGAAAACCCTGACCACAATGGGAATAGATAAAAACATCTTAAGCTTTATCCAGGAGCTGTATAGAGATGCAGGCGCCACTGTGAGATTTGGCAAAAATGGCGAGCGAACTAGAAAATTTCCAATAGCAAAAGGCGTTCGCCAGGGCTGCATACTTGCGCCTTTTTTATTCAACCTATATATCAACGAGGTAGCAGCTTTCTTGAATGATCTGGAGGTGAATTACCCCAAGATAAATGGTCTCGCTGTCCCATTATTGTTATACGCCGATGATGCAGTGATTATGGCCCGCACTCAGCGGGGACTCCAAAAGGCATTAATGGGCTTTGCAACCTTCATGAGCTCTAGAGGCCTAAAAATAAACGTGGGGAAAACTTTCACGATGTCTTGTACCACCAGAAAAAAAGCACCTGACTGCAAAACCTTTGTTAACGATTCAAAGATAGCAATGACCAAAACCTTTTCTTATTTGGGAATTATTTTTAATAATAGAGGGACATGGTCTCCAGCGATTACCTCCCGGAACCTGGCCTTTGCCCGCTCAATAGGGGCGGTCAAGCAATTTGCTAAAAAACTTGGCGGGAAACCGGTAGACACACTACTTAAGATTTATGCAGCAAAATGTGTGTCTACAGCTGTCTATGGGGCGGGGATCTGGGGACTTGCAGATAGTTCGGAAATCCAAAGGGTGGAAAATGCTTTCCTGAGGTATCTTTTAGGTGTCCCGCGTTCCACATCTACTACTATATGCCACTATGAACTTGACAGATCCCACATTAGTGATCTGATAAAGATAGCGCCAGTCATGTTGTGGCACAAGATTTGGACATGCGAGGACACGACCTTTAATAGGGAAGTAATTCATGATTGTTTGCAGCAAGCTAACGGCGCTAAACAGCCATGGCTGGCCTATGTTAAAAAATTTCTGAATTCTATCGGCCAACCAGAATTCTTCTCGAACCCAACCTCATGTGCCCAAGTGTCAAAAAAAGTAATAAAAGAGACATGCCTTGGTCTACTGGAGGAGAGGAGATATTACCTAGATGGGAATAAGTCTACCATCATAGCCCATCGTCAGATCCTCCATGATCATGGCCTTCATCCTTATTTGGGGCCAAATTTTTCATGCTATCATAGAATGCTTCTAGCACGATTGAGGACGGATTCTTTTTACAGGCTAATAACGTTCCCTGTCCCAAATGATTGGTCTGTGAAATTGATGAAATGTCCGTGTGACGGAGTAGCCACCCAGTCCAATATTCATTGTATTCTTTTCTGCAAGTATTACCAGTGGGGGAGGAAAAAACACTTGTTGCCACTATTAAAGCTGTGGGGTTTGAGAAGCTGTAAGACTGCCCTTCATAGACTGTATTTGCTCCAAGATGAGCTCACTATCGTAGTGGTGATAAAATTCTTGTCGTTCATTGTAAAATGTAGAGGAACCATGAGAAATGACTAGAAGGCTGAGGGTTTGTTGGAGTATTATTCTGTGCCTAATAACACCACATAATACACAAATATGTTATATTTACCTCAACCTTTTTAATAATCCTATGAATTCATTTTTGTACCAAATGTTTTTATGAAATGATTTTATGGCTTTCAATATTAGGTTACTTGATTGACAAGTGTAACGAAAAAGAGTTTGTCGCAGTGATTTCCCTTTTTTAATTCAAGTGTTAAAAGTTGTGTTTTTATTGTATTTTGTTGTGTCTGCTTATATGGTGTTTGTCAAATACCGAATAAAGCTATCTTTTGACTTTGACTTTGACTTTGTATGGCCAACTACAACATATCTAAAGAAAATTAATTCAAGGAAAGGGGAGATGGGAGCTTAAATCAATGCTTTGCCAACTCCCATAACTGATAAGGCGGAAATTATTGCTTCCTGTATTTAGAAGTCTTTATGTTATAAATTAGGTAAATATTGTGGAAACGTTTTCAGGATAAGGGCTATGTAACATCGATTCATCGTATGCATTTTTAAAGGCATTTATGTTTTTCGTAAATTATATTTGTATTGCTTGTTTGGCATAAAATCAAACCAGAAATTTTTTTTTTTTATTTGAATACTGCCAAATGGTAGATGGTAGGAGAGAGGAGTGGAATGGCACCCTGTTGTGCAGAGGTGGGGAAACATTCAAGCGAGGCCTGGCCTTTATTCTTTCCCAAATTACTCCTTCAGTTGGCTGATGACAGCCATGCACAGAAACCTCACTACTCATTGTGCCTCTGTTGTGTGGTGCAGAGCACTCAACAATACCTTTTTGACAGAAAACATGTTGGGGGCATATCTCCGAATGTGCCATGGGAACTCCTTTGGATTGACGAGAGTGAGACTAATGGGATTTGTTTTTACTAAATTATTGGAATTGAATCTCAAAGACTGAAACCTGGACGCTGCAACCCGACAATACTCCAAAACCTGTTTATGACTATAAACTAATTTCACCATGAACAATAACAATCCACCCCTTCATAAATGTCTAAACAGAGGGATAAAAGGCAAAAGAAGGCAAAAGAAGGCAAGTGAAGAGACACTGGGGAAATACCAACCAAAGGGCCTGATGTACGACCCGTTTGTGCGTGCAAAAACCCTCCAAACACTATTTAGCGAGTCACATTAATTTTTTGCGACTCGGTAAATAGCATTTGCGACTCACAATTAGGAAGGGGCATTTCAAGGGCATCCCTTCCTAATTGCGACTCTGAGCCCTTTGTATGACTGTTTTGCAACCGCAATTGCGGTCGCAAAACAGTTGCAAATTACCACCTACTTCAAGTAGGTGGTAATGCAGTCGCAACGACGAAGGGTCCCCGGGGGACCCCTTCCCCTTTGCAAATGCATGCAAAAATATTTTTAAGGGCAAGCAGTGGTCCCAGGGACCGCTGCCTGCTCTTAAAAAATTAAACGAAAACGTTTTCTTTAAAAGCAGTCCCAGACATGGTGATCTGCTGAGCCCAGTAGGCCACCATCCCTGGGAGGGCAAGCCATACTCAATGGGGTCACAAAATGCAAGTGCCTCATGAATATTGATGAGCCTTGCATTTTGCGACCCAATTGGGAATCGCTAACCGTGTGTCTGACACTATTGTACATTTGGAATTGCGACTCGCTATTTTTCGCAATTTGCAAGTCGCAATTCCAAATGGTCATACATCCATCCCAAAATGTGGTCTGTGCCAGATCTAAACAGGCAGCAACTGTGACAGTCAATAGGTACCTTCACAACTGGGAGGGTGAGAGCAGGAGTATAAGGCCTACAGGAGAGGTAAACGGAGACAAAGAAGTTACATAGCTCCAGTCACCCTGTTTCTGATGGATATTCAATCTAACCGCACATTCCTCATCTTTAGACTATTCCCCAGGTGTCAGAAAGGTTCCATGCAGCACATAAACCCCACTGTAGTGAAACCAGTTTCTTGCTGGACTCTTTACGTACCCTCGGACGCGGAGCACAACACAATTAGAGGTACCAGTGTTCATATCTTTAATTTGGGATCCTTTTAGATAGTAAAAGCAGACCACAAATCAGAGTGGGGAGTTAGGAAGGCAGTGAGAAATCTGCTGTTACACAGAGCATCCACAAGAAAGAGTGTCACTGATGGTAAGTAACTTGTTCTTCTGATGGATATTTCTAACCAGAACCTCCTCCCCTTTAGAACAGACCCCAAGGCAGAAATTCCCCAAAATGGAGGTTCTTTGAGTGAGTTCCGATCAAAAAGACTTGCAGGAACAAATGGGAAAAATGCCCTTCCCATCGGACCCATACATTTTTTTAAAAATTATATTTGTTGGTTTTGAATACATTCCCGCAGCGTCAATAAGGCACTTTATAGACATCCAATTGAGCAAGAACAATGCGCAGTTCCAAAGAAGCATTGTACGTTTGTACCAGTGCATTGCCTGGCAGCGCAGGCTTAGTTTGCCAATGCCCGTTGCATATTCCTCTGTAATCTTCAGCATGTAGCGACTCCCATTCAGTCGTTGCACAAGTTTGCACGTCAGCCCGCCATCTACTATGAAGTGGGTCATAGGAGGACTTCCATTGACGAACGATATCCCTGCACGCTACCCAAAGGCCAGGTCAAGCAACCGGTTTTCCGTCGGACCTGGTTGGCAATGAAGTAGCCGATTTGCTCCACGCTCCCGCCTCCCGCCTCCCAGCGGACCCTCCCTCCAGGCTTCCCTTCTTATGACGCCCCCAGAGCGACCGCGCAGCGGACGCGCGCAGCGGGAGCGCCAACTGAGTGCGGAAGGTGCGCCAAAGGTAAGCCCGACTGCGCCCGTCCGCGCTGGACCGCGCCCAGTGCCAGGACCCCTGGCCCCCGTCGACACCAGCCCACCCGCCGGACCTACGACTCCACCGACCTCTACGCACTCAACGCCGGTAGAATCCCGGGCTGCTATCGAGCCACCCCGAGTCGCACCCACGGACCCTTCTGCTGCCACTCCTGCAAGTTCACCTGCAACCGGACCTGCACTACACCAGCACCGACCAAGCCGAGCACCAGCAACAACCACCTCAAGTGCATCCTGCTCAACACCCGCTCCATCCACAGACACGCCGTCGAGCTCTGAAACCTGCTCGACACCACAGCCCCAGACGTCGCCTTCCTCACGGAAACCTGGATGAACGCCTCCTCAGCGCCCGACATTGCCATCGCCATCCCGGACGGCTACAAGATCATCCGGAGGGACCGCGTCAACCAGACAGGAGGAGGCATCGCCATCATCCACAGGAACTCCATCCGCATCACGACCAACACCGACGACACCCTCGCACCCACCGAACACCTGCACTTCCAGATTCACATCAACCCCAAGACCACCCTCAGAGGCACCCTCATCTACAGACCCCCGGGACCACGCACACAATTCAGCGAAGACATCGCCGACTTCATCAGCCCGCACGCCCTCCCCTCCGCTGACTACATCCTCCTCGGGGACCTCAACTTCCACCTGGAGAACAACAACGACCGCAACACCACCACCCTGCTGGACAACCTCGCCAACCTCGGACTCAAGCAGCTAGTGACCACCCCCACTCACTACGCCGGACACACACTCGACCCCGTCTTCTCATCCAGCAAGGACATCGCCTTCAGCTACGCCACCGGACTCCACTGGACGGACCACAGCTGCGTCCACTTCAGCTTCAGAAGGACCACGATCCACCACCACCAGCAACAGGTTGCACGAAGAAGCTGGAACAGGATCACAGCCGACCAGCTCGCGACTTTCCTAAGCATGAACCCTTCCACCAGCGCAACGAACCCAAGCCAGGCGGCCACCAACCTCGCGAAGTGGATCAGCAACTGCGCAGACGACCTCGCCCCTCTGAAGACCCCGCCTAGTAGACCCGGAAGCAAGAAAGACCCATGGTTCACCGACGAACTCAAGAGCTCCAAGAAGAACTGCTGAGCCCTCGAGAAAGCCTGGCGCAGAGACCCAACACCGAACAACATGACTGCCCTCAAGCTCGCCACCCGAAAACACCACCAACTGATCCACGCCACCAAGAAAACTGCATTCAAGGAACGACTGGACAACAACGCCCACAACAGCAAGGAACTCTTCAACATCATTAAAGAGCTCTCCAACCCCAACGCCGGAAACAACGACATCACCCCTTCACAAGACCTCTGCAACTCCCTCGCCTCCTACTTCCACAACAAGATCGCGGACATACACAACAGCTTCAGCACTCAACCGAGGCACGCCACAACTGAACCACCGCCCCCCACCACCACCCTCCGCGCCTGGACCCCGATCAGCACCGAAGACACCATCCGCACGATGAACTCCATCCACTCCGGATCTCCGACCGACCCCTGCCCTCACCACGTCTTCAACAAGGCAGACGCTGTCATCGCACCCCACCTGCGGGACATCATCAACACCTCCTTCGACACCGCTACCTTCCCGGAGAGCTGGAAGCACGCCGAACTCAGCGCTCTACTAAAGAAGCCATCAGCCGACCCCACCAACCTCAAGAACTACCGCCCCATCTCGCTGCTCCCGTTTCCTGCAAAAGTCATCGAGAAGACCGTCAACAAGCAGCTGGCCGCCTTCCTCGAGACGAACGGATCCCTCGACCTCTCGCAGTCTGGCTTCCGGGCCAACCACAGCACCGAGACCGCCCTGATCGCAGCCATCGATGACATCCGAGCCCTGCTCGACAACGGAGAAACAGCGGCCCTCATCCTCCTAGACCTCTCCGCGGCCATCGACACTGTCTGCCACCGCACCCTAGTGCAGCGCCTCAGCAACGTCGGAATCCAGGAGAAGGCACTGGAATGGATCACCTCGTTCCTCGCCGGAAGGACACAGAGTCCGCCTCCCCCCGTTCAGATCAGAAGCCACCGAAGTCATCTGAAACGTTCCTCAAGGCTCCTCGCTCAGCCCAACCCTCTTCAACGTCTACATGAGCCCTCTCGCAGCCATCGCACGCCAACACAACCTCAACATCATCTCCTACGCCGACGACACCCAGCTGATCCTCTCCCTCACCAACGACCCCGCCACCGCCAGAGCCAACCTACACAAAGGGATGACAGACGTAGCCAAGTGGATGATGAACAGCCGCCTAAAACTGAACTCAGACAAGACAGAAGTCCTCATCCTGGGATCTTCACCCTCCGCCTGGGACGACTCCTGGTGGCCCCCCGCCCTGGGCAGCGCACCCAAACCAACAGACCACGCACGCAACCTGGGCTTCATCCTGGACTCCTCCCTCTCCATGACCAGACAAGTCAATGCCGTCTCCTCGTCGTGCTTCAACATCCTGCGCATTCTACGTAAGATCTTTCGGTGGATCCCCACCGAGACCAGGAAGACGGTCACCCAAGCCCTCGTCACCAGCCGTTTGGACTACGGCAACTCCCTCTACGCCGGAACCACCGCCAAACTCCAGAAGAGACTCCAGCAGATTCAGAACGCCTCAGCACGACTCATCCTGGACATCCCCCGTCGCAGCCACATCTCCGGACACCTGAGAGATCTGCAGTGGCTCCCGGTCAACAAGAGAATCACCTTCCGTCTCCTCACCCACGCACACAAAGCCCTACACAACCAAGGCCCAGGATACCTCAACAGCCGCCTCAACTTCTACGCTCCCACACGCCAACTTCGATCGACCGGCCACGCCCTCGCCGCCGTCCCCCGCATCCGAAGAGCCACCACAGGAGGAAGGTCCTTCTCCTACCTGGCCGCCAAGACTTGGAACTCCCTCCCGACCCACCTCCGCCTGACCCAGGACCACCTTGCCTTCAGGAAGCAGCTCAAGACCTGGCTGTTCGAGCAGTAGCGGACCCCCCCTCCCCTAGCGCCTTGAGACCCTCCGGGTGAGTAGTGCGCTATATAAATGCTTTGATTGATTGATTGAATTGTGAACATATGCACAGAAGCCAACATCCCAGCCTGACAGATGTCAAGGACAGGCACTTCACTTGCCAATGCAGTGGTGGTTGGACAAAGTGGCTCTAAGACTTTCAGGAGCTGCACTTTGGCCAATCAATTCAGAGAACTAGCCACCTCAACTGAGTTCTTTTCTGCAGTAACATCCCTTTATTCGCCCCAGAGAACACCACAAAAATCTGATTGTCCACCTGATGTTCCTTGGTACGATCAATGTAAAAGCTCAAACCTTTTTAACACTTTGTCACGAAAGCCGCGATTTTTAAATTTCAGTGAGCAGCGGGAAAACCTGCTAGCGCGCATGCGGTTAAGGTTCAACTGATAGAGCCACGCCTTCTTTTTTGAGAGGTGAGGCGGGGCAAAGAATGCTGGGAGAGTGATGGAATGCCCAACATGGAAATAAGGCACAACTTTTGGCACGAAGGCAGGGGGAGTCCTAAGCACCAGATTGCATCAGCTCAAAAGGAGTACGCTTGAGAAATTTCAGTACTATGTTAAGGTTAGGGAGGAAACGTGCATCAAACCTGAATCAAAGCAGATGATTTAAGGAAGGACGGTCTGGCAAACGCAAAAAGGTTGCAATGGCTGACAACCTTTAATAATGATCACTGAATGGTCTTGCTGGGCCAACCACAAATCAGTCAATAAAGCATCCAACCGTTTAGCTTGCAAGAGGTCTGTCTTACGGACTCCATACCAGGCTACAGATTTGATCCAGCCCCTTGTGTTAATGCACTCAGTAGAAGGACACCTAGTAGCATGAATGACTTTCACTACCTTAGGTAAAAGACTGAATGCAATCAACTGCTGCCTCTCAATCTCCACGCATCGAGGTGTAGATTGTAGTTATAGGTGCAGAACCTTGCCCTGCTGCTGAAAAAGAAGATCCTCCTAAAGTAGTAGCCTGAGCGGAGGACAGTTGCTTATACCCAGACGTTTCAGGTACCACACTTTCCTGGCCCATTATGGAACCACAAGGATTGAATTGGGCTGGTCATTCCTGAACTTCTTCAAAAGTTGACAGAGATACAAAAACGTTTACAGAAGTCTAGTGTTCCACTCCAGCCAGAATGTGACTTCTGGGGAGAATTTATGCAGGACCGCGAAAGTGCAAAAGTCCTGACAATTTGTGTTCTGAATTGTACCAAACAGATCTAGCAAGGGTTTCCCTAACTGATGAAAGATGCAGCGGTATGCAAAAGCCATCTGTAATCCAGCAGGTGGGATCAGCTGGGCTCCTCTGCCCTGCCTTTCAAAGCTCCCAACAGGTGGTTTACGATAAAGGGGATTCCAATAGCTTCAGCAAACTCCACAGGTGCAGAGCCTCTTGGTACAGGATAAAGGATCTCACTCGGCCCGCTTGTTGCAGTATCACACTGTGGGAGTGTTGTCTGTGACAACTTGTTCCAACTTTCCTTTGATGCACAACAGGAAGGCCTTCAGAGGGGTGTGGTAAATAAAAAGCTAGTTATTTACGCCGTTCGGAATTTCTATAATTACCCAAAAATGGTAATGCATAAAATGAGGAGCAGAGTCCGTGGTCTTCGAGTTGAAAGGGTTTTATTCCAGAACTCGAGTTAAGGGAGAGCTCCTTCACCAAGCGGGTTCAGGGATAGTCTACTTTGCTTGGAACATGTCAGCACTTTTATACAATACGAGTACAATCAGAAAGAAGAAGTTTCCCTTAGACTTGATTCAATTATTCATGATGTAATCATACAGAAGACATAGCATACTTGTTCTCGTTTAAAGAATAACCTGAATAGCATTTACACATAGACAAATATATTGCATCGGGGTGATTGTGGTGACAAGTTACAGAGTTGCTAGTATCTGAGGACAGAGAATCGAGGCATTGTCACAGGATCATTTCTGTCAGAAAGGTAAAGAGGACGAGGCATTGTGCGTTCTTTACTTCGTACACAAGGGCGGTGAGGTCTCACAATGGTATGTGTGTGCAGCGGGGAAGAAGGAGAATGGGCTGTAGTAAACTATTCTTCTTCGTGGCAGTCTCGTGTGCTTGATTATGTTTTCCCTTGGTTGTTAACCCAACCTGTGGCTGTCCTCGTAAACTAGAAAATCATTGATGAGCGAGAGCTGCTCGTTCGGTGACAGAGTTAGGGAGGGGGGGTTTTCGAGTCAACCATCCGACTGACTCCGTTCTTGTCTAAAGGAAAATATCGAACGGGACGGAAACCCGTAGGGTACATGGTAGCTGGTCATTATTCTTTGCATGTGCCAGTACTATGAGAAAGAGAGCAGGCAAGAGGGGGTATAACGGGATTTGTGCTTGAAGTAGGAGAATCAGCTTGCCTGGTCGATGTCAGGGTGGATAGGGTGCATGATGGGACACCAGGCGGAAAAGGGAGCTTTTTAGTCAAATTCCACATTCCCTCCTTGTCCCATAGAAACCCTATTACAGAAATTCTTAATCAATTTCTATATTCATCAGGTCGTATACTTGCTTCTGTAACATGATCATTTCACTTCTTTTTCCTCTGTTTCGTGGACGAGGAGTACAGGAAGTGGCACACAGTCCACAAAGGGCGGGGCCACACTGGACACAGAGGCAACAGGTGAAGATAGTGGCAAAAACGAGGCCCAAAACTGTTAGTGCCTTCCACCCCCAGGTGGACAGGAGGTCCCCCAATCAACCGGTCAGGGACCATGTGCCAGTGCCCATATCCAATTTATCGGATAGTACATGGAGGCGGGATATAGCAGAATAAACTGATGGGGCGTTGTCTGGAATAAATACACAATAACTGGACCCTATTACCTTACACACACCACCACGGTCGGCTAACAGGACATCTAAAACTATATGGTGCTGCAGTGTCATGAACCTGTCTGCAGCGACCTCAGCTGTAATGTTATTTAAGGCGCCAGTAGTTTCATCTATGGCGGCCTGAACTACACGGGTTAGTTGCCGGATGTGGCGACTATTTGCCATAGGTCCAAATTGTGAACTACACCGAATGCATATTGGGAATCGGTATAGATGTTCACTTTCAATCGTTTTGCCCATATGCAGGCCTGTGTCAGAGCGATGAGCTCTGCTGCTTGAGCTGACAGAATGTCAATTCTTTGGGTCTCTATAACTTTACAGTCCGTTGTTACTGCATAGGCTGCTACTAACTCTCCAGCACTTGTCCTCATGCATGATCCATCCACATAGAGTGTTACATCAGGATCTGGGAGTGCGACATCTGTTAGGTCTTGTCTTGGTTTTGTCACTACGTCGATCATTTCCACACAGTCATGTTGTGTCGTGTCATCTGAGCTTGAGGGCAAAAGGGTAGCAGGATTCAATACATTGCATCGTCTGATCTCTATGTGTGGCTGAAAGAGCGTTAGCTCGTATCCTGTCAGTCTTGCTACAGTCAGGTGTTGGGTCTGTGTTCTGTTCAGAAGGACTTCCACAGCTTGTGGCACTTGTACTATCAGGGGATGTCCTAACACTATTGAATCGATTTGTCTTATGGCCAGGGCTGTAGCCGCAACGGATTTCAGACATGCAGGCAAAGCTTGTGCTACGGGGTCCAATGTGCTAGAAAAATAAGCACAGGGTCTGTTTCTTCCTGCTTGGTCTTGTGTGAGGACGGATAGTGCTGTTCCGTCACGTTCTGTCACAAACAGGGTAAAAGGCTTGCTATAGTTCGGGGTTGCCAGAACTGGTGCTTGACACAGGGCTAGTTTCAGAGCTTCAAATGCTTGGGAGTGTTCTGATGTCCAAGGGAGAGTTGTATGAGTGGCTGCTTCCACTGTGGTTAACTGTATAGTGGCTTGACTATGTGGGCATACTGAGGGATCCATTGTATGCAATATGAAGTGAGACCATTGAATGCGCAAACTTCTTTCTGTGACTTTGGCTGTGAAATTGTCTAAATCAGTTGGATTCGTTCTTGTGTTAGTTGCCTACCCTCTTTCGACAGCAGATGTCCCAAGTAAGCTACTTGCTGTGCGCAGAACTGTAATTTTGAGGGAGACACCTTGTGACCTTTGTCTGTCAGGAAATGTAGGACTGTGAGAGATGCTTTTTCACATTCTGGTTCTGTCCTTGCTGTGACGAGGATGTCATCTACGTACTGTATCAATGCTGTGTTGGCAGGCATATTGATACTGTCAAGTTGTCTTTTTAGTGCTTGGCTGTAGATGCTTGGACTTTCTGTAAAGCCTTGGGGAGCTCTAGTGAACCTGAAGCTTCGTCCTTTTAAACTGAATCCGAATAGATATTGACTGTCGGGATGTATAGGAATGCTAAATAACGCATTCTTCAAGTCGATGACTGTGAAAAATGCAGCTTCGGGATCTATGGCAGTCAATAGTGAAGAAATATCTGGGACCACCGGATATTGTGGGATCACACATTTGTTCAGTTCTCGGAGATCAACCACCAGTCGGTAGACCGGGGGTGCCTGAGGGTCAGTCCTTTTGAGGACTGGAAGAACTGGAGAATTGCAAACATTTGAATCAGTCTCGATCACCACACCATGCTCTATGAGTTCTTGGATTATTTTTAGTAAGGCTTGTTCAGCCTCGGGTGGAATCTTATATTGTCGTATGCGGGGTAAGACTACACCCTCCTTGAGCGTGACTTGATGTGGGGTGATGTCCATGTATCCGACATCAGTCGAGCTTTTTGCCCACAAATGTTGCGGGATATCTTTTAGTCTGGGGTCGAATTCTTTGACTGTGAAATGTCATAGGAACAATTTTACTCCTTCCGGTGAACAGCATATCACTGCCCCTAGTTCTTTGAGTGTCTTGATTCCTAGTAAATTCTCTGGGCACGTTTCCGTAAGGACTAGATCAGTAGTACGTGTCAGAGGACCCACTCCTAAAGAGACTTGTTCAGATACTTTGTTTATGATCGGTTTTCCTGAAAAGCCCAGAGATATATTATGTGAGCCAGAGAGAGGAACCTCTGGGACTTCCTTATGACTTATGGTAGTCCTACTTGCCCCCGTGTCGATGAGGAATTTTCTGTCTAGTCCCAGTAAGTGGGCTTGTACATATGGACCTTTCTGATCTACTGGAACTGGAATAAGGGGCAAGTCACTTTCTCTCTCAAGGCTGTCTCATACATATGGCTCAAAATCGGGGTAATCTGACTGTACGCTCTGGTACATCTGCGTGGCAGCAGCAGGCGTCTGAACCTGTGGCGGTGTAATGGTTTGGGGCTGATGAGTGTTACCTGTTCTAGGAGTGTGAGGGTGTTCTTTCGTCTTTCCTGTCGCTATGTTATGTTTCAGAACTGGACATTCCCTCACAAAATGGCCCTGCTGCTTGCAGTAGTTGCAAGTACCTTTATTGGCCCCCACATTACCTTTGGGGCCCGTATTTACCGGTGCCGTCTGTGCAACCAGTACTTTCATTTTTGTGTCTTTTACTCTCTTCTTTTCCTGTTCCTGTTCCTCCCTTATTCTGTTGCGGTGGTACTGTAACATCTGTAACATTTGTGAAGGACTATTTGCTTGCCAGGTACTTTCAATTTTCAACACTCTATTCCTTATGGGGGGTAAGGCGTTGTCCACCAATTTGGACACAAAAAGATGAGGATATGCCTCGCTGCTATGTGCGAGACCACTATTTATAGAAAAACATTTCTCTAATCTGGTGTAGTAATCACCCGTATCCTCGTCTGGCTTTTACTTACAGGCAGAAATGGCATCCCAATCTTCCTTTTTCGTTGTCAACAACAGAGGCAAGACCTGTATGAGGAGACTGGGCAGTTCTCTTACGCGCTCACCTAAACCTTCACCTGGTTTTCTGTCTGTCTCTTCTTGTTCTAGGGCAGTCCACGTGATCTTTTTACCACCCACCTCCCAATCCTTTTCCTTCAATTTGTCAAATATGCCGGTAGGTAGAATTACTTTAAGGAGTATTATTATATCTGGATATGTAAAACTACCCATTTGGAGGATATCTTTCAACTCTCTATGGAATCCTCCGGGATCTTTTTCGTGAGAGGGCACCATCTTTTTCATTTCCAATATCTCTAATTTAGTGAGGGGAGTATACACATGTATTCGTTGCAGTGTACCATCTGGCTGGGGTATGGGGTGGACTTCTCGTAAGGGATATTGCCCTATACTGTAAGGTTCATGATCTGATTAAGCTAAGGTAAGTTGCAGGAAACGGAGGCGCAGGTCCAGAATGGTGTTGATCAATTCCGGTCCCCGAGACCTCCATCTATCTGTCACTACTTCTTGTAACAATTTGTATAGTTTGTCTGGTCGGTGGAAGTTATTCTCGTGTAAGGTAGCCAGGTGTTGGACCATATAAATACCTGCTAGTTGTTGTTCTGCTCGGGGGAGAGCCAAAAACATTTGCGCTACTATATCTGGGCCGTATACCCGGTGCTGTGATATCCAATGGGTGGCAGACCGGGCCAATTCTTTTTCTTGTTGGGTAAGGGGAGGCCCATTGTCCATCCATTCATCTAGGGCTCTTTCCGTGGACTGGAAAAGATCTTCCGAAGAAGGATCTAATCTTTTAATTTTCTGCGACACTCGCGGGGTTCGCCACTTGGGGCCAGGACAATGTCGCGCTACACCCAGGAAATTCATTCTATCTAGTGTCGGACTATCATCTTCCTCTGAGTCGTCCTCTTGTGTGACTTTTTCAGAGTGAATAGTGACAATTTTCTTAACCAGTCTTTTAGTTACTTTGTCGATCTGATGTCCCAGATCGTGTGCTCCTCTGTGTATCTGATCACTAAGATCTATTAACTCAGAGTCTACGCTTCCATTACCCGGGTCTAGTTCCCGGATCAGACAATTTATGATGAACCGCAGGAGCAGTCCTTTGATGGGGACTTTTCTGTTTTTCATGACCTGGACCAGAGTATCCGGACCTTCACCTGTCCGTATGAATTCGTAAACTCTATCCAAATGCTTCGTTATATCAGGGACCTTTTGGAGTTGACCCACGGCTAGTCTTAATCTCTCTGATATCGTGGCCATTGGGCCATTACCGGGTTCGGGGTCGTAAGGACACTCAAGAGGCGGGACATCGTCTTTATCCTCAGCCCCGTTCCCGGACACTCCTAAATCAGAGGTGGAACCATCGGCTACTAGTTCAGGAGCACGTATGGACGGGTGTGTTCTAGGCATGTTTACATAAGCGGGGGGTGGTTCGGACAGATAGGCAGGGAGGAAATTTTCGGGAGCAGTGGGAAGTACTTTGACTGGGGACTTGGGGTGTTCTTCTACAATTTCTTCAGGCAAAACGGGATAAATACCAGTAACAAGGGCGTTTCTCTCTCTCTCTACCTGTTCAGCTAGGACTTTCTCACCTTCTTCCTGTAATTGCTTTTCTTTAGCTTGTTCCGACATTTTCTTACTTTTCTCGACTTTCCCTAGTTCTTTCTGGGCCCTCCTATGCGCTTCCTTACGCCATAACTCAATGGCTTCTGTCTGTGAGGGCCTTGCCTTTCTTTTCCATAACTCTTCCTCCACTCTCATAGTGCATTCTATATCCCATGTACCTGTGGCAGGCCACCTATACACCATCTCTAATTTCTCGGTATAGTCTACCCAAAGGTCTAAAAATAATATGGCACTCAACCCATGTTTGTTGTACATAAAATATCCAGGAGTATCTCTAGGTGGAACTTTAACTGGTTTTTCTAATAGATTTCTTTTGGTGCCGATCGTACGTAATTTGGAAAACAGAGGCATCCTTAAATTCAACAAATTACGATTTAAAAGACTTGGAATGTACAAAAACAAAAGGAACACTTTATACACTAGAATACAGTGCAATCGTACTGGTTTCACGAATGAAACACGTCTTTACCGTTTTCCAAAAATGGAACCCGTCTTGATACTATCTCAGTGGTACTCACCAAGAAGCAAAACTTGAAGACCTGGTCATCGGACTCTTGACGCTTGCGCAGGAACTTGGGGCTCCAAAGACCTCGGACTCGGCGCTCTCACTGGTCAGGCTCTGGGTTGGGACGCTCCGCTATCTTCTTCACCGCCTCGTGTGGATGATCAGTCGCAGTCTGCCTCCTCCTCGTCTCGAGGGAGTTAGCGGGAACACCCCGCTGTTGTGCACTTGAAGTCCGTCGAAAGTATGGAAGGGACAAGGACCCGACTTACATCTCCGGCGCGTAGGGAAGAGGGAGCGTCCCTGTTCAGGCGCCAATTAATGTGGTAAATAAAAAGCTAGTTATTTACGCCGTTCGGAATTTCTATAATTACCTAAAAAATGGTAATGCATAAAATGAGGAGCAGAGTCCGTGGTCTTCGAGTTGAAAGGGTTTTATTCCAGAACTCAAGTTAAGGGAGAGCTCCTTCACCAAGCGGGTTCAGGAGTAGTCTACTTTGCTTGGAACATGTCAGCACTTTTATACAATATGAGTACAATCAGAAAGAAGGAGTTTCCCTTAGACTTGATTCAATCATTCATGATGTAATCATACAGAATATTCTAATCAAAAGAAGGGAGGTGGAAAACAGATCCATTCATTTTCCAGGTAGGTATAGGCTAATCAAAAAGGGGAAGGATCACTTGTCCTGCTCAACCTTGAGTGTACAGGACTAGCAAGGGGTGTCCCAATAAAAAGACCCTCATACACGTGATGGGTAAGGTGGGTTCAGAGCGGTATATCTTGATTCTCCGCTTTGTTATCACGTGTCTGCATAATCATAAGGTCTAGTTTCGGTATGCAGCCTCCACCCGGAGGTATTTTACCCAAGGTTGGTGCAGTAGTGAGCCAGAGATAAAAATATATTAAAAAGACCAAAAAACTCAGATAAGGTAAATTTATTCAGTCTGGTTTATGGTCTGGTACACTCTGTTATAGTGCGACTTGTTTACTTGATAATGGGTAGTAGTTGCACTTAGAGTTAGAAAATTACAAAAATAGGGAGGGGAGTGACTGAACATAGGTCGACATGTTTCTGCCTTGATTGCCTGGTTTCTAGGACTTACGGGCATTCATCAGGACCAGTAGTGAGTGAGGTGGGGGTTTAGAACAAAATAAGTGCTCAGAATAGTGATAATAAGAGGAAAAAGGTTATTGACCTGTTCCTATGTTTGGAGGTCTTATGGTACCTGTAACGAGTAAACACAAGTTTGCAGCACTCATACAGGAAGGGGAGAAGTGGAGGGACACACGTTAAGCAAAAGTTTGCTTCTCATGCACATCAATTATAAACAACTATAAAATGACAATACTTTACATGACCGGTTACTGTCTGCGACAATTTCAACTTACTCTACTACTTTCCTGTCTCATGCAGTTGACTACAGCATGCTGGTGGATAGATAGGCATGCACCTCTTGTGAGTATCACATCGTTTCATGTAGCAAAATTGTGCTCGTAAAAGTTGCTACTAATTGTGATCAACTCTGTAGTGTTTTCTTTTACATTGTGAAAAAACACACTTAAAACGCACTTAAAAATGCACAGAATCTCGGTGGGCATCGCGTATACTATAAGTGGAACTAGGTGAAATAATGCGGAGATACAGCGCGGTGCACGATAGACTGTTTCACACGTGGGTAGAAAAGGGCATTGTGACCGTCGGCGTGTTTTGGTATTACCTCGCGCTAATATTAAGCACACTCCAATCGGTGGTAAGGCTCTGAGGAGGGGCTATGGGGAGAGAAGAGAAGGCAGAAGGGTTCTGAATATTAGGCAGAACATCGTTCAATACTTGCGGTTTTGATGAGAGCGCATTCGCGGTATTTCATGGCGTGTACCTATTGCGCCCGTCCCGCTGCTTTCGAGGTGATGCGCTGTGCTGCTCTTACCGAACCGGAAGCACTAAGCATTGTTTCCGGTTCATATAAATGGGCGTTAGTTGTGTACTTAGCGGCTTCCTATTGGTCTAGAGACTTTGTCAACGTTACTATGGAGACCGAGTATGTTGATCTCGGTGTTAGAGTCCGGTTTTCAGAGGGCAATGAATGCGTTGTTGGATTCATTCGGTCGCTGGCTTACTTGAAGATAGAAGGAGGGCTTGGATAATTAAAAAATGGGAATATGTGCTGGCATTTTGTATTTTGTTCCCTCGAAAGCAGCGGGACGGGCGCAATAGGTACACGCCATGAAATACCGCGAATGCGCTCTCATCAAAACCGCAAGTATTGAACGATGTTCTGCCTAATATTCAGAACCCTTCTGCCTTCTCTTCTCTCCCCATAGCCCCTCCTCAGAGCCTTACCACCGATTGGAGTGTGCTTAATATTAGCGCGAGGTAATACCAAAACACGCCGACGGTCACAATGCCCTTTTCTACCCACGTGTGAAACAGTCTATCGTGCACCGCGCTGTATCTCCGCATTATTTCACCTAGTTCCACTTATAGTATACGCGATGCCCACCGAGATTCTGTGCATTTTTAAGTGCGTTTTAAGTGTGTTTTTTCACAATGTAAAAGAAAACACTACAGAGTTGATCACAATTAGTAGCAACTTTTACGAGCACAATTTTGCTACATGAAACGATGTGATACTCACAAGAGGTGCATGCCTATCTATCCACCAGCATGCTGTAGTCAACTGCATGAGACAGGAAAGTAGTAGAGTAAGTTGAAATTGTCGCAGACAGTAACCGGTCATGTAAAGTATTGTCATTTTATAGTTGTTTATAATTGATGTGCATGAGAAGCAAACTTTTGCTTAACGTGTGTCCCTCCACTTCTCCCCTTCCTGTATGAGTGCTGCAAACTTGTGTTTACTCGTTACAGGTACCATAAGACCTCCAAACATAGGAACAGGTCAATAACCTTTTTCCTCTTATTATCACTATTCTGAGCACTTATTTTGTTCTAAACCCCCACCTCACTCACTACTGGTCCTGATGAATGCCCGTAAGTCCTAGAAACCAGGCAATCAAGGCAGAAACATGTCGACCTATGTTCAGTCACTCCCCTCCCTATTTTTGTAATTTTCTAACTCTAAGTGCAACTACTACCCATTATCAAGTAAACAAGTCGCACTATAACAGAGTGTACCAGACCATAAACCAGACTGAATAAATTTACCTTATCTGAGTTTTTTGGTCTTTTTAATATATTTTTATCTCTGGCTCACTACTGCACCAACCTTGGGTAAAATACCTCCGGGTGGAGGCTGCATACCGAAACTAGACCTTATGATTATGCAGACACGTGATAACAAAGCGGAGAATCAAGATATACCGCTCTGAACCCACCTTACCCATCACGTGTATGAGGGTCTTTTTATTGGGACACCCCTTGCTAGTCCTGTACACTCAAGGTTGAGCAGGACAAGTGATCCTTCCCCTTTTTGATTAGCCTGTAATCATACAGAAGACATAGCATACTTGTTCTCGTTTAAAGAATAACCTGAATAGCATTTACACATAGACAAATATATTGCATCGGGGTGATTGTGGTGACAAGTTACAGAGTTGCTAGTATCTGAGGACAGAGAATCGAGGCATTGTCACAGGATCATTTCTGTCAGGAAGGTAAAGAGGACGAGGCATTGTGCGTTCTTTACTTCGTACACAAGGGCGGTGAGGTCTCACAATGGTATGTGTGTGCAGCGGGGAAGAAGGAGAATGGGCTGTAGTAAACTATTCTTCTTCGTGGCAGTCTCGTGTGCTTGATTATGTTTTCCCTTGGTTGTTAACCCAACCCTGTGGCTGTCCTCGTAAACTAGAAAATCATTAATGAGCGAGAGCTGCTCGTTCGGTGACAGAGTTAGGGAGGGGGGGTTTTCGAGTCAACCATCCGACTAACTCCGTTCTTGTCTAAAGGAAAATATCGAACGGGACGGAAACCGTAGGGTACATGGTAGCTGGTCATTATTCTTTGCATGTGCCAGTACTATGAGAAAGAGAGCAGGCAAGAGGGGGTATAACGGGATTTGTGCTTGAAGTAGGAGAATCGGCTTGCCTGGTCGATGTCAGGGTGGATAGGGTGCATGATGGGACACCAGGCGGAAAAGGGAGCTTTTTAGTCAAATTTCACAGGAGGCCAAATGGCCAGCAAAAACAGATTGAAATGGAGCTGGCTTTACGTCAGAGAGCACCAGTCCTTCAATCTCCAACTCCCCGAGATGACCTCCTCAACCAAGCAGTGATGCATCCAACACCACCATCAGCTCCAGGTGGGGAAGGCAAAGGGGTCTGCTGTTGGTCCAACTGTGGTAAAGCAGCCACCACTACAGACTGCGTGCAGTCTCCTCCGAAACCTGTATAGCATCCAACAGCTTTCTTTGGTGCTGGGCCCACTGAGACTTCAGTTCCACTGTAGAGCTTGCATATATTGCCTGGCATAGTTAACAAGTGGGATGCAGGAGGCTAACAGGCCTAGAAGCCTCAGAACAGCTATGACAGAGATCCAGGGTAGAGGCTGAAACATTAAGATCATAATACCCTGAGCTTATTGTGATGGTGGAAATGTCCTGAATGGCACCATGACCAAGACACCTTCTACAAAAGGAAGCCACTGCAAAGGAGTCACATGCAACTTCGGCTTGTTGATCAAGAACCCAACAATGTCAAGAGCTTCGCTGTCTTCTGAAGGTGGTCTTGAACTTACTGTGGTGAGCCTGCCTTCAACAGCCAGTCAGCGAGAAAGGGGAAAACTGGTACCCCCAATCGCCGAAGATTGACAGTGACCAAAATCATCACTTTCGTGAACATTCAAGTAGCTCTGGTGGGGCCGAAGAAGAGCACGGAAAATTGAAAATGTTCTTGGCCTACAGCTTGGACTGCAGGTAATGCCTGTGGGACTGCAGGAAGGATATCTGAAAATGAATGTCCTGTAGGTACAAGGCCACTATGCCATTGTCTGGATCCAGGGCAGACAGAACCTGGACTAACACAAACATTTTAAATGTGTCCTTCCTTAGGAAGTAATTCAGCTGGCAAAGATCTGGGATAAGCTAAAGTCCTTCATCCTCCTTTGGCATGAGGAAATCATGAGTGTAACAGCCCATCCCAACTTCTAAGTCTAGAACCCTATTGATGGCTCCATTGGAAAGCAGACCTGGCATTTCTTGCAGGAGAACTGATAGGTATCCTTTGAAAGCCTCTCTGATATGGGAGGAAGGTGTGACAGAGTGGAAAGAAATGGGAGGGCATAGCCATGTTGAACGATCAAGGAGGACCCATTTATCAGTAATGATGGATCGGCACCTTGGTAGAGGATCCTTTCTCCCAGAGTGGATGTGCGCCGCTAAGGGTAAAATAACGTGGTTTGGAGGCTGTTGTGTTGGGAAAGGAACTGGGAGGAACAATGCCTTTGGTGACCTGCAAGTTGCCTGTCAGATCCATATATGCAGCCACAAAAGGGCTGAGATGACTGCAGTGAGGTTGGAGAGACTAATGCCGTCTCTATGCAAACACCCCCGCTCACGGGAGTAATGTCGAGAAGGACGAAACTGGTGAGGAAGTTGTCTGGTAGGAGCAGAAAGGCCAGAGAAGAGTACCATGGCCAGATTCTTCTTCATGCTCTAAGGCAGAATCAGCTTTTTCGCCAAATAGGCATGAGTCATCGAAAAGCATATCCATAAGGTTTGCCTGTACATCCCTGAAAAACCTGTGGATAGCATTCACGCATTGTGAAGAGGCACACCACTAGCACTGACTGCCCACCAGAGTAAATACGTAGTATCCAGGACAGTACGTTCATATATTTGACCCCATCTTGAACATCCAGAATGGTTAGAGCCAAAGGGGCTATAAATTCTTCCAGGAGTGCAGACAAGATCTTGCTGGCCATTGCCCAGAGTGTGTGCATATAGCAGCCTAATAGGCAAACCGCATTATCCAACCTCAAGGCTAGGGTAGCCGAAGAGAATATTATATTGATTTCCTAAATAACTCAATCCTTTTTGACTCCCTGTCCAGGGTGGGGGTCAAAGGAAATGAATTAGGGTTCACCTCACTGTTGGAAGCCTGTACCATCAGATTCGCAATGGAAGGATACTGGGTAAAGAAATCAGAATCGCCAGGTGCCAGTCTGTGATGTCTGGCCACCTCACAATTCACTGGTGGCCACAAGCCAATGCGTAGACCAAGTGACCATAAAAGTGTTGTAGAGGACCTCACTGAATGTCTGTAAGGGCTCAGAGGATGCAAGCAATGTTTGCAAAACTTCTGTAAGGAAATGTATCTAATGTCAATAGAAGGAATCAGTAGGTCCAGGATCTCAGCATGTCGAATTGCCACAGCAAATGAGGCACTTTCTTCTGCAGATGGCCCAAAAAGCTAAATTAACCCTACATCAGGGGAGGTATCAAGCCCACTGTCATCCTGTAGGTCCACGTAAAGACGGTCATCGTCATAGTGAGGGGAGTGAATCGTTCCCCTCCTCACTAATATCATCCTAAAAACATGACAAGCTCTGGTCAGAGGCAGAGCCAAAAAGATAATGGAGCCTTCTGAGAAAGGCTCCACAGTAGTAAAGCACAGAATGCAAATCCAGTTGTTTGGGAACCAGGTGCATTGCAGGGGATTCAGAAAGCGCAGAATGCGACCTTGGTTGGGGTCTAGATGAAGTTGGTTTGGGGTCAAACAATTAAGTCAGCACCAGATCCTCCTCCAGAGCCGGCAGCGTCGGCCTCAGCGTCAATGAAAGAGGGAGTGCTGCAGGTCTTGGACCTGGAGTAGAAGTTGGCTTCAGAGTGAGTGCAGAACCAGACAGGTTACAGGGTCTCAGCTCAGACAGCATAGATGATGGATCTGCTTTCGGTAATGTAAGACTGGAGGAGCCTTCAGATCTTGGGGTCAGATGGAATGCCTTGTACGGCTGCGTAGTCGCTATTGACCCGGAAAACTCAGGATTGGGTCCTCAACTAGAGATCAGGAGCAAGATCGAGTGTTACGTTGTTATACAAGTGTCTTCTTTTTCAACTGAGAGGGGGAAGTTGGGGTCGAGTTCTGCCTCGTTTCTTATATTTCCTCTTGGACTTTGATTCAGCAGATGACTTCAACCGTGACAGAGACCTCTCGCAGAAGAGTCCTCAGGAATGGGAGTGGTTGTGCTCCCTCGACTTGGAGCGTGACTTACACAAGGTCCATGGCTTCTTCCCGTATTCAGCGACATACAGCTTTGCTTCATGGTCCCGAATCATCTTCTGGTGCATGTGGGAGCACGCATCACATGACTTAAAATTGTGCCCTGAGCCCAAACACGAAAGGTACACCTTGAGCAGATCTGTTACCGACATTTGTTTTCTGCGGTTGCGTCACAGTTTGAAACCTGTAGTTTTAGGCAGGGACATTGTTCCCTTGCATGCTAGTTTTCGTTTAAGAGTCACAAAGACGGATGAAAGAGGGGGCAGAGCTCAAGATCCACATTTGAAGTCATGGAAAGAAGGAACTGACGTTGATGTGAATGGGTGGCACTTATATGCCGCTCTATCAATTCTGTGGTGGAACAAAGCCAAAGCAGAGCCGAGTGGAAGCACTGTTAAGAAAAACTTCCAGATCCAGTTAGGCAACTGAGAAATATTCTATAGGTGAGGAACCTGCAATCAGAAATATCCATGACAAACTGATGAGCTGGAGTGGCAGAGAGAACAAGGGGACTAGTAAAACTTGCAAAGACTGCTCAGATAGATGGAAGAGAAGTCTGAGGGGTAGCAGCATTGCCAATATTGCAGATGAGGATAGATGGCCACCTGCCTAAAAATAGTGAAAAGACTTCTCAAGTTAACAGGTTGGCCAATCTGGAATGTTGAGGTGTAAAAATCCAAACCCCTGCGTAATCTTTTAATCTGTCACAGCAGAAGAAAAGTATTAAAAACAGCAATGAAAAATATATTTATTGTTTCAAAAGTAAACATCCAGGAATAGCAAGGGGAGGAGGTTTCCCTCCTACCACGAGATAGGAATGCAACACAATATGACAAAAAGGCTAAACATTTTTTAAGATAAACGTAGAGCTGTAAACTTCAACATTCTGGAAGTTTGTAAAGATGAGGAAGGTGCATTTTCTATTAAAATTGTTTAGAGCCTTAGTGAAAAACATCCTCCAAGGTATTCGTAAATGATACAGGTTAAAAAGAGCAAAATTCCAATTGCAAGAGAATACAGGCCTGAAAATAACGGTCATACATACAGGTGAGGAGGCACAGGACTGGATGTCAAAAGCAGCCAAGAGGCGTGGTACAATTAGCAAGGGGGCTGCTCTAGTCAGTTCTTCCCTGGCACATACCAGGCAACAGGCAACTAGGAATAAAGCATAGTTTGTGGCTCATATGGTACAGACCAAAGTGCTACTCCTCATATATTACAGCCACTGAAGGGAAAACGTAAATGTTTGGACTGCGTAAGTTATCATAAATCTGTACCTCATTCACATGTTCTCAGAAGTGTGAGCTATCTTAAGGCAAATAGAGCAAGCGTGACCAGGAACACTCACAGGAGGCTAAAGGGTTATAGTTTGAATAGGAAAACATATACTGGGATCTCCTATACGAAATGCCCAAACCATCAATTTGCCTAATAAAAAAGACAGACACACCCAATCTCGTTGAGACTTTTCCCACTTTCTTTCCCTCACGCCCAATCCTACCATTTTGAGTTAACCAAATAATCATCAGTCTGCCCTTTATCCTAGTCCTCCATAACTATTATACATTCCTTTTATATCTGTGGTCATTTCCAGGACAATCGATAAGGGCAATTACATATGTCTCCAACTTTGAGAGTTAAGAGTCTCATGGAAAGCAACATTTACAATTAACACCCCATCTACAGCCGTTGAACTGTGGAATTACCAGTTCTGGTAGGGGAGCTGTCACATCTATGAGTCTTTCTAGAGGTGCATTACACTTATTGAGACACACTGCTACTTAGATGCAAGGAGTAACGTTGATTACATGACAACAATCATCCAATGTATTCTGTATCAAAACAAATCTTCAATAAAGTCAAGCTGATAAAAGTAATCAATGTCTTCTGGTTTATGAGAAGGACAGTTAGGACTTCAGTCCTATTGATATAGTAGTTGAATGCTCTTTTTACGTTCAGTGTATACAGCACTCACCTCATCTTAAACATTGACAATCTAGGAACACCCAAAAGGCCAGCGTGGTGGAGCTGAAGCAGACACCTATCTCTGACATGAACTTTGTATGTGTCAGTAGCAATACCTTGGTAGGGTAAAATTTGAGCTGTGGAAGTATTAAATATCGATCAAATCATGGAATCATGTAAACCTTCACCAATCTGGCATCACCACATTTTCCACATAATCCAGTTCAGAAGACCTACTGGGGAAATTCACCTTCCCAGTCTTTGGAGATCCTGTTCCCTCCCCCACTCCCACCAGCAATGCTGAATCCCAGGCAGAGCATTTGCTGCTGCTCCCAGTCAGAAAAGGGTCTATTTTCAGGATACCCCACTGACATCTTTCACCTGTACCTGCATCTTTCCACTGGATTATGTCCCGCTGCAACAAATGAGAAATGCTCAGCCATGCAGGGCCATCTTTTTATTGTCCGAGCCTTCAAAAGTTCTCATGGGCAGCGCCACAAGGCAGCTATCACCCTCTTCTAGGGTGCCACTATGACTCAAACCTCTGTTGGCTCTTCTGTGGGAACTGGTATTGATAGTCAAATGGAAGAGTGAAGGAGGGCTGTTGTTAGAACTCTCGTGTCAGCCTTGACGGAGGAAAATGCCTCATCAACTTCATTGCTGAAAACTACTTTACCGTTGAAAGGCATCTCTAGCATCCTGCCTGCTTTTCCAGGCTGAACCAGAAGAAGACCTGCACAAAGCATGTGTGATGCAATCCCATCTTCACCATGCCCAGCGACATCTCAATTGCGTGCTTGGAGGTCAAACAGCCCTCCGCCAACTTCACCATCTATGAATGGGCATCTTTTTCATTATATTTATCCTCCTAAAAAGTAAGCTAAATGATGGTGCAAAGAACATTGTATACACCCTTTAGTTTATCCATATATATTTTGGATGCCCTTGTGTCTTTTTAAATCATATAATGAGCTTCTATTGGGGCAATGATTGGTGACATTACAAATTAAGAAAAGATTGTAGTTGTTAAGAATGCAAATAGAGTCTTAACATTTCACTTTTTTTTAATAATACGGTCTCTTTTTTTATAATACTGAACTTTAAAAAAAAACTATGTTTTTCTTCATTTTCATACAATAAACTTGAAGACTTTGTTTTAAAGAAAACATCTGTGATTAACAGGAGGCACACGTTAGGAAACTTTGACCCTAAATCATTCTACTCAGCGGTTGGCTCAGATGTAAATTGACAATATCCCAAAATAAATATTACTAACCTCAGCTTGGCAAAGTGCATGTAGACCTTGCAAAACCAACACCGCGGGCGTAGCTTGGTCAGGTTTTGTGCATTCATTTAGTACTTGAGAAATAGCCGCCAACATATCTGCTCCATGAAGATATGACCTAAGAAGACAAAGAAAAAAAAACATCTGTACAAGGATACAACCATAACTGCAGAGCACTGCATGCTCCGATTGCTGTGTTCTATCTTAAGATAATGTCTTCAAATTTATAGGAAGTTTCCAGACCAGACAGACTTGAGTGGTAGCCCCCCTAACGTTTTGCCTCCCCCCCTTCTGTTTTGCGGAATTACTTTTAGTTGGCTTTAGGACTCTGTGCATTTTACCACTACTAACCAGTGCTAAAGCGCATTTACGCATTCCCTAAAACATGGCACAATTGGCCTACATCTAATTGCCACATTTATGTGCAAGACCCAAGTAAATCGTACTACATGTAGCCAGGACCTGTAAACTAAATGCTACTAGTGGGTCTTCAGCATTAATTGTGCAACCCACTAAAGTAGCCTTTTAAATATGTCAGACCTGCCACTGCAGCCTGCAGTGCAGTAATAAACTGCCATTTCGACCTGGTAAAAGAAGACTTTTGCCAAGCCTAAAGTTTCCTTTTTGGGGTTGAGATCTTTATATTTGTAATAAAAGAGGCCTGCAGCTCACCTACATCCATCGGCCGGTGGAGATCTGTTCAACTATAAAGCTTGGGTATTGCAGCAGAGTAGGTTCGGCGAAACCAGCGGAAAATAGAAGACATTAAAATAACATATAATGAAAAGTGGGGTAAGAGTACAATACCATTCAGAGCGGTTGTTGGATGGAGTGGAGGGAACTGGCTGATGCAGTGATGACCACTATGAGGGAGGGTCATTTGGGGAGGTCAGTCGGAGGATCGTAAATAAAGCGGACAAGATAACTCACTAAATTCCTCCAAAAGATATTGGATACAAGGCTACCACATTTGGTCAAACAGGGGAAGGGTGTGTGAGGCTACTGCAGTTAGTTACTCCATTTTCAGTCAGTCTATGCAACCAGTCCAAATGTACCGATATGACATTGGTGCTCCACTTAGAAAGAACTTGTTTAGGTGCACCCAAGGCCATTGCGATCACTTTACCTCTACTGAATTTCAACAGATACGTCAATGGATTGGGGAGACCCAAAAGGACATAGCTGGGAAATTACGGAAATCAGTGTTAAACATCGTCTTTACTGCCCCCAGTACTTCATCCCAAAAGGTTCCCAATTTGGGGCACTGCCACGGCAAATGTGTAAGGGCACCCTGTTGCCAACACTGGCCCCATCAATTCCCATCCCTACTCAGATCCCAGCGAGCGGTCCTTGCTCGGGTGAAATACCAGTAGTGTGCAATCTTCAGGAACATCTCCTTATTGGTGGTTTTAAGGGAAGAGGTCCGGGCACGATGTAAGCTGTCACTCCATTTTTAGGTCTCGCCTCTCAATGCGCATGCGCATTGAGCAGAGCGAGACTATAGAGCTTTAAACAGACTTTACCCAACAGGAGATTTGGTGCTGTGCCCGTGCGGTTTTAGGTCAATGCGCAAGCGCATTGACCTAAAATGCGCGTGCACAGCACCAAATCGCCGTCTGTTCCCTCAGCCGCACTCCTCCCACACCCCCGCTCCGCCCCTCCCCTGCCTGCCGTGTCGCATTTCTCCTCCCCCCTCCCCACAGCAATGCCCTCCGTCTTGGCTCGCTAAACTACTCGCTGCCTCCTTCCGCTCTCCTTAATCCGCTCTCCCTCCTCCCACACCCCTGCTCCGCCCTCTCCCCTGCCTGCCGTGTCACTTTTAAATCTGTATTTCCCCCGAGACACGGCCGGCCGGCCGTACTTTCACTTTCATGGCCGGCAGCCGCAGGCCGTGTCTACTTTTAAAAAAAACTTTAAACACAACTCCGGGTGACCTCCCACACCCCCGCTCCGCCCCCTCCCCTGTATGCCAATGCTTGTTTATCTTTGTTGTGCTAGCACAAAGTTAAAGGTGAAAACCCAGTGCTATGGAAATTTTAAAATGCGGATGCGCTTTCCCTCAGCCGCACTCCTCCCACACCCCCACTCCGCCCCCTCCCCTGCCTGCCGTGTCGCATTTCTCCTCCCCCTCCCCACAGCAATGCCCTCCGTCTTGGCTCGCTAAACTACTCGCTGCCTCCTCCCGCTCTCCTTAATCCGCTCTCCCTCCTCCCACACCCCCGCTCCGCCCCCTCCCCTGCCTGCCATGTCACTTTTAAATCTGTATTTCCCCCGAGACACGGCCGGCCGGCCGTACTTTCACTTTCACGGCCGGCAGCCGCAGGCCGTGTCTACTTTTTTAAAAAACTTTAAACACAACTCCGGGTGACCTCCCACACCCCCGCTCCGCCCCCTCCCCTGTATGCCAATGCTTGTTTATCTTTGTTGTGCTAGCACCAAGTTAAAGGTGAAAACCCAGTGCTATGGAAATTTTAAAATGCGGATGTGCTTTTACTTGCCGTGAGCTCTAAACCACATTGCCGTGAGGGGAACGGCTCCACACGCTCCAATATTGACATGGGCTTGCCTTAACCCACCATCCAGGAACTTAATTTCCCAGCGACCCCGGGCCAGCGCACCAACGTCACCTGAGCGCACGGAGCCCTAACAAAAGCGCTGCTGGTATCCCCCAGTGCGGGACGCGCTTTTACTCGCCATGAGGGGAACGGCTTTGCTCTAAACCACATTGCTGTGAGGGGAACGGCTCGACAAGCTCCAACATCGCAGTGAGGGGAACTGCTTGCCTTAACCCACCATCCAGGAACTTCAATTCCCAGCGACCCCAGGCCGGCGCACCAACGTCACCTAAGCGCCCAGAGTCCTAACAAAAGCACTGCTGGCATCCCGCGGCACAGGACTAGCCCGGGCAAAGCTCGAGCCAAGGGCGGGCCAGACCAGAAGAGGCTGGGCTGGACCACGCCTCTGTCTCCTGTCCCTTGGCTGTGGTCAACAGCAGTGATACCCCTCCTATTGTAAAGGTACTGTGAGCCCCCTCTCTTTCTTTTGCATCTGTGTGTCGGACTGAGCAGGACATAGATTGTTGATACCGGACGTTATTCTTACAAACTGCCAATCAACGTTTGGAACTTTGGGTGCATGGTCTATTGTACTATATATTTGCCAGCTCATGGTGTTAGTCTTTGTTCTAGTCTTTATGCCCATTTCCAACTGTTTACACATTACATTGCTTTTTCCTTCGTTGTTACATACTTGAATCATGGGTAAAAGAAAGTCCATGGAAGGCAGTGGGGGCGGAGGAGAAGAGGGCAATAGTGGTAGACAGCGTCACGTAAATACAACACACATTGCATTACAAATGCTATAGGTGTCACATTTGCAAAAGTTAAAACTATTGACATTGTAACTGACAAAGCTATTCATTTTGCTACTTTCAAAACCAACACATATATAAAAAAAAGCGTCATTTACAATACCAATAGCTCAAACATTCCTAATGCCAGACCTATTGCATTTCCAATGCTTGTTGTCCTTGAAAGTGCACACGCATTCCCTCTCCCATCTAAACATTGCAGCAGATTTTAGTGGCGTGCGGGGAGTAAGACGAAGGCAATAAATGCCGGATAGGATCCTCTTGTCGGAAGAGTGAGTAAGAAGCCATTTCTCAAAGGGTGTAAGCCCTCAACTAGCATGAGTAGAAAGCCAAGGCTGCGTCCCCCAGTGACAAACAGCCATGTTTTGCCAGCGAGCGCTGGCAGGGAGACCAAATGCCGACTGGAGCGTTAAAAGTTCATGAGACTATTAATGTCAAATAGGTCACCTACGCGCTTGCTATTAGCCTCCTGTCAGTCAGCAAAGGCAGTCCCACTGAGTGCTGGAGGAAAATCCGGATTTTCTATCGGCATCTGTGGACACAGAAGGGTAAATACGCCTTGTTTCAGCTGCACTCTATCCCACACTCCCACCGTTGTGCGTACCACTGGAGAAATATAAACTCCTGCCGGTCTATAGTGTTTTGGTAACTAGGGCACCTTCCATATGGGGATGCCAATTACCGCCTGGTCAATGAAGCACCAGTGTTTTTTTCAGTGCGAGGTTGTGACCGAACAGATAGTAGCATTGCAAGTTAGAAACCTCCAAACCGCCAGGCATATTTTGGAAAATAAGCACATGACTTGGCCATCCGTGCACGCTTACTATCCCAAATAAGGAATTGCAGTTTGTCCAGTATTCATGGGAGAAGTTGTAGGGGCAGCGCTTGCATTAAATAAAGGATTTTAGGCAGGAGGGTCATCTTGACTGCTGCCAGGCGACCCAGTCAAGAAAGAACAAGGCACTTCTACCAGGAACGATCCGTTTGTGCAGTCGCCAAAAGGCTCCTGCTATAATTATGTGCCGCTGTACTTTCGAGTGTTGACTATAGCTGCAGACCTAGATATGTTAGTCCTTGCTCCGCCCACCTGAAGGTGAACTGGGAGGCAAGTCGGGCTTGTATCGTGGCGGGGATGGACAAATTGAGTATGGAGGATTTCTGTAAGTTGGTTTCAAAACCAGATGTTCCAACAAATGCCTCCAATTCTTCCATTACTGCACCTAACAAGTGTAGGGGTCAGTTAGAGTCAGGTGAACATCATCCACATACAGCATCATTTTATGCTCCCTATCTCCCCTTCCAATGCCCGCAATTTGATGCTTGTTTCAGGTCCAGGGAAGATATGGCTTGGCAGTTCGGGCTGGACTGTTCCCATGAGGCACAGGGTCAGACTGATTTGCAAATGGCCATGTCTGAACTGGGGTGGCTGAGTGAGCTAAAGAATGGTGATGGATTAAAACCAGATCAGTTGACTGGGGGTGAGTGCTTGATTCGTTCAAACGCTCTGTCCATCATCCCCTTTTGTATCGCTTTGTCCGCCCTAAGTTGGCAGGGTATGCTCAGATGTGAGTCCCTTGCTCACTTGGCCACTGGATTCAAGATAGCCTGGCTGATGAGGATTATGAATCCGAAACCGGTCCCAGGATGCTTGTTTCCGGTCCAGGGAAGACATGGCTTGGCAGTTCGGGCTGGACTGTTCCCATGAGGCACAGGGTCAGACTGATTTGCATATGGCCATGTCTGAACTGGGGTGGCTGAGTGAGCTAAAGAATGGTGATGGATTAAACCCAGATCAGATGACTGGGGTGAGTGTTTCATTTGCTCAAACGCTCTGTCCATCATCCCCTTTCGTATTGCTTTGTTCGCCCTAAGTTGGCAGGGTATGCTCAGACGTGAGTCCCTTGCTCACTTGGCCACTGGATTCAAGATAGCCAGGCTGAGGAGGATTATGAATCCGAAACCGGTCCCAGGATGCTTGTTTCCGGTCCAGGGAAGACATGGCTTGGCAGTTCGGGCTGGACTGTTCCCATGAGGCACAGGGTCAGACTGATTTGCATATGGCCATGTCTGAACTGGGGTGGCTGAGTGAGCTAAAGAATGGTGATGGATTAAACCCAGATCAGTTGACTGGGGGTGATTGTTTGATTTGCTCAAACGCTCTGTCCATCATCCCCTTTTGTATCACAATTTGGGAAAGGCCACGTGCCCGTTCTGCAAAAGGCTCCAAAGGAGTAGGGGCAATAGGGGCAGCCCTGCCTAGTCACACGAGCAATTGCAAATGGTACAGATAGCAGCCCATTTACACGCACTCTAGCTCTGGACGAGCTGTGCAGCAATGGACCCATTGATGAAATTGCAGGCCCAGACGTTCAAGAACCATGTGGCGGAAGGCCAATGAACCCGGTCAAAGGCGTTTTCCGCATCAATTGACAGGAAGGGGGCCGGCACCTGGGAATGCTGCACTTTATCCAGTAGGGGACAGACCCATTTTGTGTTGTCACTACATCCCTGCTCCGGAACAAAACCAGTTTGATCGGGGTCTACTAACCACGGCACATAAGGAGCTAATTTACATACCAAAATAGTTGTGAACATTTTTGCTTCAACATTCAAAAGCAAGATCGGACGATACGAAGCACATTCCCTAAGGTCCTTACCGGCCTTAGGGATCACAATGAAAGTGGCTAAGCACACCGATTTAAAAAACGCGCTATAGGTGCTAACACATTGAAGAGGCGTGCTAATAAGGGCACCAGCTCTGCACGGAAAGATATATAAAATTCAGCATCATAACTATTGTGCTCAGGAGCCTTACCCAGGTTCAAATGCTTTATTGCCAGAAGGACCTCTGTTGTAGTGATATCTTCATCAAGGGAAGGCATGGCGGCCTGCAGAATGGTAGAAAGGGGTACCCTCGAGAGGTAGGCTGCAATATCGGCTATCGACAGAGCTTCCGCCGTATATAATGTGACACAAAAGTTCTCAAAATCATGGGTGCTGTCTTTGTCCCGAGACGGCGGGGAGCAATCCTGCCCCACCAGTTCAGTGATTTTACAGCCCACTGCTTGTGCTCTGAGGCAATGTGCCAGCATACGGCCAGTCTTTTTACCCCCAGAGTAGTACTGCTGTTTCACCCTAAGGAGTTCGTATTCTGCCTTACCCATGTCAAATGCCTTTAACATTATTCATGCTGCAGTCAGCTGATAATGAGTTGCCAGGGAACTGGATTGCATATGGGAGATTTCTAGGTCTTTAACCTGGTTTTCTCATTGGAGCAGCATGTCACACCTGCCCCTATTGTAACATGTGGTCACAGCAATAAAGTGGCCATGTGTAACCACCTGTAAGGTTTTCCACAGAGTTTAAACAAAGGTGCCTGGTGTCTCGTTAAGCTGTAAGAATGAGGCAATAGCTGTTGAGATGTCTGTGAGTATGTGGTCGTATGTGAGAATGTTCACATTGAGTCACCAGATCTTGGGGGCTGGCTGACCGTTGTGGGGGGTGTATTAAGCACTATCGGAGAATGATTAGAAAGTGCTGCAGCCCAAATGTCCACTGACAACACCCACTGTATAATACATGGAGAGGTTAGAAAAAAGTTTATGCGCATGTTTGGTGTGCATCAGAGAAAAAAACTATATTCTCTATTTGTTGGGTGGGTATGCCTCCATATGTCTGTGAGACCCACAATCATCAGCAAATGTCTAGCAGCCGGGGTAAGGCCTCCAACTTGACCCATCCTAGGTGTGGACCTATCCCTTTGCACATCCATTACTATGTTAAAGTCTCCACCCACAAAAAAAAATCCACATTCCGTGTAGTTAGCACTTGGATCAGGGCATCCTTAATAAATGCTTCTTGATTGTCATTGGGAGCATGAATAGTTGCTAGAGTGAACCCATGCCCTATTAGGCCTATACGCAAAGCCAAAAACCTGCCAGGTAAATCGGTATAAACCTGTGTCACCCGTTCCAGAAAGTGTGTTGCAAGAAGAACTGCGACCCCCGCCTTCTTGACAACCCCAGATGAAAAATACTGGCTGTCAAACCAGGGGTAGTGCATCTGTCTCCAGTCCACCCGAAGCAGGTGGGTCTCCTGCAAAAAAACAGACGTCACATTTGGCATCTCTAAGGAAGGAGAGAAGTTTCCAGGCATTTTACAGGGAAATTGAGGCCTCTAACATTAAGGCTTAGTATAAAAATCATCATTTGTGCATGTGTAGTCAGGCAATGTGGGACTTGATTGAGATGAAGTTAAGCCAGCCTGAACTACAGAAGGCAGTAATGGGTATCCAAAAAGAGTAAGTGTAGAGACGGAATAACAAGGAGAAGCAAAGAGGAGAAGAGGAGCAACAGATTAAGAATGTTCCCCGCCTGGGACCTACAATAACTGGTATATGAGGGTTCGTGTTGCTGGCAAAGGCACAGTTCAATCGACCACACCATGTAGCGGTGGAGCTCTGCCGTCAAGAACTATAGGCAATGAGCAGCGGTAAGTCCCATCTCAGGAGTGAAGCATCTGTCACTACTGTGAGTTCTGGTTGGAGAAGGAAGAGGGGTCAGCTCCAGACCCAATCACGGTTCGTTAGACACCACCCCTGAACATGTCGGAGAGGTTCCCCTGATGCTGTGCCCATTGAAATTTCAATTCCCACTGCAGAGCCCACATATGCCACTAGGCATGCGTTACCAATAGGCCATGAAACTCAACTGCTTCAGGGCTGTCTCTCTGAAATCCAGGATAGAGGCTGAAATATCGGTATCATAGCCTAAATATCCTGGACTAGCTGCTAGGGAGGATAATACTGAAACTGCGCTCCGTCCAAAACAGCCCTGTTGGCCGTTGCCACTTTACGGGCATTGGTGTAACCAGGTTTTGGACTCCAATTGAGCACTGCAAGATTGATGAGGATCACTTCATCTGTCTCCTTGTCCCTGAAGATCAAGATCCGCATGGCTCAGGTATTAAAGTCCCTCGGTTGCCGGTAAGCCGGATCGAAACGTCAACGATACCCTCTACCGCACCTGAAACAATTTCCCCTTCCCCATTACCCCTGTTTACAGCCTTAAGGAAACTCTCCTTACAACTTTAGAAAATATAATTCAAATTAATAATTTGCATGTGGCCAGGTTTCATCTAACTGTTTATTGGATATCAGTTTTGTACAGTCTTGTAAATATATGCCCTTTACTTTTCTACACACTTTGAGCTCTCTTGACTCCTATATATACACTTGAGCACTCTTTCTTACACGTTCCCTAGAACATTCTCCTACCTTCCTGACCCTCTAATGATTGTTCCTTTAAATGATTAAATAAATATATTGTAATAATACTTAGTGGTTTTTCTGCACATCTGTTTGTTTTAATTATTTTCACGATTTACAGACGTCTGTGAGCTGATTAATGTAAGCTCAAATACGTAGATAATTCTGTTAATCTAACTCTTCCTTGAATAATTGGTCCAGGACCATTGTTTCTTTATAATAACCGATACCCAGTTCCAGGGACCATTTGGGAATACCCCATTGTTTATAATGAGTCTCTTCTGTTGGCAACACTCTGAGAGAGTACAGCTCAGATCTCCTCCGGGGACCTGTGGCAGCACTTAGGCAACCAGGTCCCACAGAGTGCGGGAGTAAGTAGTCAAAAAGTAGCAGCTTTTCAGAAACTTTCGTGGAGAGTCATCAAATGGGGCCAAAGTTATGAGCAACACAAAAAACGTTTTCCTATGGAAAAGCAATCCTAACTATAACTACCTAGTGGTGACTGCCACTAGGTAATATATAGAATACCTCTGGCAATAGCCAGTAGGTAGTCATAGTTAGGACCAAAATTTCCATAGGAAAAGCGTTTTTTGTTTTGCCAATTACTTTGGCTTTGATTGACGAATCTTCACGAAATTTTCAAAAAACATCCCCTTTTTGCTGTGTTGAAAGTTTCTGGGTGACCCTTCAAGCAAAGGCAGAGAAAAAAGGGTGGTTCCAAAATGATTTCCCCATGTTAGGTCTACGAGAATTTTTTATTTATTGAACACGACTACAGACCTAACCACTGAACGGAATTACACCAAATTTGGCAGAAAGCTAGATGTTGCTCCAGAAAGCTTGCTTTTGTGATTTGGTGTATATCCATTCTGTAGTTTCAGGTATATTTAAGTTTAAAAAATGTAGATATGTGGTAGCCCAAAATCCTACTGAAATGCTACAAAAAATTTGATTGGCTGCCAACACTTCAACCAGGAAGTGTTGGCAGCCATCTAGGGACTCGGTTTAACCGAGTCCCACAAAAAATATGGAAAAAAAGAAAAAAAGAAAAGGGGCCAGGGTAGAAACAACTTGACGCCCTATGCCTTTGGAGGGGTGGGGGGCCAAAAAAAAAGCATTTTCTCTTTACATTTTCGGCGGGATCCGCGTATCCGGCTGAAAATTAAAATCCAAAAACATTTTCATCCTCCCGGGTGGGCCAGGTCCCAGGGGCATTTCTTAATAATGGAGGGGGCATACGGGCCCTCTCTCCTGGGCTGAATATTGCCCCGGGGACCTCCTCCTTCCCGGGGCTTCTTTAATTATAACTGGGGGGACCTCTTGGACCCCCCTAGCCCTGGGGACCGCCAGCTCCCCAGAGCTTTAACGAAACAATTGTTGGAGGGCCACACAGCCCACCCCTGAGCCCCGGGGACCCCCACTTTCCCGGGGCTAAATCAAACAATGGAGTAGGGCCACATGGCCCCCTTCCTGGAGCCAATAACGGCCCTAGGGACCGCCGGGGCCAGCTCCAGGAATGTTTCGGGGTGCCCACCCCCAGGACATTGCACTTTGCTATGGCTTGGCTGGAGCACAGCTCCCGCCAAGCCATATCAAACTCTGCTCTGCTTCGTACAAGCGATAGGATGTCAAATGCTCTAGCATGAACGAAGCGGAGCATAATTACTTTTAGACAGAGGGAGCTGCAAGTTCAGCAGCTACCTCTGTCCAAAAGCAATGCCGGCCACCGCAGGATGGGGAGCCAGCAGGGACTGCGGAGGCCTAAAACCCGAAATGTTACCGCCCCCTGAACATAACAAAACGAAAATCCGACTAAACAGCAAAGAGCCAACACAATTTATGTACAATGCAAAGTGAGGTAGGATTTATGATTAAAGTGCTTACAGGCGACTGCAAAATAGTAAGAAAATTGAAAATTAAAGACAGACACATCACCTCTCAAAGTTTACCATGATCTACGATAGCTGTAACATACCATATTCAATAGGAACACAAGCTATGTGTTCTACTCTGTACTGCTGCAGGCAGTGGCATTGTTGTTTATTCACATTAAGCCCATTCCCAGATTGAAATTTGCATCCCCCACACTAATCCAATAGACAAAAACACTGTTTAAAGCTCTGAATCTACAGATGGAGTCAGTTAATGAGAAAAAACCACTACACCATCATTCTTTACCTTTGCTTGCAGATATCCCGAATCGAAGCAGCTTTTGCAATGGTCTTTTCCCACAGGATATCCTTCCCGACAGAGGTAGATGGAATATCTGACCTGGCCATGAACTTCTGGAGCTCAGGGTAGACCCGATCCTATCAAACATCAATTGAAAATGAAAAATAAAGAGTGAACGGTATTCAGAAAATCCAATACCTCTGCAACAACTCAACACTCTCCCCTTCCACAGTTCATGTTACTATGGGAGAATGTGCTTCCCCCATTAGCAGTCATTGATAATTAACGCATGCTTCTTTAAAAAATAAAAAATGAAAACAACTAAAATGTTGCAAAAAAGGATCCATGCCCAAGAAATTTTCACTGGTAGCTTAATCATCTGCAAATTCCTTACATCACCCGAGATGGCAGACAAGAAGTTGGCCAGCAAAGGGGCTGCTAAGCAATTAAGAGGTGGCGAAGGAGAGTGGGTAGTAAACGGGGATCGGATAGTATAAGGAGAGAACGCATGGATTAGGAGCACTGGAATAACCACAGAAGTAAGGTTGTTTTGTATTCTAAATTCTACAGTCTACCATTCTCCTATCTACAGTTTCCCTGTGGAGCTAGAACACAATTCCACATTTACCTGAACATGGAGTGAAGAATAGCTTGGTCAAATTGAAAATTACCACTGTATGGTGTGCAGGGTTGATTAGAAAGCTTAACTAGAGGCTGCCCTAATTGGAAAATGTTTTTGCCAGGCCACAGATACCACTTTAGACATGGTGCAACAACCATTAATTCCTCCTAGAAAGAAAGCCAATTGAAAATCCTATCCATACTAATATAATAAAGAGAGAGCCCAAACCTTTGAGGCGGGTAATGTCAGGAACCACAGCACCAATCACAACACCCAATACAGCGTTGGAAAGGGCAGTTGCAGCAGAAGGACATAGGCTATGCAGACGCCCACCATATACATTTAAAAGGTAAAAGAACCGTGCCAGCAAAGTAGTCCCTTGTGGGAGTGTCTGCGTTGTACTGTGGGCGTGTGCTGGGGGCGTGACAAACGCTGGGGGCGTGTGGTACGTTCGCCCTTCATGCCATGTCTCATATTGTGTGCTAATCCCACCCTGCTCCCTTTAAATACCCCTGCACCCCATAATCATAACCCACCCTTACTCCTTAAAATACCCCAACACCCTTAAACACTAACCCATCGTAACCCTATAAATATAACCTGTACCCCAAAACCCAAACCCATCCCTAAACCCTAAAAATACCCCTGTACCCCAAAACCCAAATCTAGCCCTGAACCTTATAAATACCCCTGTACCTCAAAACCCAAACCTAGCCCTGAACCCTAAAAATAACCCTGTACCCCAAAACCCAAACCTAGCCCTGAACCCTAAAAATACCCATGTACCCCAAAACCCAAACCTAGCCCTGAACCCTAAAAATACCCATGTACCCCAAACCTAGCCCTGAACCCTTAAAATACCCATGTACCCCAAAACCAAAACCTACCCCTGAACCCTAAAAATACCCCTGTACCCCAAAACCCAAACCTAGTCCTGAACCCTAAAAATAACCCTGTAGAGGGAGGAGCTTCGCGGGCAACCAAGATGGCCGCGCGAGCTCGGAGCTCCGAAGACCTCCCGATCCTCCGCAAATATCCTGCCACCTATCCTGTCCCACGATAGTGGGAAACTATTGCTGAGTCGGTGCTGAAGCGGCGCCCTTTTTCAGAATGAAAATCCGACTTTCCTGGACTTAGCTGGCTCGTCGATACTTTGGTGACCCCGCCTGCATCACTGGCGGACGTCGAGGGGTACGAGCGGCGCCTCTTCACGAAACTCTTCGTTTCAGTCTCCTTGACCCGGCTGGGGTGCCAGGATTCTAAGCCCTGCGCTGAGTACTCCCTTTTGTGGACATCGAGACCCTGTCGGTCCGACTGTGGGTGAGCCTCACGCCTTCTTCGCCCCCTGGGACTATCCTACCCTGGTGTGCCAACATGGCGGGTAAAGGGGACCCGGACAGAGGCAAGCCTCCGAGAGTCAGTAGAAAACCAAACCAGTCCCAATCTACCATTCCGGAGCGGTTCTCGCAATCTAAGGGGTCGCCGGGACTGGCGGGTCGAACTAAAGATCCTATACGGGACGAGTCCCCGGATGACTCTGAAATCACACTCATGGACGTGATGGGAGCGATTGCTGGGGTGAAGACGGAGATGCACACCCTTCATGAGGCGCTGTCTGGCAAGGTGGACACCCTCAAGATCGACCTCAATCTCATCAGGACCGATCTTGGGAAAACTAATGATCGGGTGAAATCGCTGGACCTTAAAACATCAAGCCTAGTCAACGACATGTCTGATATGCAGACCGAGGTCCGCGACTTGAAGATGGCTAACGGACTGCTGGCTCGCCGGCTGGATGAGTTTGAAGGCCGGGCGCGACGCCAGAACGTTCGCATCACTGGAGTCCCGGAGAAAGCCGAGGAGGACTCAGCTGAACTTTTCGTTGAGGACCTTGTGGTCAAGAATCTGGCCCCCGGGGGTCTGAGCAAGTTTTTCTCGGTGGAGAGGGCGCACAGGATACCGGGAGGCCCACCAAAGTCGGGCGCTTACCCTCGCCCCATCATTGCGAGGCTGTTCAACTACAGGGACCGGGACGCCATTCTACAGGCATCGAAGACTGCCGGCCCGTTGCGTTTCCAGAACTCGGATGTTAACTTCTTCCCCGACTTCACCCAAGCAGTACAGAAGCGCCGCCAGAGCTTTGCTGGGGTGAAGAGGAGACTTAGGGAGTTAGGGCTGCGCTACTCCATGCTCTATCCTGCCAAGCTTCGCATTGAACACAACCATCGAACTTTGTTTTTCGACTTCCCGGATGCGGCAGGGGACTGGCTGGACACTCTATCCCAACAGCAGACTGACCCGGAGGACCAGACGGAGCAGGCCACCGGAGGAGCAGGTTCCCAGGAATGAACGACGAGATTTCTGACTTTCTGGGGGGGGGTAGCTGCGAGTGACATCGACACCAGACATTGTTGCTTCAGTTTTGATTGCTTCTGATATTCATATGGAGGGTGACGGGGGGGGATAGGATGCCTCCTTTCTCCTCTGAAGGGGCTTTTTGTAGCTTAGTTAAGGGGTGACAGGCACACTGCTAGTTGGGGTGGCTATTAGTCAAATGCAGGGGTGCAGGGTGGGGGGTTGTTGGGGTGTGTTTTTTCTGTATTCCTTTTTGTTCCTTTCTTTGTTTAGGCTGGGGTCTCATTGGTCTGTCCTATTTGTTCTGCGGGCACTATTGCGGGTGGGGTTGATGGGGTGCAGCGTCCTAGACGATGGGGGGTAAATCTCTGAATTTGTTGAGTTGGAACGTGAATGGGTTGGGGGATCGGATAAAACGAAGTGTTATACTGCAGCTGCTTAAACGCTGCTCGCCAGATGTTGTTCTCCTACAAGAAACCCATCTTGTGGGAAATACGTGTAGGGCTTTGAACAGGAAGGGTTTCAAGATGGTGGCCCACTCGGGGTCCTCTACGGGCTCCAGGGGCGTGGGCATCATGGTGCGCATGTCTCTTCCACTGGAGGTGGAGTCCACACTTGTTGACGAGAGGGGCCGATATGTGGCCGTGGTGGGTAAATGGGAGGGACGCACCCTGGTTTTGGTTTCGGTTTACGTCCCCCCGGGGCTGCAAGCGACCACCTTTCAAGATCTGGGTAGCGCCATTTTGAATCTTCCTGAGGGCCTGTTGATTCTGGGGGGGGGGGACTTTAATTCGGTGGTATCGGGAGAATTGGATCGCTTCCCATCCAGAGACCTACGCGCATCACAGTCCTGGCTTCCGGATTTCCTAGGTTCCATGGGGTTGGTGGACTGCTGGCGACTACTACATCCCGCCTTACGACAGTATACGTTCCTGTCGGGTGCCCATGGCAGTTTGTCTCGTATTGATTATGTTCTCACTCCTGCGGCCCAGGCGCAGTCGGTGTCCACCGCCCGCCTGATGGCCAGGGGTATCTCGGATCATTCCCCGGTTTGGGTGTCCTTTGACTTCCAAGTTATCGCGACGTCGAGGGTGGCCCCCATTAATCCTTGGTATTTTCGAAATCCAAAGACTCGTGACCTCCTGGCTAAATCCATAGTGAGGTGCTTTTCCGGCTTCCCTACCGGAATCGGCCTCGGCCTCCTTTCTGGAGGACATCGAGCTCCCATGCCTCTCGGACGTTGAGCGGGAGGACATGGACCGTGACTTAGCGATCGACGAGGTGGCGTTGGCGATCCGGTCGCTGCGATCCGGCAAAGCGCCGGGGCCCAATGGCATTCCCGTTGAACTGTACAAGCTCAAGGCCGATACTGTGGCTGCGCCTCTACTGGATATGTTCCTTGAGGCCCGCGAGGCTGGTGAGCTCCCGCGTGACCAAAGACTTGCTACCATAGTGGTGATACACAAGGAGGGGAAGCCACGGGACCAGTGTCGCTCTTATAGGCCCATATCCTTGTTAAATGCCGAGCCCAAGATTCTGGCCAAGCTGCTGGCTAACCGCTTGGTTGGGGTGATTTCGGACCTGGTTCATCCAGACCAATCTGGATTTATACCGCATCGCAACACGGCCCTCAACCTTCGCAGGCTCCACGCGGTCATGGCGCGGGCTCAGATGCTTACTGAACCCACGGTTCTCGCTTCGCTCGACGCCACCATGGCATTTGATTCGCTGGAGGGGAACTACTTGTGGGCCGTGCTTGCCAAACTGGGGTTTGGACCCGCTTACATTGGCTGGGTCCGGCTCCTGTACTCTGCCCCATTGGCTAATGTTACTGTTAACGGCCGAGTGTCTGCCTCTTTTGCGTTACGCAGGGGCACCAGACAGGGATGCCCGTTATCGCCTCTCCTGTTTGCATTGGCACTTGAACCATTGGCGGCGTGGATCCGGGTTCATCCCGATGTCGCGGGGATAACGTGGTCTCCGGGCTTTGAGGACCGGGTATCGCTCTACGCTGACGACATCCTCTTGTACCTCATCTCCCCTTGCCACTCCCTTATAGTAGTGTTTGGATTACTTGGCACCTTCGGTAGCTACTCTGGCCTGGTCATTAACTGGTCCAAGTCCTCTCTCTACACGTTGTGTGGTGACACTCCGCGCCTTCCACGCGGCTGTGCAATACAGATTGCCCAACAGGGCTTTAAATATCTGGGCATCTATGTATCAAAGGATCCCCGGGCACGATACACACACAACTTGCTTCCTCCTTTGGCGAGGCTGCGTCGAGATGTGGAGGGTTGGAAAAAGTTGCCGATTTCCTTACTGGGCAGGGCGGCATTGTTTAAAATGATGTCCTTGCCGCGGTTCCTTTATGTGTTGCAGAACACTCAGGATCCGGTGCCCGCCAAGTATTTTGGGGAGATTGAGAATTTGCAGCGCACCTTGCTGTGGGACGGTAGGCCAAGGATATCCTTGGTGAAATTGACCATACCCTGCTATGATGGCGGCATTGCCCTACCGGATGTGCGTCGATATTATTGGGCGTCCCAACTGGCTGCAGTTAACCATGGCCTCTACGGCCCAGCGGTTAGCCCCGGCTATGCAATGGACCGATGGCTTATGAATGATGGAAACTACTACAGGGCGTTGTATTCGAGGTCTCTGGATCGGAAGCTGACGGGTCCCACTAAGACAGTGGTACGGCTGTGGAGGGCGGTTACCAAGACTTTGGGATGGCAGGGCAGGATCTCTATGGCCACTCCACTGTATGACTCCGACTTGTTGGGGAAATTGTGGCATACTAAAGGGTTCGACAGATGGGATGTCATTGGGATATCCAAGGTGGGAGACGTGATGGCTGGCGGGGCGATCAAATCCTTTGACGTATTACAGGCCGAGTTTCAACTGGGCGCGACGGAATACTTCCGATACGCGCAGCTTCGACACGCTCTCTCGTCCTGTATACCGGTGGGGGAGGTAGTGCCTGAATCGTCCCCGCTGGAAGATAGAGTTTTGGACGGTCACATGCCAGATAGTGCCATCTCCCTGACTTATAAGAAGCTTGTTAACGTGAGGTCTGACTTGCTGGCGAAACTGAGAGAACTCTGGCTGAATGATGGAATTGAGGTGGATGACGAGGAGTGGCAGTCAGCGGTCTCCTCCCCCAATAACATTGCAAGGAAAAAGAAAGTAGGGAAACTCGAGTTCACACACTACTGAACGCACACTCTTAAGTGCATCCGCAGTGCACTGTGAATCGGAGCGTTTCACAGGCCTGTCACAGATAAGAAATGCTATCAAAACGAAATCCTACAAAACAATATACTACTGGCCGGCAGCAATTCCTACGCGGACAACGTCGGGACGGGCTGCTATTATATAATATTAAGAGACAACCCTTTTCACAATATGCTATCAGGAAAGAGTGAGAGGAAATCAACAGTGATCTTTGAATCCTGCCTATTGAAATGACAGATCAAACAGGTGATATCGCCAAATGCCCACTGTGGGACAAGAATAAATCACTTGATTTTGTGGAGGATAGATAGGCAATGGGAATAAGGGGTATCTGGGGCACTGTTTGGTGGTAGAACTCCCATTTCATGGCACATCACATAGACACAGCGACTGAAATCTGGTGAACGGCAAACTGCAGAATAGAGTGGAAGGCATGATTACACTAGAAATGCCACTGTGAGTGGGAATCAGAGATGCTCATTGAGCTGAATTTTGAGGGCTTCTACAAATGGGACCTAAATGGCATCTTAAAACTGAGTGACATTTGGGGACTGCAGGGACTTAAATCTTTCAGAGAACCAGCAGAGGAACAGGAACTGCTCGACTCACAGCAACAGATATCTCAAAATTAAACATACACTTGAAAAACACTCCCTACAAACGCAAGAAATTAAAGAGGAGTCCCTACTGGGATATAAAGAGCTCCTCACTTTGCTGCATAAACATACAGTTTCCCTTGTGTGTAGGACTCTAGTTAACAACAGGCAAGGGGAAAATGGGAAAAGATATGGAAGTACGTAGGGGACTGTGAGAAAATGCAGGAAGGACTCACAGGGGTGTCGCTGTGGGAGGACTTTACAAAACAGGATTCTTTCAGCGGCCCGGACTATGTCAGAGGACTACAAAAACCGTACCCTTCCCCTGTCTATCCACAGTGAGGCGCCGACGGAGACACGGAAGTAGTAGGGAACGACCGCGGAAGTATTTACTGCGATCCAATTAAATCAGGCGAAATTAAAGGGGTGGCGTCTCAGACTGGTGGCACGCTGGCAACAGGAAGAAAGTCAGGAGAGCGGAAGAACGAGGACGGACCCTGGGCACAAACAACTGAAGGCGAACCCAGGAGTGAGGATGTCGTGGACGGAAAAGAAGCTGGAGCAAAAGGAGAAGATGCGGAACCGGACGAGAGGTGGTGAGAATATTGGTCTTGCCCTCCGGAGGATGCTGGGGATCGGCCGCATCTCTGGAGAGTTGTGGTGGAGCCGGTGAGTGAGAGCGTCTTGAGGGACCAGGGAGTGGGGTTAAGGGAAGCGGGTGGTGAAAACAGGGCGTATTACGGGTAAAGGAGAAGTGAGAAGTGAGAAGTCTCGCTTTTCAAAGCCCGTGTGTTGTGAGCCCTGTGGTATCCCAAACAAGTGGCACCCTGAGTATTTTCTCTTGTTAATTTTTGTGTGGCATTGGCAAAGCAAATACGTTTTTGAACCGAGCACTACCAGAACCCCTAGGCACTTGATAAGAACCCGCCCCCCCTCCCCTCCAACCCCAAGAGAAGCAAGCCCCAACACTAGAAGGTGCGGTGACGGGTCTAAAACAAACTTACATAATCAAAACCCCTATCTGACGGCTCCCTCTTTTTTCCATCCTATGAGCCTCCGGGGAGATCACCTTGGGAACGAGGAGGAGCTGGGAACACCAACCCCGGGATCCCCATCAAGCTCAACCCAGGATACATCGGGAGAAGAACAGAAAGGAGAACAACCTGAACAACCTATCACTTCTACTCTTGACAAAAAAAAACTACTTTTCGTAAATTCATACAGCCTCCTCGCGGGAGGGGTTCTGGATCGTCGAGTTCGGCGGTGGTGACTGCAAAGAGTGTGTTGCCGTAGTCTAGTCAGCTGGTGGCCTCCGTCACCATTTTCCTGGTGCTGATGGGGAGCCTTCTGAAGACTTTGTGAGGCATGAAGAATGAGTGGAAGCAGGCTGAGGAAACGGTGTTGACCTGATGTTTCATGGAGAATTCACTGTCCAGGATGATGCCGAGGTTGTGGGCAATGTCTGTTGGTGTGGGAGTGGGTACGAGCTCCGCCAACCTCCAGGAGTAATTCCAGAGAGCAGTGTGACTGCCGAAGATCAGAACTTAAGTTTTGTCTATATTGAGCATCTAGCAGTTGTCCTTCATCCAAGTTGCGACATTCTTCATACAGTTGTGGAAGTTGGTCTTCTTCGAGATGGGGTCTGCTGAGAGCGAGAGGACGAGCTGGGTATCAATGGCGTAGGAGATGTTGCTGTTGTGCGATCTGGGGATGTCGGTGAGGGGCGTCATATAGATGTTGAAGAGGGTTGGACTGAGGGATGATCCTAGGGGTACGCCGCAGATGGTGTGCTTGGGTTGCGAAGTGAAGGGGGGAGGCGGACTTTTTGAATGCGTCCGATGAAAAAGGATGCCATCCATCTGAGTGCATCGTCTGTGATTCCAATCTGTCATAGTCGGTCAATGAGTGTGGGGCAGGAGATGGTGTGGGGAGGTCCAGGAGGATAAGGGCGATTGATTTTCCTCTGTTGAGTAGGATGCGGATGTCATCTGATGCGGCGATCAGGGCTGTCTAGGTGCTGTGGTTAGTTCTGGATCCTGATTGGGAAGGGTCCAGTAGAAAAAATAGAGAGGAAATATTGGGTTCTGTTAAAGATGTAAAGAAAGATAAACAGTGATGCAAAGAATATTTAATAAAGTGGTGGCATTTAACAAAAAATCTAGAAACTTAGAATAGGAGAAATTAGGCGAGGCACAGCAAATGAGAATATAAACTGAGATTGCATCCGAAAGATAATACTGCAGGAAGGAAGTCCAAACTCTGCTCCAAGATGAACACTTTCCTTAACAAGAAAGTAGAAAGAACCTCCTAAGCAATCCAACAATCCTTCCAGGAGAAGGCAATAAAAGTCAGTAAACTCCTGGCTATAGGCAGAAGAAAATGGATAAAATGAATTAAAGATAATTTAGGAAAAATGTACAATAATAAAATCAGAGTCATTTAAGCTTTTACATTATTCAGACTGATGTGTAATTTTTAAAAAACAAGCAGATTCCACACAAATTATGGAATGTTTTTATTCACTTCCAATACCTAAGCTTTCAGAGGATGATAAAGTATGTTCTGATCTGTGCCCAAGATATAAATCAAATCAAACCATTTCCTCAATAAAAGATGGTAAAATACTGGGACGAGATGATTTTACCAACCAGTCTAATTAAACCTTCAAACTGAATCTGACCCAAGTCTTAATGGAAATATACAACACTAATATTGATTTCAAATGTTTCCACACAGCTTTAAAATATATACTTTCATATTAAATACCAATCAAGGTATAGACTTACTATATTGCAAGAATTATAGACCAATCTCATTTAGCAATATTTATGCTACGATCTTCCCCAAGGTATGGGCAAAGTATTTAAACATATTGGTAGTAAAGACCAATCTGCATTTATTTTTAAAAGTTACAGAAGAAATAACATTCTGCATTTGGTTATCATCATGTGCTACTTCAGAGAGAACGAAACATAACATGTACTTCTAAGCATGCACAATGAGAAATCCTTTGATAACACAGAATGGGGCATTCTTTAGAAAAAACTACAGATTTATGAACTTTGGAGTGAACTTCGGGAATGAAACATTTTCTCAATGCCAAGGAAGCACAGCTAAAATTTCAACAAATAAAATCCTTTCTGAAAAAGCAATGCTATTTAAAGGAATGAAAGGAATTTAACATTATTATTTGCATTTGAATGCATGATTTGCATTGGAGGCTGAAAATCCAGCAATAGCTATTTGTAATGAAATTACATAAAAGACGTGGTTATCGCAAATGTATAGATGAAGGTATTGCTCTTTCCTCATAAGGTGATACTCACGTTGACACAATTAGTTCGGTCTCTTTCATGGCTGCTAAATAGCATAAAAACATTTGGTATACTTTCAAATATGAAATAAATTGTGAAAAATGTAGCTCTTCTCCATTATCAAGAAACACTATTAGAGATCAAGCGAAAAGGATTTAGATTCTTGTGGAAAGAAGATAGTATTAAATACTTTGAATCGCAATGATATAACAAAAATAGTTAATCTAAATTTAGACCCATTCATTGAACAATCAAAAAGGGATTTCAACAGAAAAGATGAACCTAGGAATGTGGGTGAGAAAACATACAATTGAAATGTACAGTAAAAGGATCAAATATATTTCGAGTAAATTTGTTCCATGTCCGCCATTAAAGTATAAACAAGTAAAAAGTTTTGTTTTTTTAACATTCTTTTGTAATCACAGTAACAAGGTGAATATTTCACTAAAAACCGACAGATTCCTACATCTAAGGGAAAACTGGGGTTCCCATTTTGGAAAAATGCCATGTTTTTTCCATACAACAGTTTAAGTCATCTATTAACAATGAGTTGTTACAAAGACCTCACTTGACAGATAAAGAAATGCAATACGGAACCAAGCAAAAAATGTGGTTCAATGCACCCAAAACAAACTAGGACATGGAAATGTGACCAATTCTTTATATCCTACAGAATGTCTGGTGAGGAAGCTGGCTAGGAAAATGTATATAAATCTGAATATCTGTAGATCTGTAGTCAACATTCAACAAATATGGGTATATTTGACATAGGGTGACCAACTGTCCGTAAATTTCACGGACAGTCCATTATTTGGAAGTCATGTCTATTGTCCGTGATGATCCTTCTTCGGATGCCTTTTGTCCGTAATTTTGGGGGTTATAGCGACCTGCACTGCTCACCTTTGAAATGCCTCAGTTTTCTGAGAACTCTCTGCTGGGGCGCCTCGTACTCTGCTGTGCTCAAGAACAGCCCCCCCCCCCCAGCCTCTCACAGACTGTGATGGACCCATTGTCCTTCTGTCTGCCGGCCACAATGATGATCCACCTGCTTTCGGCCAAGACCATCAACATCGGGAAATGGACCATGAGGACCATGTACAAGACAGTCAACAGAGTCCAAGTGGCAACGGAGTTGAAAAATTGCAACGTTGCCCTGACTGGCATCAGCGAGACCAGATGGACACAGTCTGATGCTGTTTTATTCTGGACACGAGGAAGAGAACACTCCACTTACTCAGGGAGTAGCACTGATGCTAACACCAGCAGCCACCAGAGCTGATTGGATGGGAAGTCCACAGTCCCAAAATCATCAAAGCGACCTTCTGCAAAAAGAAAAGGAGGATCAACATGAATGTTATCCAGTGCTATGCACCTACAAATGACAGCAAAAAGGAGGCAAAAAAATAATTTTTGCAACAGACTCCAATGCATCCTGGAGGAATGCCTTGAGAGAGACATCACCATACTGATGAGAAACATGAATGCCAAGATCGAAAGCGACAACACTGGGTACGAAGAAGTCATTGGCTACCATGGCCTTGGTGACATAAACAATAATGGTAAAAGTATTGCAGATCTCTGTACCCTGGACAGTCTGGTGATAGGCAGTAGTGCATTCCCACACAAAAGAATAAAATAAGGCAACATGGGTGTCACCGGACCTTTCAACAGAGAATCAAATTGACCATTTCTGCATTGCCAAGATGTTCTGGAGGTCCCTGCAGGATATGGAAGTGATGAGAGGAGCGGATGTGGAGTCAGACTATCACCTTGTCATGGCCAGACTAAAGCTGAAGAAAGCATGCATGGAACCGACAAACCAACACCAGCTTTAAAACATCGCCCTCCTCAAAGATGTACAGAATTGGAGTGAATACTTAGTCACCCTCAGTAACAAGTTTCATGTCCTGCAAGAAATAGAAGATGACAGAGACCCAATTGAAAGTCAATATTGAACTGAACTATATGCTAAACTGATGCTGCTAGTCTTTTTCTTTCTCTCTTACTCCTTTTTTTTCCTGTGCGCAGAGATACTCTGTATAGAGTCGATTCTAGCGCGCTACAAACCTATAAATAAATAAATAAATGGGAGAAGATCAAATAAACATTGACATCAACCTGCCAGGAAGAATTGGGTCCAAAGGAACAGCAACATAAAAAAAGAATCTCACCAAGACTCTCCACAAAATCCAGGAGAGAAAGGAAAAGATAGCTGTAGTCAACACCAACTAACACGAGTAGAAAAAGTGAAAACTAAAGGTGAATACACAAAAAACAACAAGGCAGTAAAGAGAAGCTTAAGAGCAGACAAGCGAATATTCATATATGGTCTTGCCACAGAAGCCCAGGAAGCAGCAAGCAAAGGAAACTTGAAAGAACTCTATGACATAACAAGGAAACTCTCCGGCAGATACAGGAAGCCAGAAAGGCCTGTTAAATAAGAAGCTGGGAAGGCAATCATGGGTAACGAAGGCCAGCAACAAAGATGGGTGGAGCATTTTGCAGAACTATTGAACCAGCCTGTGCCGTAGACTCTACAAGACATACAGTCAGCTGACAAGGACTTGCCAATCGACTGCAGCAGACCAACCAAGGAAGAAATACAGCAAGCCATCAAACATCTGAGAAATAGAAAGGCAGCAGGATCTGGAAACATTTCTGGAAAAGCACTGAAGACAGACATTGAAACATCAGTATACATGCTCTACCCCATGTTTAAAAGTATCTGGGAAGAGAAACTGGAAGGAGGGATATCTCATCAAGATCCCAAAGAAAGGTGACATGAGTAATTATACAAACTACAGAGGGATAACTCTTGTAGCAGAGCCATGCTGAACAGAATGAAAAAACAGGTCGACATTCATTTGAGAGATCAGCAAGCCAGCTTCCGCACAGATAGATCCTGCACAGACCAGATTGCAACACAGTGTATCATCATTGAGCAGTCGATGGAATGGAACTCCTCCCTCTATGTCAACTGTGAGAAGTTGGCCTGATATATGATGTTCACTAGTTCTAGTGATCACCTTGTATCAGTCCAAACTACCCTTATGGTGATTGGTTGTAAGTCAACCTTATAGACCAGCTATCCTAGTAGCGTGGACAAGAGCAGTCTTTAGGCTAAACTCTGAATGGCATGTGAAGCCAGCTGTTTTACCACATATAACCCCTTGAAGACCAAGTGAAAGGACACCACACAGGTTGTTATGAAAATAAACAGATATTTATTAACTAACATACACCTCTGAACTCTTTATGAGGTCAGAGGGCTAAGCACATGACAGCACTAAAAAGGAAATACGAGTTTGCACAATATTTACAAGGGCGCCTTAGGGGCACGACAAACCATATACTCAAAACAATGGAATGCGAGGTAAGAAAGTACTGTAAGGAGATCCAGAGGTTGGAAAATCGCTGGGACTACGCTACAAACTAGGTAAGTAAGGAGCAGGAGGCCCACGGGACTCACCTGCAGAGTGGAAACTCTCACGCGGAATGCGTACCAACGTCTATGGATGCTACAGTTTAGAAAGTTACGGATTCCGGACGAACCCGGCTGGATGGAGGGAAAACAACAGTGGACCTGGACACTAGGATAGTGAACACAGACTTCAGCACCTAGAAGCTTTAGTTACCTAACCCACAGGCTGCGAGTGCATAGGGCTGAAGTTGTGTTGGGTTTGCTGGGTGGATCCCGGTGATGCCTGAAACAACGAGTTGCTGGCAGGCAGCCAGATGGAGGAGTCCGGTGGTTCCAAGGATGGAACTAGGAAGAAGAAGTCCTGAAAGGGAAGGGGACAGAGTCTCGGTCACTAGCCAGTGACGGTGCTGGAACCAGGAGGGAACCAGATGCTGTTGTCGCGTTCAGGTGGAAGAAGGGTCGCTTCTCTCTGTAGCTGCGCGGACCAGGAGCTGTTCTTCACAACCAGGCTGGAGGCACGAGCTGTCACACGTAGTCTGCTGCTGTTGGCGGTGTTGGATCGTCGATCTGGTCAACAGGCCTTGGCTAGTGCAAGCCACGCGGTGGAACAAAGATGGCGTCTGGTGCGGACCAGGAGGGTCCGGGGTGCTTCTCCTTTACAAGGAAGCAAGGGCCAGTCTGGGGGACCAGACCAGCAGTGGTGAAATCTTCGGGTCTTTGTCTCAGAGGTCACGAGCCAGCCGGCAAGTGACCAGACAACAGGAAAAGCAGCAACCAGGCAAAAGGGCCCCACGCAGATCTCGTGGATTCTGGGGGGATGGTCTTTGGTGCAGGAGCTGCGTCGGTGTGGGGCTTCTCAGACCCCAATGCACTCACTCGAGGATCCCTCGGCGGTCGTGCTGGAAGCGCTGTGCAGGTTTCTCAAGATGGCCGTCCCCACGTTGCTCGCTGCACCCACGGGTCCCAGCTGTGCTGTGGATGTGGGTAGAGGTCAGAGAGGTCTGGAGGTCCGGGTCTTGTGGAGCTGGGTTGTCGGATTCCGGGATGGAAGGACTTGCAGCAAACCGCCCAGGAGCTTGATGGTGCCTGCGAAGCAGGATGGTCACTCCCTGACCATAGGGGAGATTCTTCAGTCTTCTGATGGTTCAGGAGGGAGAAGGTCAAGAGTTCTTTGTGGAAGTTGTCAAGATTAATCTAGTTTGGAATGGGACCAGCTCCTACCTTTATTCAGCTAAAGGGGGCTGCACTACGACTAGGTCCCTCCTCTGGGTGGGACGAGGAAGGGGGGTGGTTACACCCCCTTTCCTTTGTCTGGTCTTGCGCCAGCTCTGGGGCTGGAGTGCCCCAGGAACTGGTTTGGACCGATGTATGCACAGGGACACCTTGTGTGCCCCAGGCATGTCTCATTCCTTTCAGCCCTGTCCTACCTAATACACAAAATCCTGTCTGGGGTGGTGCTAGCACCTCCCAAGGCAGGAAACCCTCTGTCCGAGCCTCCTTCGCTGGAAGGACTCCCAGCAGCAGGAGGTCAGACTTGTGTCTGTGGTGGCAGCATCCATTTTGTGATGCTGAGGCTCGAGTTAACTTTAACCGGGGTTTACAGTTACATACATGACTTGTCCCTCTAGAAGGGAGGAATGCTACCCCCGTCGCCAGAATTGGCGAGGGGGTAGTATTCCAATTCATATGACACCTTACTCGACATGTTTTGGTAATGCTATACCAAAGTTAGCATTTGACCGCGAGGTTTATAATGCACTTAAGAGTATATGGTATAGCGTTATCATGGAACAGCTATTAGGACTTGGTTCCGCAAGCTGCAAACGGGCCCAGCTCATGCCAGAGCACCATCTCACATAATTCCAAGCACTCTGCCTTCAGGATTGATAAGGCCTTCCATAGGAGTGAATGATAGGAATATATGTGTCCATTTTAGGTTTAGATATAGGGATACTATATCTAAAGCAAAGGGTGATTACACCACCTTGCCCCACCTGTTGTGCAGCCAGTTGTGTCAGATTTGGATGGCCAGCCAGGGGTGGCATAATACATGCTGCAGCCCCTGGTAGGCCCTGGGTGCACCTATGCCCTGGGTACCTAAGGTACACTGTACAGGGGCTGATAAGGTGACTCAGTATCCAATTAGATATGTACCTAGAGTACATGGAATCCATTTTACAGAGAGAGCAGTGGGCCTGGGGTCCTGAATAGCAGGGCCCCAGGTCAACTAAGTTAAAAAACCAGCAAAACACCAGGCAAAAAGTTGGGGGCAACCATAGACAGATATCCACCTTCCTACATCAACCTCATGAACTATGAGAAGGCATTCGACAGCGAGGACAGAGAGACCCTTTAGAAACTACTCTGCCACTACGGTGTGTCAAATAAACTTATAAGAATCATCAGGAACTCTAACAAGGGAATGACCTGCAAGATAGACAATGGAGGGAAACTCGTGGAAGCCTTCCAAGGGAGGACCAGAGTTCAGCAGGGTTGTTTGCTCTCACTTTTTTCTCTTCTGGCTGGCTGTAGACTAGATCATGAAAACATCCACAGCAAGAAGGAATGGGGTCCAGTGGTCACCTTAGAAACAGCTCGAAGACCTGGACTTTCTTTACAGATGACCTGGTCCTACTCTCCCATATCCATCTGCAGATGCAATAGAAGAACAACAAGCACTGGTGTTGCCAATAGGTCTCGCAGTAGGAAAGTTGGAGCTATTGGTTTTGTAAATGGCAAAGCCCTTTATGTTTTTAAAATGAAAACAAAAATAAAAGGCATTGTTATTTGCAATTGTAATAGCTCAAACTCTCGTGAATGCAAGACCTATTGCATTGCAAATGCTTGTTTCCTTTATCGCTCCAACTCGGATCAGTAACTACAAAGAAAAACAAGGCCTGTAGGCTTGGCTAATGCTAGTTTTCACTGAGTGGGGTAGTGGTTAGCATTAGAAGAGGAGCGTCCAACGTAAGCCCACGAGGGCCAGGGATTGAGAATATTCACATAAGATCCAATATACAATAAATTAACTGTTTCAACATAAATCATCATGATCCTCAAAAGGAGTTATGGATCCAGCCTCTCAGGACCATTGTTGGACACCTGTTTCAGATAGTCTGTGGGATTGGAGAGGGAACATCACTGGCGGTGGTGATGCATGTCGGCCCATGTGACACATTCTTCTGTCTAAAGAAGACAGATAAGATTGTTATCATCACCCAGGCCTTCAGTTTGCAATGATTTGGTCTCTGGTGCGCATCACTCTACATTAATTATTTGGAAGCTTTCTTCCTTTGTGGGAGAAAAAGGAGTTCTTGATGCGCCTGTGCCAAATGTTACACAGTCTGCGACAATCTGCAAGTGCTGTGAAACGCTGACTCTGAAGCTCTCAGCAATAAATCAAACCTCTTTAGAGCATCTCCGCATGCCAGCAATCATAGCATTCCTTTAATAAATGTAGACCAGTCTGTCTCCAAGTGCAGGCAATCACAGAATCGCTATAATAAATGCACCCAAACTCCGCAGTACTGTGCCCTATTGTCCCCATTGCAGACAAAGTGGGTAAACTGAACGGTCTTGTTTTGGCAAGCAAATTTCCAAAATACTGCTTATACGAATAACATTATAAATGACATATCTGAAGGAACAACAGAATGAACGAGCTTGAGGTGAATATTACTTTGACATGCAAATGAGCTATTTTGCGCAAGTGTAAAAAAGCGTTCCGAGGGACATCGCTTTTTTTCAGTTTTATACTGGGCAACCCAATTGTATTGTAGCGCTTTGCATTTGCACCGGTTACACTAAACAAGTTCACGTTAATTGTTTAGGCAAGGTATAATGTAATTTGCCCAGAATCACGGATGCTGAGCTAATGCTGTGACTATAACCTAGTTTCCTAGTTGGCTTCTCTGGCTATTGCGCCACACTCCTCTCTCCTGGGAATGTTACGGAGAAGAGATGTGATGCTGCATTGAGTGAGGTGAGGGGGCGGGCTAGGTGAGCCGTAGGCCTTAGGAGGGATGGTGTGGCAGGTGGGAGGGTTAGTGCCTTTCGGCAGTGCATGGCGCTGAGGGGGGGGGGGGGATGTTTGCAGATGGGAGCAGCGAGGGGGCATGCAGAAGGCCCACGTGCGGTTTGGAATCGGGCGCAGGAGCGCATGGTGGTTGCGCAGTGAGGGGCAAGATATAAGGAGTTTATGTTGCCCCTGATGTAGTTTTCCTGCCTCTTTGACAACGGGTTACCCGTGGCACTGCAGGGTAAATGCAGCGCAGGAAGAGATGCTGTGGAGGCGGGAGGGGGTTTGCGCAGATGGCTGGGGAGCGGACGGTCGCTGGGGGGTTGGAAGGGTGGCACAAGGCTGTGGCTTCCAGTGGGGAGAGGATTCAGGGAGCCACTGGTGTCCTTTGATGTTAGCTCTATGGAGCTCCAATCTGCTTTCTACAAATGCCATCAACTAATAAAAAAAACGAAGCAATTACGCTTACCAATGTAGTCGCAGCTTCCCCGCATTCTAGACCGAACTTCAACTGTGTGAGGCACAGTGCTTTAATGAACCACAACTATTCCCCTGACGTGCTGGCTTTAAATCTCAAAGCATGTACGCGGCCCGAAGAAGTGTGGTAAAGGCAGAATGTACATAAAGTTGCGAATAAAAGGTGAGAAACTAAAATAAATGAAAAAAATGGGTGAGAAATAGAACAAGAGCGGCCGGGAAAGTCAAAGTACGGCCGGTCACCGGCCAGCCATGAATAATTAGGGGAGGAGAAGCCGCAGACCGCACGCTGGGAGAAGCCCTTTGATGTGGTGGCGGCCGTGAAAAAATGCAATTAGGAGGGAGGGAGGGAGGCTGATGCGCGTGCTTGTTTGGTCACGTGATTCACGCAAACTCAAAGAAAACCGCACCAAAAAGCCCTTGGTTTGACGAGCATTTTAAGCACTTGAATTCTCGGCATTTCCCATTCCTTCGGAATGGAAAATGCAAGACCTAAAAACTGGGCAGTCACATTAGCATAACTTGGCCTCAACATCCACAGGGGAAGAACCAAGATCCTGAAGGCTAACATGGCCAGCGCAACTGCAGTCACAATCTTGTCGGTGATACACTGGAAGAGGCTAAGACCTTCACCTACCTGGGGAGTATCATAGACTTAGTCGGTGATACACTGGATATAGAGCTCCAAGAACCAAATGCGGCAAACTAAGATCAAGTTGTCTTTCTGTACGGAGCAGAAACTTGGAGGACAACGGTGACCATCACCAGCAAAGTCCAGACCTTCATCAATACCGGTCTGAGAAAAATCTTTCAAATCTGCTGGCGAAACACCATAAGCACCAACGACCTATGCCAGCAGACTTTCCAACTCCATGTTCATGTAGACCTCATGAAAAGACGCTGGTGCAGGATAGATCAGACCCTCCGCAAGCCCACATCAAACACCACCAAACAAACCTAGACCTGGAACCCTCAAAGGAAAAGAGAAAGGCTAAGAAATATTTATGCCTAGGTCTCGAGGCTGACTATAAGGAGATGGGTTACAAGTGGAGTCACAGTGAAAGAAATGCCCAGGACAGAGATGGCTGGCGAGTCGTGGTTGATGGCCTGTACCCCAGAAAGGGTAACATGCATAAGAAAGTAAGTAAACAAATATAAACCGTTGTATGCATATGATAATTGCAAGAATATACTCTGTTTATTGTTGTTATGATCATGAAACAAAATGTGCAGAAAGCAGCATCACCATCACAACCAAATTATATATTGCCCATTAAACCACTGGAGAATGTAGTGGAGAACCAGATTATTACAGAGATGCACGAACAAGCTATATTTGATTATGAAATAAGTAGAACAGGATACGGAAGATGGGCATTTCATATGGAGGAGAATAGAATACAACTGTCACTGATTTAATAGCTTCACTGTTGGTCATTCATAAAGACAAAGAACAAAGGATTTAGTGATGGGATAGGTTTGTTGCTGCACAGTTACAATAGCAATTTAAGGATGTGCAAGAAATATTGAATATATGCACAAGTTAAGCACCACTTGACAGACAGGGAAGTGGAATAGATGGCACACTTCTTGCTATGCAACAGTTACCAGCACACTGAATAATGACACAAGTACTTGTATAAGATACTTATCGTCTACCAGGAAGTCCATAAGTGGTGTGGAGTTAGAGGAATCCAACGTAAGTAAATTGGGAAAACAATAGTCAGTTATTAAGATACAACTGGGTTTTTATATTCAATTAATCTGAAATCAGGTGGATAGGCTAGTAGAACAAATAAGATACTCTAATAAGTTAAGTGATGTTTCAAAATCCAGCACCAATATAATTTGACTAAATAGCTCCATTAACAACACTATCAGAAGCAGTGTTATATCAGGTGCAAGCTCGTATGTAAAATACTAAGGAGACCTATAAATAAGGCACATTTAATAATAGCAGTTGCGACCTCGCCCTAAATGTGCTTATTTCATGTCTGAAAGCGCATGCCACCCTACGTGGCACAAGTCACTGTATACTACTCACAAGCTCCTGAGCAAAAAACGAATTGTTTGTTTGTCTTCATGTTTGTGCGTGTTGTTTGCTTCTACAGGTGCATTTTAATTTTTGTGATCTCCAGAATCCGGAGACACTAAAGGGATCCAACCACCATATTGTTTTTATTTGTGTGGTCCCACTCATTTGCACTTTTTTCAGACGACTTTTTTTTTATGTTCAAAAGTTTTTTCAGACGACTTTTTAACCTTCACGTCCCTTGGTAGGGTGGGCCTTAGCGTGTCCATACAGCCGGGGTATAATTCACCATAGGTCCTGACGAATGCCATGTAAATAAAACCGACATTGGCAGAAACATGTTGACCGTCACTTAATATTATTGGAAACAGACCATTCAACCTAGTTGGTCTAGTTCTCAACACATTTTTAATATGTCTCTTTGATCAGCCAATAAATCCATTTTTGATACAATTAAGAAATGTTTAACCTCACCACTTCACACTTTCTTTAATCACTTAGATTGTCACCTAGCTCCCACATCTTCACATTACCTGCTCCGCAGTAAATCTGGCGTTGAAGCACACTGGGGTGGCACTCGGTCACTCCCAGTGGGGCCCAAAGATGAAGCATGTCACCGACCAGGTCGGTGAGTGAGGGCTTTCTAGACACACCAAAAAGGTGTTGTTTTTCTATGTGCTCGAATACCCTTGTGTTTTCAAACCAGTAACACTCTTTCATTGTTGCTCATAATGTCTTTTAAAGTGAACAGATGGTGGCTTAGAGCAGCTGCAAATGGCGTGGCAGTCAAAGGGCATGTAGTGCCAGGAGAAGATGCAATAGGAGTGAGGACCTGACCGGTGCATCTGATAATGATATGCGACAGAGTGACTCTTCTGGAGTAACATCCCTCTATCTTTTTGTCACACACAGCTAGAGGTCAGTGGGCCAGCTGTAATTCTGGGGCTTCAATAAATTAGCATAAACAGTAAAGAAGAGAGGTTTTGGGCTCATGCGGGGCAGCCGTGTAGGCGGAATGTATTGTTTGAGAGTGTTCTGCGCAAGAATAGAGCAGTGAACAGAAAAGACTTATGGCTAGGATCACTGCTATATTTGAGACCTTCGTGAGATGAGGAGTGGAACTAGAGCTCCACATGAGCTGAGGGCTGTGGTATGCAATCATCACAATAGATACCACATATGCTACTATCTGGTGGAGGCAGATCAGACACCCTGAATATAAAGACTGATGAGCTAGTGACCTTCTAGATGTGTGCCCGGCATGCCCGGCACAGCGCTGGTCTCTGCAAGCTATGGCATGTATAAGCAACAGATAACCCTTAACTCAGTTAGTGCACTAATATGAATCACCTCACTTAACCTAAGGGAATTGCAAAGTTGGCAGGGGAGGGTTACATCTGGAGGAAGGCAGTATGAGTGGCGGTGGCTTGTTGACTAGAGACATAATGGGCTTTGAGTAACGGCGCAATTGTGCTTGACGAGAGGTGTAGAACAGAAGAGAGGTCCTAGAGGAAAAAAGCTGCTAATCCAGCTTTGTCAAGAGTGGTCCTGGTGTTGTCAGGGGTGTGTGTTCTGTACTTTAATGAGGGCAGAATCCTGACTCTGTCATCTAGGAGATTGACAGTCTCCAGATATCTAGAATTCTGGAAGGAAGAGGCAGGAGTGATATGGGTCAATAAAGCTGAGCAAATTAGGTTTGACCAAGAGTTTCTTCAGAAGGGGGATTACCATAGCATGTTTCCAGCCGGATGGTGATACTGAGAATGATAAAGAAAGATTTCACAATTTAAAAAGAATTTGAGAAATTGTATCAGCAGCTGCGGAAAGAATATATGGTGGGCTGAGATCTAGTCAAGAACCTGATTTAAGGGTGTTAGTGGTTTTAAGCGAGAAGCCAACTGCATAACACTGTCTGGTTTGAAGGTTGGCGGTTGATAGGTCAAAGCTGGAGAGGTGTGGAAATTCAAGTAAATCAACACTAAGCTATTCTTCAAATGAAGATTAAATTTTTAAAATGTTAGGAAGTAAAAAAACACATAGATTGTCACAAACCTTTTTAATGGGGTGATGGTGTTGTAACAAACTCCATGATTGAGAACAGTTTTGACAATGAATACCCTTTTCCCAGTAGATTTCTTGACAGTTTCAATGTATGATGAGTAGTACTCAGTTGAGTCAGTGTGGACCAGGTGTTGGTATTTTTTAATAGCTCTCCTGTCAGTTGCTTTAAGATCTGGACTATAAGTGGATGTTCATGCCCATGCCACTTTCAGAGCACCAGAATAACAGAGAGCCGAGGGGGTATTTAGAGGGCTGACAATATGATTTTAAAAGTGCTATGTCATCTAAAGCTGAAGTTGACCAATAATTGAAGAGGTCTTAGGCTGCAGAGATATTACTTAAGCCATGGAGAGGTGGTTTCTCAAAGAAAATGCATTCTTTGAGGGATGCAGTACCAGTACACACATTAGTGTCATGGTTAGATCAAGTAGCCTCCCCTTCTTTGGAAGAGGGGTCTAGATTTAGACTTTGCTGTGGCACTGAAAGGACTAAGTAGGACCTGCCTGGAGTGGGCAAGTACTATGGATATAAAAGTTCAATGTGGGCTCTGTGGCACTCAGCAAGGTGCTAGGCAGCTAGGCAGTCATGATAAAATCAAATATAGGAGGGTAGATAAAACATGAGCAAAGTTGCCTCTTTTTTTTGGCTTTGGTCCTTGCGCTTTCTGGTACAATTTACGATGCGTCATCTGAGAGTTTCTCCATAGTGTTACCTCTAGCTGAAGGAGGAACAACTAATGAGGAGTTCGCAATGAATGTGGTTCGAAATCCACCACTCAAAGACAATAGTTTGGAGAAGAACAGACCTTTTGTGAGAAAACATTTAGAATTTCCATTTCAAGAGGAGGCTAGCCTGCCTCAATGGTACTATCCCGCTTTATCATCAAAGCAGGGAAAAGGTGCCCTGCAGCAAAGGACTCCAGAAAGGAAGGGGACCAACTTTTAGTTCAAAGAGGTGTTGTTAAGAACCCCAGAAAAGGAGGTTTGCTCGATCCTGCAGAGAGGTCTCAGGTGTGTAGAAAGATATAGTGCCAAATATGCAGTTGGCTGCCAAGCACAAAACACCATCTCCCTTAATCTAAGAGACACAATTGAGGTGAAAAAGCCTATCTGAAATTAGGATAGTGTAATCCATTGCTTTCACCCCACAAGAAGTTACTAAAACAATTTCTTTGGCCTAAGACAGTAACTTCCAGACATGAGTGGAATGATCACTAGATGAATTGCCTCAATACACCTTCATGTCAAATACATGTCAAAGGCATTTAGTGCCCACACATCAAGAAAATCTGAGCGCTTTCATATCTATGCATTAAGTAAATATTTATGTTTCTCTATACCTGGAAAGCTTAACCATGCCTAAAATCTGAAGCTTCAGTGTAGACTGATTGTGGTTTAAAGTAGGGATATGTTAGAGTGTTATAAGTAAAGACAAAGAAAACAGGAGAAAAGCATGGAAAGATGGCCTTCCTGACACATTAAGGCCAAAGCAAGAAAGATCTTGAAGACAGAGAGCTACAATAAGGTTTTAGTACCCTCATTTCAGCTTGTAAGAGAATTAGGTTTCATAGCAGAATAATTCAACGGGGCGCTAAGGAACAGGTTCTGGCACTCTCCTGTCCCAGGGTGCGGTGGGGTGGGCTAGCCTACAAAATCTCTGATCCTGACCTTAGACAGCTAAACTCCCAACTACTGCAGTTCCATGCTTTAGCAGTGGACATGATGCAGGGATATTACTGAAAAAGCAGAGAAAACAAAATACAGAACTCTGCTTGTTTCACTCCAGATTTTTTCGACACAATTCAAAAGAGGACCAACTTGTTGCCAATGTTAAGGACTATGACTACACAAACAACTCACCTGATCTCAAGACATTTCCCCAGCAAGACTCTTACTGTTATATTTGACTTCCCTGAGGAGGTGCCTTTCTCCATCCATTCACAAGACGGAAGCATGTTAACAGGCTCAAAGATAGCTACTCTCTTCAGGAACTCTAGGTTGCGGCTAGGTAGTACCCACTTGCCTTCTAGCAGGGGCTCATTGAGCTGAGACATTCTTTCGCAAGATGCATAGATTAGAGAGGTGGCAAAGAGTTTGGCAGTAGTTTAGGAGGCCCCAGCCAGTAAATTAAGCGTCTTGCTGCCCCTCCTCCTAAAGAGGTCAAGATAGCTCGGACAGCCACCGTGCTTGTACCATTAGAGCCTAATCTGTAATCTGGAACTGGTGTAGCCGTAATCAGAGAGCCACAAGTGCACCAAATGTTGACTGCAGCTTAACCTCAGCCACACCAAAGATTTTGAGCCCTGGCAGTGATGTCTGAGGAAGGCAGAAGAGGGGGCAGGAGGACACAGACCAGAGTTGGTGGGACTTGTACTTGGGTGGACCTATGACCTGCATAATGATACTGCGTAAGAGACAGCTACTTCATCCTGTGAGGATCTGTTGGCTTTAGCTGGCGGAAAGTTGCTTGGTATGCACTCTGACGTTTTCAGCTGTAATAAGGGTCCTAGGCCAGCACGGTGCAAATGATCATGGTGAAAAGGCGTATAACCAGAAGAAGGGGACTAGGGCAGACTCCTTTTTTAAACAACACTCTACTTCACTGAAAGAAAACATGAGATGTGAGGGATTGGTGTGAAAAGAAAGTGACTAACAGAGAAAAATTGCTCATGTGACCGATAAATAACATGCAATCAGCGATCAAGGAGAAGACCAAGACTATGCCAATAAACAGCAGAGTGTCCCTGAAATCTCAATGGGGAGGAGGAGAGCAGGGGAAAAGCACAAGCTAAATACCCAAATCTTCCTCCTATGACTATAGTCTTATGGGAGATTCTTCCACAAGATATTTATAGTTGTCCTGCAGATTTAGGCCATTACGACATTTATTTGTTCATATGTCAAAACAACATTCAAATCACAAATATATACATTAAAAAATTATTTCATGTCTCGGATAAATGATGTCAATATGTAGGCAGAAGCCCATATTAAAGCAATAGGATGAAATGAGGAACAATACATATACAAAAACAACAATATGTACATAACAATAACTCAAAATAGAAAAAAAACACAGAATACAGAGATAGAATAAATTGACAATACCCATAAAACTAAACAAAACAAACGCCTACGCGCGTTTCGGAACACAAGGACACATTACACGTTCTTTCCTCAGGGCGAAAACATATTTGCAGATGTATGGGGGCCAACTGGATGTGGTGGAGCAACCACCTGATATGCTGTATAACAGCTCACCATTAGTTAATCTGCGGGAACAACAAGGCGGGTATGAACAACAATGTATAACAAGTTAAAAACAACAACCACCCAGAATGAGCATGAGGACAAGTACATGCTGCTAACTTAACTCAAAGGTATATACAGACTAGTTTATAACCAAGTGACTTGAGAATACAAGTAACCATCAGCAAGGAGAAATCAAACTCACACAGGGAAAATAGGGGACAAAATTGCAATAACCCACGGTGAAGGGACACCAAAAAACCCCGATATGTAAGGGGGGAGCAGAAATAACAACCATAAGTACAAATTTTGAGCGGATCACCTACTCGGTGCGCACGGAGACAAGTTTTCCCTCCTAAAATTAGGCTAAAAGATACCAATGAGAGCTCCTGCAGTAATCTGGAGAGGAGTGAACAGGAAATGAGGATAAGGGCTCTAGATAAATGGGGTATACTAAGGCAATATGTCTAAGAAGATGCTGAAGACATTTACCCAAATATGCAGCGGTCCTGAGATTAATCAAAGGATCCAGATAGTTCATGGCGGGCCATACATGGTAAGGTACCTGTCCCGGTCCACATAGAGAGGGGTTAAGCTGGGGAAACATGGAACAGATAACATGAGGTTTAAAGAAACCGGAAAGATGACTGGAAGAGTGCAAACCGGACCAGACCAGTTTGCAGCTTTCAATACTTACAAAGTTATTAAATAGGGGCAATCCTGGTCGGGCGATATAGCATGAGGCTCTCGCCTGCAGAGTTGAGCAGGTCCGCAGGATGAGAAAGGTGCTGACTTTTCACTTCGAAATTCTAATAAGAAAAGGGAGCCAGTGAGGCCGGCATAGTTTGGAACATCCGGAAATATCCCCTGGGATCAAAAGCTGGAATCTGTACTTACGGAAATTATAGAAGACTCCCTCTCCCGGCCAAACAATCCAGCCTGAAATGCCCAGCAGGCGAGATAACCCTAGTCGCAATACCGGGTTGATGGACCAAGACTATCACATCTCGTCAGTAAGGAAGAAGAATTGAAACGGGAGTTGCTTGGAGTGATATCCATGGAATAGTCATTGCAGATGTCTGAGGAACTGATGCAGGCCTTTCAGAGTTGCACAGTGCTGACCATGATGCATATGGAGCCACGGTTGAAAATGCTGGGTGAAGTGACTGGGTCCAAACTGGAAACTCTGGGGAGTTTCAAGATTAGATGTAGAGACCTTGATGAAGTATTGCCAGCTACACTTAATGACACCATGGGCTTCTGGGGGGAGCTCTGACTCGGTGGTAATACAATAAAAGAGGTTTACACTGCCTACTAATACATCTGTTGATAGAGTGAAACGTGTAGGCACACAGATGCACGTTTTGAAATAGCTGTTGGATAGGGACTGAATACTTGGTGGTCTGATGAAAAAGGAGCGGTGAAATACAAAAAGCAGTATTTAAACATTCTCCAACCTCAGCCCAGCAATGATGCCCTGAAAGAGGGTACTTTTAGAAAAACGTAAGGAGTAAAAAGCTTTGGGGATTCCTACATCTGTCAGTTACCCAGTAAAGCCTACAATCACGCACAGAGCCACGTTGTTCGCATTTATGCAGGGGGAGACCAACTGGTCTTTTTTGGAAGAGACAAAGTAAATAGACAATGGGTGAGGTGCCTGACGTATAATCACCAACAGAAATGGCTGGCATGTTCCTCTCTGGGTATCTGTTGCAAGGACACTGGAAATTACATATGTCACCTTGCTTGGTGTATAAGTGATCCAAATGTGACAACTTAAGATGAAATAACCTGAAAACGAAAAACTGGATGGCATTAGGTAGAACCATGGTAAGAACCTTCATTCTTCTCGCTTTGCCTAATAACAAAGAACCTTTGGAAGCACCATGTTTTCCTTCTATATCAGAAGAAAAAGCAGTTTCTTAAACGTAATGTCTCACCTGTTTTTCCCACAGGGAAGTGAGCAGGCGTAATGCGATCCCTCGAAGCTTTGGTGTGTTCCCCAATACTTGTATTACACGTAAAATCTGAGCCACACAAACCTGTAAGAGAAGTAATAACATATGTAGACCACACTACCTTAAAAACATTAATTGAACAACAATTATCGAGTACTAACAATAATGGAGAACAAGTTAATGAATTAATGGGTAAATGTTTAATCAGTTACTTGCTGTTAAAATCAGTTTTTGGTACGGTATAGGAATCTTTCTGATACTTCAGAAAAATGTTTTTTTTGGCTTGATATATTTTGAACAAAGACCCACCCCACATTCCCAACAAGACCAGGGTGTACATACTTAGAAAAGACAAAGGTCCCCTAGATCGCTTTCACTGGGGAAACCGTATCCATGAGTTCAACCATAACCAAATCAGATCAAAACATTTATGATCCAATCAATGTTGTAAACAAGATATACAAGCAGCCTCAATTTTCATTGTTGCAAGTGTATTCATTACAATAACATAGATGCAAGATGGAACAAATGAGACAATAGTGCAGACGACACAGTGCGCAGTCAAGCCGTATTACATACAATGTGAAGATTACAACACTGAACTGTGTCCCTGGCTTCATACCAATGATAATCTAATAGAACCCGTTAAACAATTCACATATATTCCTTTAGTGAGAATATCAAATGAAACCGAGGGATTTATTTAAACGTTTCGACAAAATATGTAGTCAATGGGTTTGATCGGGACCAGTCATCTGGCTAACTATGGCATATAGTAAATAAACAAAAAGGGGCTTAACGCGTCTACAAAGATCTTGTGATTGTAGGTAATTCTCACTTCATCTAATGGAAACATCAGTAGCCTCCACAGAACCAATCAGTATGGTGTTGGGGCCAACAAGAAAGGTAGTACAATACAATACAATGTATACGCAAAACGTGCCCACCAATTCTCTGTTAGCTGAATTAACCAACTCCAAAGCACCTCCAAAATTGCTCTGCAGTAAGCTCAAAACATCCGTGGTGTGAGGTCCCATGTTAATCAACCAGCATATCAGTCCGTGCTAAGCGCCCCAATGACCGTCAAAAACAGAGATACAAAAAGGAGAACCTCATATCGTGAGTGCACAGAGATAACACCAGTGTAGTGGAATAGTGAGCCTATCTACGAGTAGTGTAGAACATCAACAATCCAAAGGCTTATAAACCTGTATAATGCACAGCTTTCAGTATAGTCAGTGAGGCAAGGGCATAGAAAAGTTAGGGCAATAATCCCTGATGTACGAGATAACTTACTTGAAAAGAACACAGAGTTAAGGGATGGCCTTCCTGTCCATTGCCATGAGTAAAGATGAGCAGGAGGCACTACGGTAGATAAACCGCAGTCTCTTAATACACTAGAACGTAACCCACCGACCGCTATCTTGGAGGTAAATACACGTGGTATATGTAGAACATACATGAAAATATGGAAAGTGGAATTTGTTTCATGTGGTCAAATGGACAAGAATGGAGACTGATCAACGCCTGCCCGAGGGACAATCTGGATGGACGAGATATCGGCTCATGAACCTGGAGCACGGAAGTTGTAACACATACACTTTGAGCCCTAATTGTACTGCATTTTCCCTTTTCTCTAATCTACAGTATGGAAATAAGGATCTTGTAAGAACTGTTTATCTTAAGTTTTCGTTAGAAAGATTGTTTGGAGTAGATTTGTAGGTAAGGGGAATTCGGGGGGGCGAAAGACCTTCTTCGCCGGTAGGTCCTTTCCCTGCTTGGGTAGAGGATGGGACTGAAGGGGGAGGATGGTAAAGTGGGGGGAGCGGGGGGAGTTGGAGATGTTCAGTAAGCAAGAATTTACAGAGTTTTAGGGATGGGGGAAGGGGGAAGGGGAGACAGGGAGGAAGGGGAGTTGGAGTGGAGAGGGAGGGAGAGATCACACCACACAGGCCATATTACCTGGCGTTCTAGACACCATGTCCGCACCCAATTCTAGCAACAACATTCAGGAATTGAGACCAGATGTCAGGTGACCATGCGAGTGAGGTACAGGAGCAGGAGGGGTTTAGTGTGCTAGCTTGGAACGTGAACGGACTGGTGTAATGGCTGCCCTTTTCTGGCTCCTTTGAGAGGGAGAATGATGGAGAGTGACTCCAGTCTATCACCCCCATAGCATAGGGATTAGGACTATAGACAAGGCCCCTGCCTTCCATATATTAGAGCATTTTCGTGTCACTTTCCTTAATGTAGGGCTTATGAATTTAAGTTAGGGGATAGATACATAAGTACTAATCATGATTTGCCCATTTGCTAACGTGTTAGGATATTTTCCATGGAGTTACGCATATTGCGGGCCCTGTAGGCCTTAAACGAGACAGACTCCATCTTGCTCTCTGCCTGGTAGCTTGAGAGGCCTTCTAGGTCAAGTGTAGTGTTTTAGTTTTAAGCTGTTGTTCGCTTGGAGAGAACCGGCTCAGGCTGGCCCTTATCGAAGGAATGTATTTTTCTCCACTCCGAAGACACAACTTCAGGCCGGCCGGCTGGGAACGTGTCCTTGGTACGGGGAGGTACAGGAATTTGGTGGGCGGCAGGTGGCTGACCGTAACTTTCCATGAAGGAACGGGCTTTGATATTAGCGAAGGTGTTAGTCAGTTTTCAGTCAGTCCGTAGGCGGCATCTAGCCGTTAGCATCTCTGCCATTAATTATTTCATGGCGGACAGTCGCCATCTTTGAAGTCCGAGAAAGATTTAAGACCGAAACTCTCTGAGAAAGACTGAAGGAGAATTAGCGCGGAGCGCACTGAAACAGAGAGAGAGAGAGATACGGTAGCTAATAACCAGCAAGGTTCCGGTGGCCTGGAGGGAAGCAGACGAGGTTGAGCCTAGCGGTGCAGACGTGTACTTGTGACGGCTGGGGCGTGACTGCGAGGCAAGCCAGGACACAGAGACGAGAAGGGAACCTAGATGACTGCCGAGCCCAGACTTTATGTTAACAAGGTGATCTCCGCCCTTTTCCCAATTAGCGCGCATTCTAACCTTTACCTTTTCTTTACAGAAATTATGTTGCATAGTAATGTGATATGTGTTTATTGTTAATAAATACCCTAGTTCTTATAGAACGAACGTGTGCCTTGTGTTCCTGTTTAATCTTGGTAAATGGACCTCCTAGTCGAAAGTTGTTTATGTGAGCGGATGTGAAATCCCGATCAGGTAAATAGTGATCGAACAAAGAGGGAGTGAGTGGACCTTTGATGCCAAGAATAGGAGGTACATCATATAATTTGGGAACCATATTCAAAGCCATTATTATAGTTTTATCCCAAGTAGATAACTGAGACATTGTCCCGATAATTGCTCATAGGAATGTGGTCGTCGTTGATATGCGGCGTTAGTGAGAACGTTGGGTAGGATACCAGCGTGTATACCCACAGGATTGTGGCTTGTGTAAGTGAGAGCGTCAGGAGGGATACTGGCGTGGAGGTTTGCCGGATTGCGAACCGTTTGGAAAGGAGAGCATTGGGTTCTGCAGGCCCATGTGTAGACGCACCGGATTGTGTGTCATATCTGCCCTAGGGTAGACCGGTCTGGGTCGGGGTGGCCGCGAGACCAACTGATGTGAATAAGATATTGTAGAGAATCTATGCATGTGTATTGCTATTCCCCATCCTTAGGTACGATCTGTATATACCTATATATCTATCCATATTCATTGTGAATACGTTCCAAGGAGGGAGGTGAGTACGTTTTGGCTGGGTTATAGGGGCCCCTGGGGGCTGATCCCATCTAAGCGGAAAATCCGGCCATTACATCTGGCGTCACGAACTGTTTACGAAGCCTGTGTGCGCTGTATTGTTTTGATCTGGTTGGTTTGCGCTCGGCTCGTACGTATAATATTTTGTGTATAATTGTATATATAATTTTCGTCTGTCAATATGTTTGCGAAAAAATCGCCGTCGGTTTTCAAGTTACCGATTCAGATTCCCGGCTGGGAATGTACGCCTTATGAGGCTTTGGCTCGTGAATGGGCTGATTCTACTAATTTGAGTGAAAATTGGTCTTCTTGTTTGGAGCAGGCGGAGCCTGCCGATGTGGTATCGTGTTTACAGAAAGCGCCAGTAGTGAAGGGTGATGAGCTTCCTATTTTAGGACGCAGAGGTTGGATTGTTCTTAATGCATACAGAATACTTCATGAGAAATTTGTTCTGCTACAAAGACAGTTTAAGGACATGGAAGGACAGTGTGTTGAGTTGCAAAATGCGCATACTCTTTTGCGTTGTCAAAATAAATTGCTTGCCGACAAACTTGAAACATATCAGACCATAGCCGAAAGAGCTGCGGTCCGCATTGCCCGATATAAGTACAAACATCGTCGTGGTCGGGTATCGACACGGAAAGTGCGTTTGGTTGTAGCAAAAGCCGGAATGGATTGGAATCCTGATGAGTGGGATGGTAATATCTGGGATTCAAATGCTTCTGACTCCTCGGCGGAGGAGGGTGACAAGCGCGAGTCTTCTCGCTCCGGACGTGATTGTAAATCTGCTTCATGTACTGATACGGGTCCTCACAGCGACCGTGCTCGTTCTTCCCGTTCGGATGACGTACCTTGCCCCGATTGTTCTGCTAAATCTAATATGCGGGCTTCCCCGGAAGCTCTTCCTGAGGTTTCTGCTCACCCTGTGTTTCGACGCAAATTACAACAAGCCCCTGGTAATCCGGCTGGTATAGCTTTAGATTGTATCGAAGATTTTACTCAGCAGGAGGTTAGTGACATTTTACAACGATTTCGACAACGGCCTGGTGAGGCCTTGCTTACTTGGATGGTGCGCCTTTATGAACTCGGCGCTGCCGGTATTTTTCTTGATGCTGTTGATTGCTTGCGGTTTTGCTCTTTGAGTTCTGATTCCACTATTCAGGATCATTTTCGGAACTATAATGGTGCTGGTCAAATTACCTTGCTCCAGCTTGCGTCTGACGGATGTAACCACAAATATCCTACTGAATCTGATTGGCCTCTTGATGACAAGCCATGGTACACTTTGCGCGATGCGTCACAACGTTTGAAGGAGGAAGTCATGAAAACTGCTATCTTTCTTAGTACTTCTGACAGATTGTTGGATGGTCTTTTAACATCTTCTGTGCGCAATCGAATTATCCGTTCTTCGCCTGTTGCTTACAAGCAGGTTATGACGACTTTGTTGATTAACCAAACTGGCAATCCTTTGTCTGCTGTGCTTGAGTCCGTTCGTCAGCTTGGTGAGCTGGGTGAGTGGTTTAAACCTGAAAGACAATCTCGACCTGAGGGTCGTACTGGTGGGGACTATAAGTTCTCTAGACGTGACATGTTTCTTGCTCTCATTGCTGATGGTGTCAAGAGGGAGGATATTGACGGCGAGCCTAATAATCGCTTATGGGATATGTTTCGTAAGCGTGGTTTGGATCGGAAAGAGGGTGCCCGTCGTGTGCGGAAGAATGAGTATGACCGTGGTTCGGATGACAGTGGTGATGAGAGACGACGTGTGAATTCTGATCGCCGTGATGGTCGGCGCTGTGAACGTGATGTATCCCCTCATCGTAATGGCGAGAGAGAGAGAGGGGATGAACGTGAAAGGGGGAGAGATGATCGTGTTTCCAACAGAAATAGAGAGGAGAGGAGTTATTCCCCTGAGATGAGAAGAAGGGAGGATCGTAACAGACTTTCTGACCGTAATTCGCAATTTTTTGAACATGACAATAATCCGTTTCGTACTGGAGACGGATATGAACAAGACATTTTAATACCGAAGAAATCTGAGAGCATTTATCCTGATCTGTCTTGGTTGACAGAACGCGGGAAAAATGACTAGGAAATAGGTCAAGCTCCGGTACACAAGTGGGCTCACAGAGACAACAGACCCTATGTAGATATTGAGATTTTTTGGAAACATCGTAATATCCAAAGGGCCCGAGCATTAGTTGATACTGGGGCGGAGGCCACTTTAATTCATGGTAAATCAAAGAAATTTAATGGACAGTCTTTCACAATTACTGGTTTGGTTGGTAAAGAGACACCCGCAGTTCAAACTGCACTTGAAATTAAAATTGGTAGGATTCCTCGTAGAGAATACTCTGTGTTAGTTGTACCACTTTTGGAATATATAATTGGAATTGACATTTTAAAAGGAATGACTTTGCATTTGGATGATGGTTGTTATCAATTTGGAACTAGACGGTACATTTCGACCAGACCCGTACGGGTTGGCCGTTTGCGAATGCCACCTATTAAAATTCCTTTGGCCACGAAGGTGATTTCTCAAAAGCAATATCGTATCCCAGGTGGTCATGAAGAAATTACTGCTACAATTCAGGATTTGGTTGACGCGGGAGTCATTACTCCGGTCACGTCTGCTTGGAATAATCCCGTTTGGCCCGTGCGCAAAATTGACAATTCTTGGCGCATGACTGTTGATTATCGAGAATTGAATAAAAACACACCTAAATTGACTGTTGCAGTGCCTGACATTGTCACGCTTATTCAGAGAATTCAAAAGCATCCAGGTACGTGGTATGCTTCTATTGATATTGCTAATGCTTTCTTTTCAATTCCGATTGCCCCCGAATGTCAGTAACAGTTCAGTTTTACATGGAATGGACGTCAAATGACGTTCCGGAGTCTTCCTCAAGGCTATGTACACAGTCCTACGATCTGTCACCGGCTGGTGGCAGAACATTTGTCTGAAGTGCCCACGAATCCACGAGTTCAGGTCTGTCATTATATTGACGACATTTTGATTCAAGGTGAAACGCAAGACCAGGTACAGTTCCATTTAGATCAGATTCTTGACTGTTTGCGAGCGAAAGGTTGGGAAATTAATCCTGACAAATTACAAACTCCGTCCCAAAATGTGAAATTTTTAGGAATTAATTGGCATGAAGGTCACAGAGAAGTGATCCCACAGGTGAAGCGTAAAATACTTGATTTCGCAGTTCCTAGGAACAGGAAAGAGGCTCAATGTTTCATTGGTTTGTTTGGCTTTTGGCGCCAGCATATTCCTCATCTGAGTCAGATTCTGGCTCCATTATATCGAGTCACTCGTAAAAAGAATGCGTTTGAATGGGGTGAGTCTCAACAGAATGCTTTTCATTTGGCTAAGGAAGCTATTCAGTATGCTTTGGATTTGTGGCCTGTGAGTGAAGGTGATGTGGATTTGAATGTGTCCGTGGAAGGTCTGTATGCCAATTGGAGCCTGTGGCAAAAGCAGGGCAGACAAAAAGTGCCTTTGGGTTTTTGGACCAAAAAGTTACCTGAGGCTGGTGAGCGTTACTCACCCTTTGAGAAACAATTGCTTGCTTGTTATTGGGCTCTGGTGGATACCGAGCAACTGACCCTAGGCCATGCTGTGATTTTGAGGCCTGAAATTCCCATTATGCAGTGGGTTTTGAGTTCGCCGAAGTCCCATCGGATTGGACATGCTCAGGAGGCGAGTGTGATTAAATGGAAATGGTACATTCAGGACAGGGCACGTGTGGGTCCGAAAGGTGTGGCGGTTTTACATGAGCGAGTGGCGCAGGCGCCCTCCATTGAGACTGAAAGCGATTGTTCGGTACCCGTGGTGCAGGAGTCTCCCGTTAAGTGGGGTAAATCATTTGATGATCTGTCCGTGGAGGATAGAAAACATGTGTGGTTTACGGATGGTTCAGCGAAGTTCATCGGTGACAAAAGACATTGGAAAGCTGTTTCGTATAACCCGATCACGCAGAAATTATTGAGTACAACTGGAGATGGTAAGAGTAGTCAGTATGCTGAACTCTATGCAGTTTACCAAGTTTTGAAACAGGAATTGCCTGGCACATGTCATATTTTCACTGATTCCTGGTCCACTGCTAATGGACTGGCGGTATGGTTACCAACATGGCATTCTCATAATTGGGAATTGCATTCAAAAGAATTGTGGGGAAAAGAATTATGGCAGGAAATTTGGGAGTTGCTCCCGCAGAGTACTGTAACAATCTTTCACGTGGATGCTCACACTCCAATTGATTCCCTTGATAAATTCTTTCATAACATTGCAGATGAAAAATCTAAAATTGCTGAGGCAGTGGTGGATATGCAAGATTCTGATTTGGCGGGATTGGCGAAGTGGGCCCACCAGAAAGCAGGACATTTTGGAGAGAAAGCCACTAGCAGGTGGGCTGCCGATAGAGGAATTCATATTCCTTTTTCTTTAATAAAAGATGTCGTTCTACATTGTCCCATTTGTCAGCATTCTAGGAAAAAGGAGGTGCCTCAAATTGTTCGAGGCCACTTACATCGGGGTAAACTGCCCGCTCAAATTTGGCAGATCGACTATATCGGTCCGCTCCCTATGAGCAGAAATTGTCAATATATTTGTACGGTTGTTGACACTTATAGTGGCCTTTTGGTCGCTTTCCCTTGCAAGAATGCTACCCAAGTGAATACCATTAAAACCCTGGAGCTGCTTATTCTGTACTATGGTGTCCCATTCCAAATTCAATCAGATAACGCATCCCACTTTCGTGGAAGATTGGTGCAGGAATTCTGTGCGGAAAATAATATCGATTGGGTGTTTCACATTCCATATTACCCACAAGCTTCAGGACTGATTGAGAGAATGAATGGTTTGTTAAAAGAACAATTGCGCAGATTGACTGATGACCGTTACAAGAACTGGAAGGATGTATTGTTTCAAGCTTTATTGATTCTGAATAATCGCCCTTTGTTACATGCTGAATCTCCTTTAATGCGTTTGTTTCCTCCAAATGTTGATGTCAAGCCTAATTCTTTATCAAATACTATCATGTATTGGGAAATTACCCCCGGTGCTTTGGCTCCATGTAGAGCGACCCCAGGTTCCGCAGGCCTCGACCTGCATGCTTTAAATGATGCAAATTTACCAGGAAATGACCGAATCATTGTTGAAACTGGCATTGGTGTCTGTATACCTGCCGGTAGTTTTGGATTAATTGCCCCTAGATCTGGCCTGGCCCTGAAAGGCGTACAAGTGCTCGGAGGAGTAATTGACAGTGACTATCAGGGAGAGATTAAGGTTCTCCTGCTTAATAGCAGTGAGACTGACTTATTGATTAAAAAGTCTGACCGCGTTGCTCAGTTACTGATTATGCCTGTCTTCAGTGGTGAGATCAAAAAAGGCTCGGCCCCAACGTTGCTAACTGTGCGAGGACAAAAAGGCTTTGGATCATCTGATCTTCCTGGAGCTAAGATATGGGTGCAATCGCCTAAAAATCCTCCTGAACAGGCTGATATTATTGCGACCGGTCATGACAACACCGTTTTGGTGATGAAGCCAGGGAAAGATGGCTGGGAAGCTGTCCCAGCTGATAAATGTTATTTACGAGAATGATTAAGGCCTGTGTTTGTATTATTTCAGATCATTCTCTGGACTGCTGCTGCAGGATGTGTCGGCGTTGGACTCCTTTTGGCCTGCTACGCCAGGAGAGGAGAGGATCTACCGACGCCGGTTGATGGGAGAATCTGAGTTCCACGGTCTGCGTGGAAGACTTCTTCTAACTTTTGGGTTACACTCGCTAAGCGGGTGACGAACTCTCCACATTTCTGTCTTACCCCAATGAAGTCTGTCACTGACATTTTGGCGACCGGTCTGGTTGCCGTTCCTGCATCTACCGAGACTTTGCGACATATTTTTAACATCTCGAATGCCCGACCAAATGTTATTCTGGGCGACTTTGCGGCCCACGAATTTTGTCCCTTATGTACTACTCTTCCAGACCTCGATATCCCTATTCATTCCCGGATTACTACTTTTAATATTACCCCTGGAGATCTATGTTTTATAATGACGTGTGATCCTAAAGCCATCACCGAGTGTATCAAGTTAAAAATACAGGCTGCAACTTCTTTTTCAGCTCATCAACGATTGCTGTGTTTAAAGAGACTTCCGAATTCGTGTCTTTCTGTGAAGAATAATATGACATGTAAACGTTTATTAGTTGCCCCTAGTTATTATCGTTCCATGTTACTGCCAGCTGGATGGCTCTTTTCTTGCGGAAATTCATCTTGGCCCTATATTCCTGCAAATATTTCTGGTGGCCCATGTGCCATCACTAGATTGAGTTTATTAATGTTTTCCTCACATCCTAATTCACATTCCCGTATTGTACGTGACTCCATGTCCTTGCATGAGGACTGTGATTCCTCTGTCCACCTTTATTCTAAATCAGAATATCTTGGTTTAGCTTTTTCTATTATTGGAGTTCCTGCATTGGCCGTTTATAATGCCAAAACGATCGGCAAGATGGCCTGCTGGATGGTTAAGTCCATCAACCAAACGTCTACTGTTTTATCTGACCTTTTATTAGACGCCCAAGGCGAACGTAGAGCTATTTTACAGAATCGCGCTGCTATTGATTATCTTTTGTTAAAACATGGACATGAATGTTCTGATTTCGAGGGTCTATGCTGTTTTAATTTGTCTGACCATTCCAAATCAATCCAAGCCCATATTGACAAACTCCACGACTTGACTACAGAAATTAGACAACACATAGATCAGGGTTTCTTTGACTGGCTCTTTAATTGGTTACCTGACTTGCATTCTTTACGACAGATTTTAGGGGGAGTTATCGTTGCCATTTGTGTTTTAATAGCTATTTGTTGCTTTATTCAGTGCATCCCTTCCCTGCTCCAATTTTTTAGGCTTAGTAAGAGACATAGATCAGTTAATTTTGTTTCCTATTATTCTTCTACTGATGTTAGTTCTATTTAGTTTGTGGTTAATAGACTGGAGTCAAGGGGTGTAATGTAATGGCTGCCCTTTTCTGGCTCCTTTGAGAGGGAGAATGATGGAGAGTGACTCCAGTCTATCACCCCCATAGCATAGGGATTAGGACTATAGACAGGACCCCTGCCTTCCATATATTAGAGCATTTTCGTGTCACTTTCCTTAATGTAGGGCTTATGAATTTAAGTTAGGGGATAGATACATAAGTACTAATCATGATTTGCCCATTTGCTAACGTGTTAGGATATTTTCCATGGAGTTACGCATATTGCGGGCCCTGTAGGCCTTAAACGAGACAGACTCCATCTTGCTCTCTGCCTGGTAGCTTGAGAGGCCTTCTAGGTCAAGTGTAGTGTTTTAGTTTTAAGCTGTTGTTCGCTTGGAGAGAACCGGCTCAGGCTGGCCCTTATCGAAGGAATGTATTTTTCTCCACTCCGAAGACACAACTTCAGGCCGGCCGGCTGGGAACGTGTCCTTGGTACGGGGAGGTACAGGAATTTTGTGGGCGGCAGGTGGCTGACCGTAACTTTCCATGAAGGAACGGGCTTTGATATTAGCGAAGGTGTTAGTCAGTTTTCAGTCAGTCCGTAGGCGGCATCTAGCCGTTAGCATCTCTGCCATTAATTATTTCATGGCGGACAGTCGCCATCTTTGAAGTCCGAGAAAGATTTAAGACCGAAACTCTCTGAGAAAGACTGAAGGAGAATTAGCGCGGAGCGCACTGAAACAGAGAGAGAGAGAGATACGGTAGCTAATAACCAGCAAGGTTCCGGTGGCCTGGAGGAAGCAGACGAGGTTGAGCCTAGCGGTGCAGACGTGTACTTGTGACGGCTGGGGCGTGACTGCGAGGCAAGCCAGGACACAGAGACGAGAAGGGAACCTAGATGACTGCCGAGCCCAGACTTCATGTTAACAAGGTGATCTCCGCCCTTTTCCCAATTAGCGCGCATTCTAACCTTTACCTTTTCTTTACAGAAATTATGTTGCATAGTAATGTGATATGTGTTTATTGTTAATAAATACCCTAGTTCTCATAGAACGAACGTGTGCCTTGTGTTCCTGTTCAATCTTGGTAAATGGACCTCCTAGTCGAAAGTTGTTTATGTGAGCGGATGTGAAATCCCGATCAGGTAAATAGTGATCGAACAAAGAGGAAGTGAGTGGACCTTTGATGCCAAGAATAGGAGGTACATCATATAATTTGGGAACCATATTCAAAGCCATTATTATAGTTTTATCCCAAGTAGATAACTGAGACATTGTCCCGATAATTGCTCATAGGAATGTGGTCGTCGTTGATATGCGGCGTTAGTGAGAACGTTGGGTAGGATACCAGCGTGTATACCCACAGGATTGTGGCTTGTGTAAGTGAGAGCGTCAGGAGGGATACTGGCGTGGAGGTTTGCCGGATTGCGAACCGTTTGGAAAGGAGAGCATTGGGTTCTGCAGGCCCATGTGTAGACGCACCGGATTGTGTGTCATATCTGCCCTAGGGTAGACCGGTCTGGGTCGGGGTGGCCGCGAGACCAACTGATGTGAATAAGATATTGTAGAGAATCTATGCATGTGTATTGCTATTCCCCATCCTTAGGTACGATCTGTATATACCTATATATCTATCCATATTCATTGTGAATACGTTCCAAGGAGGGAGGTGAGTACGTTTTGGCTGGGTTATAGGGGCCCCCGGGGGCTGATCCCATCTAAGCGGAAAATCCGGCCATTACAACTGGGCAGTAAAATTAAGAGGGGATTAGTGAATGCTTATATAAAACGGCTGGGCCCAGACATAATCCTACTTCAGGAAACGCATCTTAAGGGGACTCAATGTGCTTTCCTGGCCAGAGGTCAATACAGGGTCCTCGCACATGCAGGGTTTACCGCAGGTTCCCGGGGTGTGGCCATATTAATAAAGAAGAATCCGCCATTCAAGTCCTTGGAGGTGACTTTAATGATGTGATGGAACCGATAATGGACAGGACGGGAACTAGTCGAGGGGACAGGACCCAGACCTTACTCTCCAAGACAATAACTACTGCGGGGCTGACTGATGTCTGGAGATGGTTGCATCCTGACTTAAAGGCTTATTCCTTCTTTTCTGGTGCCCATAAGGTCTACTCCAGATTGGACTACATCTTCCTCGCCAGACATGACTTGACGGCAGGGGCCGTGGCTGAATACAAGGCGAGGGGGATATTGGACCATTCCCCACTCCTGGCGCGGGTGGGAGGGGGAAGGGGGGCGAGGAGGGGATCCTGGAGGTTGGCGGCCTGGGACTTACAAAACCCAGGCGTACTGAAGGGTATCAGGGCAGACGTGAAGGTCTATATAGCCGAAAACGAAGGCACAGTTGAATCCAAAGCGGTCTTTTGGGAGGCGTTTAAGGCGGTTCTTAGGCGCAGGGCACAAAACAGGTTGGCTGAGGAGAAGCGGAAGCTACAGAAGGAGATTGAGTCATTAGAGACCAAAATACTGGAACTAGAGAGAGAGTATCAGGCCACAAGGGAGGTGAAGACACTAAGGAAGCTGACGGACGTACAACACCAGTACCGGGAGGTGGCCACCGGGGCAGCTAGGACCCAGGCATTGGCGACACTCCATCGTCTATATGATGTGGGAGACAAATCTGGCAAGCTACTGGCATGGCTCGGTAGGAAGGAGAGAGACGCCAGGTGGGTGGAACAGCTTAGAGACTCTCAGGGGATACCGGTGAGGTCTGACGTTCAGATCGCAGTGGCATTTGCCGCTCATTACGAAGTGTTCTATGAGGCTAGAGACCTGGGAACGAGGGAGGACGCCTTACGCTACATGTCTACTATCGAACTGCCGGCCCTTACCTCTGAAGCTCAACGAGCTCTGGAAGCTGACATTACGCTGGACGAAATCAAGATAGCCCTGGCTAAGCTGAGAACGGGGAAATCACCGGGCCCGAACGGGTTTCCGGCGGAGTACTTCAAACGAACAGCCGACCTGGTGGCGCGCCATCTTTTGGGGTTATTCGAGGAAGTGGTGCAGGAAGGGAGACTACCACCAGATCTCCGTATGGCCATTATAGTCCCGATACATAAGAAGGGGAAACCTGCGGACGACTGTGCGTCGTACAGCCCCATTTCCCTCTTGAACATAGAGGTGAAATTATTGGCAACTATTCTGGCGCTACGACTGCAGGCGGTGATATCCGAGTTGGTTCACATGGACCAGACAGGCTTCTTCCCTATTAGGGCAACTAGACTAAACCTGAGATGCACCCACAACTGGTTACAAGAGGTGGAAGAGAGAGAGGAGCCGCACTGGTTCCTGGCCCTGGATGCTGAGAAGGCCTTTGATGCTGTTCACTGGCCATTTCTTGAGGGAGTGCTGGAATGGTTTGGCTTCGGCCCCAAATTCCAGGCATGGATACACCTGCTATACACGCAGCCTAGGGCTATGGTTAGGGTAAATGGGATCCTATCTTGAGATTTTCCGGTTAGACGAGGGACTAGACAGGAATGCCCGCTGTCCCCCCTCCTCTTTGCACTCACGATAGAGGTGATGGCGAGCGCAATTCGCCAGAATACGGACATTAGGGGATTTAGACAGGGTTCGGCAGACTCCGTGGAGGAGAAGATATCACTGTACGCAGATGATGTCCTCTTATACATCACACGCCCGGAATTCACGATCCCGGCGCTGTTCATGGAGTTGGAACAATACGGGACACACGCGGGGTACCGGATAAACTGGTACAAGTCGGTCCTCTATGACCCTAGGGGGACCGGACAGTGGGCGGACCTGCCTGAGAGACTGCAGACTACAGTCGAGGGGTTTCAGTACCTCGGCGTCTATGTGACACTGGACAAAAGCAGGTCATATAAAAGGAATGTAGAAAGGATACTAGAAAACTTCATAGCAGACGCAAATCGGTGGCGGCAGCTCCCTCCACTATCTTAGGACGAGCGGCCATGTATAAAATGATAACCCTTCCAAGATTCTTGTACGCACTCCAAAATCAATATTACTCTCTGTCGCGAAAAGTGTTTGAGAGAATAAACGCGGAGCTGCGAATCTTCCTCTGTCTGGGCAAACAACCGAGAATTGCATTGTGTACCTTACAACGCCATCAATATAGCGGAGGGATATCACTTCCGAACCTGGAGGCTTACTATTGGGCAGAGAATTTAGCCCCAATTAACGATTGGCTTCATGTCCCGGCAGACCACCCCACATACGCCCTCAAGAGGCACACCATGGCCGCCAGACCTTATACGCACTACTTATACGGGGGTAAGGGGAGGGAGAGACTCCTACCAGCCACTAGGCTTACCCTCGAGATATGGAACAGAGCGACAAGATGCACTGGCTGGGAGAAAAAACCTTCCCGCCAGACACTGCTGTGGCAATGTACCTGGCTGACAGAGCTGAACAAATTGAGAGGCTTCCAAAGATGGGACGACATAGGGATTTCAACCCTAAGGGGACGTGATAGCTAAGGGGGAACTGAAGCCCTTCCAGGCAATAAAGAAAGACTTTCGGTTGCACCATACACAATATTTTAAATATGTACAACTGCGTCATGCTTGGCGAGCGGAAAAGATTCAGATGGATGCGCTTTCGGAATATGCGCCACTCGAGGGCCGCCTGCTCCAGGAACGAATACCGGAAAGGGCAGTATAGCTCACATATAGAACATTGATGAATAACATGACAGACGACTTGGGTACCCTCAGGAGGAAATGGTAAAATTAAGTGGGGGAAATGGAGGATGTCGCCTGGGACATGGTACTGCTGCATCCTAGAGAAGTGGCTATTAAGTCCAGGCTAAGGCTCATCCAATACAATGTTCTGCATAGGACGTATTTTGACAGGGTGCGACTACATCATAAAATGGGGAGGATTGGCGACACAAGATGCCTGAGATGCGGAGGTGTAAAGGTGGACTTCTATCACATCATCTGGTCCGGCCCTACGATCCAGACCTACTGGGGGGAGGTGATAAGTGAACTGAGTGAGGTCCTTGAGATCCCCCTACAGATGGATCCTAAGTTGGTGCTCCTAGGGATGACAAATTATGTCGATCTTGCCCGTCCCCTGCTGATCTTCCTGGTCTTGGCCCCAGTTATAGCTAAGAGAGACGTGGCCAGATACTGGGGAGCGGAGGGGCCGCCAAAGCTAGACGAATGGAGAAGAGGGTTAGATACCTATATGGCAGCGGAAAGAGTTACATACAAGGCGAGGGGTTGTCCCAAGAAAATTGGTAAGGTTTGGGGTAAATGGAGACGCTACCATGGATTAGATGGGGGGCTATGACATAGGTCATAAGGGGCGGCGGGGTAGGTCGGAACAGAGACATCGAATAAGGGAATGTGGGGACATGAGGATTTGATGTGGCGCAGAAACATACAGATAGAAGCTGGGTTGCTAGACAGGGTTGGGATGTATGACACGATGCAGAATGGGTGGGGGGTGGATGGGATGGGAGTGATGGCCGAGTATGATGTGATATCAATGCTGGTGTATGATAAAATGCAAATAAAAATGTTTAAAAAAAAAAAAAAGAATGGAGACTGATCACCTATAATCCTGCTACACGACTATCCAGAGGACAGTGCCTCATCTTATCTTATGATATCAGCTATTAGCACTCAAACCCGCTTAGGGCTAATAAAAGGGGCCATGTAGTCTAAGCACTTAAAATATGTAAATACTTTAAATGTTGAACTAATTTAATTAATTTAACATAAATTCCAATGGGGGATTATTATAGTCCACTGCCTCTATTGATTTCAATGGAAGTGCTTTGCAGTACTATTGGTTGGCAATGTTGGCCATGTGTGGTGCTTGACTTAGTCAAAGGCAGTGCTGGAGTGTGTTTACACTGGTTTTGACCCCATAGGGCTATAGTAACTTTAGAAGTGTACGATGTGAACTGCAATTACCTTATTCTTTTGTGAGTGGGTGTTTTATATTAGCAGGTCCCTTCCAAGTCCCTCTTGAAATATCCATGAACAACTCCTAGTAAGTATTCCCATCAAATCCCCCTTGAACCGCCTACATTTACCTCTAAAATGTATACCGCCATGCACAGAGATCTCTGCACACGTGATGAAGACCGCTGAACAGAAAAGACAGGAGAGGCGGAGGCCTCCAGCCAAAAGTTTGTGAATTGTATTTTGTAGTAGTACAATATGCAATTTGAAAAACGGGCCTACATGCAAGGTGCAATCAAAATGAAGCTTTCAAATGACCTTGTGGTAGATAAATTCACTTCTTGATTGGGATCGACAGATCGGGACCATGAAGCAACAGGGAAGTCAATTCTATTCTAAGTTGTGTTGACACGTTGTAGTGTTCTATGTGTGTCTAAAGAAAGGTCAAAAGGATTTCATACGGACCTTGGTCTCTTTTTCCTCTCAAGGGTAGCTCGCCCAAGCTAATCAGTATAGTGTCTACCAGAGTACAGTGACAGAAAGATGTAAAACATTTAAAAAAACATTGTTTTTAAATACCGGAGCAGTTATTTCCGTACAGTGTGGAGATGGGAAAATCTTTTTTACCAACTACATGTAGGAACCTGAGCTAGTGTTGGTTATCCTTACGTCAGCGTCCCAGGATTACAGTCCTAATGAACGACATTCTGTGAACTCGCATTTTAGGTCGAGCCTAGCAGTGTATGCACTGCTCTGCGAGGCATGCTGTATCTTCTCTATGGACATTAATTACGCCCCTCACTCCCCATTAGCTCCTTGGAGTGCCTGTCTAAATTTCCTTCCTTTCAGTGGCTAATTTTTGCATTTGTCCCTCCTGTTGGTGGGTGGTTCCTGTCCCTGGCGACTGGCCCTCTTACAAGTATTATTCCTCCTCTGTCTATTTTTGCACTTCTTTTTCTGTTTCTGACTAGGATTGTCGGCTTCTTTGATGTTTCTCGTCCTAATGTGTTCCCACCTCCTCCCTGCAGCTACAGGGCTATCAGTTGCTTTCCGCCAGTGTCTTTGATGTTTTCCGTACTTCACAAGTTTATTTGTTGTAAGACGTTTCACTCTGCCGCAAGGAATCCCGCAATGCTAAACACAACTACATAATCACACAGCAAGGGTATTCAGGCAAGCAATATCCAACCTCACTATATTACAATAGACTATGCCCCACATTATTACATACCAAAGTAAAAAAACGATGTTTATAGCAACAATATTTTAACTTCCAGTTGTTCTCATCACAATATTCTTGCAGCACCCCAAATCTCTGAAATGATTAGTCAGTGATATGTGTGTCAAATAGGGATAGAGAGGGTTAGCAGTTGCTGGTTTGCGTTTTCCTAACCTTGCACTAGACTCACGGGTCTTGAACCCAGTCACAGGAACAGAAAGTAAACATGGCTCCAGATGTCTTGCTTCAGCTATACATGGGAGGCTGAAAAGGGATGAATAAGGGGGTCAACCCTACGGCTTTGAAGTGGCGCATGCATCACTGACGTTATATCTGGCTCTTTGCTGCAGTGGCGTCTCTGAACATTGCCTGTTTGTTATTGCCCTTGATTCGGTCTTGCTGAAATACACTCGTACTCCCTTAAATAAATCGTTGTGAAGATGATTATGTACTGGTACAAGAGTAATGCGCCTGCGGTGTCGGTTGAAGGTTGACCACCTCACTCAAAGCCATCACGGACACTAGCTCCACTCCTGGGCATTTACGTGACAACCAAATGCACTCTGGGAATCATAGTCTTTGTTGACTTTTAAAAACCAATTTGATTAGAACCCATGCTAGAAATGATTTGAAAGGAGGTGTGGGCCGTCCATGATGCAGCAGGAGCAATGTCGCCAGGACCCTGTTGGCTGAAGGGCCCATTACACTCCAATTATAGATGTTTATTCCAACCAGGAGGTGGGCGCCATTTCTTGCTTGCATTAGGTTTGAACTCTGCTTTGTCATTGTGTGCGAGTGAAAAGCCAAGACCTTGAAACAGTGTCTGTGATAACAATATTTATTTTATTTACAAGGCATCTTAGCCTTTACATGTCAACCTTACTGAGATACAATTCTAGCAATTAAATACCAAGAATATACGCCCACCCTACCGGAGTAACAGCAAGGTGCTCTTGCGATTCATAGTCGACATTCCTTTCGCAAGACCCATCGGACGTCCTATCAAACTTTGAGCTATTTATTGTGCGACTAGATTACAAGTTTCAAAATAGAAGATGCACATCGCAGTGAAAAATTACACTTAAGGTCACACGGTGATTCCGTGTCAGAGCATGACGACACCGAGGGCGTACAGCTCGGAATACAAGTTCCTGCTGTGCGGTGGCCCTCCAGGCCTTGGCAGGATTTGTCAAAAGGGTACAGACAGACTGTGGATTATAAACTTGGAGATATGGGAGAAGCCCTAAGTATTGTGGAGTGTCCGCCAAATTAACAAACAAGCATTGGTAATGGTAATTGTTTTTGCTTTTGTTTAGTGTACCAAGTTTCTTTAACACAAGCACAGGAACAGTTTTGTTTCTCTAGTACATGTAATAGGAGCAATTAGCAGTGGAAGCTTCCCTCACGGACAGCAGCAATATATAAACATTTGATCCATTTATACCAAACCTGCCACATTTCCCAGTTGCATGCATGATAAGCTAGTCCAGACCCTGTTTTGTTTTTAGAATTGTGACACTTGTAGTCCTAGTTTTACAATGAGTTAAATAGATCTACATGTCCCACAATATTTAGAAAAAATCAGACTGACTTAGCTGGTCACTCCTGGACTTGGGTAATTCAGCAGCTGTGCAAAGGCCCCATGAAGAATATCTTACAAGTTAGTATTCGCAGGCTTTGAGCTCAATAAGAGTTCCCTGTAAGGGCGTAGGATGCATTACATTTCTTGGGGCAACGCTCCAATACACTCAAAAACTCTACTCTAACTATTTACTGCAATCAACACTACACCCTTCAACTAAACAACACTATACTCCATGTATTACAAAACACAACATGCAAATCCATAACACACCATACCACTCATCTCAAATCAACAAAGCTATACCACACATCACTCCATAAAACTACACTCTACTCAAATTTACAAAACTACACTCAACACCCCTGTACAACAAATAGGTATAAACATAACACATACCAACCACAGAAATAAACAACAAAAAAAAAACATATAGGCAAAGCTATCCACACAGCTACACGCAACACAAATTCAGCTCCACACATGTCCCCTACCGCATAATTCAACACCAAACCACATAATTGAACAACACAATTACACAAAAACACACCACATACATTCAATCGACACCACATAATTCCACAAAATTCAATAGCACATCAGATAATTCAACTCCACTACATACCACTACATACACTCAATGCCACATAATTACCATCCACATAATTCCACTGCACACCATGCCACATAATTTCACTACACAAATCCACTCCACACCACTCAAAGCCACACAATTCCAAAACTAACAATTTCAAATCAACCTACATAATTCCACTACACACCACATACATATACTCCATGACACATAGGTAAAAGACATTGCCATTTACACTGCCAATAGGTTTAACTCAAGCAAATGCAAGACCTATTGCATTTCCAATATGTTTGTTTCAGTTAGTCAACCAGGTGCCTGAGAACAGGGGAGTGCACTGATGTGCTCGAGCCCTAGGAGCCACAATGCTGACGTTTACATTCCAACCACGAAGTTAGGGGTTGGACGGAACATATGTGCAGGGGTGTAACTCAGGAACCCGCAGGCCCTGTGGTTCGAGGGGAGGAGTGAGCAGGATGGCCCAGTGGTTAGGGTGTGGCAGTGAGCCCTGCTCACCTAGTTTCGTATCTCGTCCTGCTGTGGCAGTCCCAAAACAGCAGCAAACCGCATACCAAGACGGCTTGGTCTTTGAAGAATGCTTTAAGCAGCCCTCACCAGCTCTGGACTGGCTGCAGGGGGTGTCCTTGTGCGCCTGGTGCGCATTGGCTGCTTGACTGTAGAACGAGAATTACATTTCGAGTGTGGGTATTTTTAATAGTTCATTATAGTAATGAAAAAAAGTATCCTCGTGTTGCATTCCCAACCAACTTTCAAAAATATAATATTTATGTAATTATGGGTACGTTTAGTACGCTACAGCATGCACCGATTTTATGGTAGGTTTAGTTTAAAAACAAATAACCCAAAATTCGTATATATAATAACAAGCAGTCTCCGAACCAAGGGCCTTATTTATGAAGGCCTTGCGCCGCCGGTGCGTCACTTTTTCCCATTTTAAAAGTGACGCACCGGTGGCGCAAGGCCTTCATAAATAAGGCCCCAAGTGCTTCCGAAGTCACTCCTGAACTCGACGGTTTAAGGTGAACTACAGACCGCAGCGCGCCAGTTTTCAGACATTAGAAACTCCCGGGTGCTCTCACACCCGCTCATTCATCGAGGGTCGCTCTCGGGTGCACTTTAATTCATTGACAATTTAGATGCTTTTGTCCACATTAAGGCTAGTCCAGTTCATTGGATCATTGGGGTCGACACACCTACAAACCAGGGGCAATAGATGGTGCTGAGATTCGTCAGGGAGCCTTCTTGAAAAACAAGCCAATACGAATTCCATGACCTCTGCAGAACTATAAAAGCAAATTAAATATCTCAGATTCTTCCAGATCCCAATGGACAGACGGCAACCTATTAAATGATCTATTCGTCTTACTTGTTAAAAAAAAAGTGTGACCTGGGATTCGTAGTTACCTATAATGATACTCTGGTGACATTCAGATTTTAGCCAATTATCACAAAAAGGTGTTGGCACATAACTACTTCTCCACATGAAATCTGCTTTTGTATTGATTTTTTAATTCTGTTGATACTTGTTAAGAACATCTGACTTTTGTGATTTTAAACTATATGTACCATAACTGTATGTGTTCTCTGGTGTATTGAACATACGCGTAATTAAATTATTAATATTTTTTTTTGAATGTTGGTTGTGAATGCAACAAAAGAGGATTGATTGTTTTTGTTCCCTACTGTAATTAATAATTAAAAATATCCACGGGCGAGGTTTCTTCCGTTTATTTACAACTAAGAGTGGTCAAGCCTTCTGTGCTTTACGGACCCACCCCATTTCCTAATTTGAGATCATTGCTTTTCATTAATGTAGACTCTGTTTTTAAGCCAGCAGTCACTGTGAGGAAGCAGTCCACTTTTATTTTTTATTGTTTTTTTCAATTGCAGTTTCATTTAGCGCAAACGTTGGCGCGAACTTGACAATAAAGGTGCTTTCCTTCTCCACAAGCAGCTCCTGTCATCACTACATCTTAATTTTGGCAATGAGTATGGCATACCTACACTGCTCTTGGCCCTCCTATGACCCTTCCAGCATGAATGACCTTCATGTGGGTAAGCACCCTGTGTGCTCATTCATCACACACTCCTGCTTGCCACTAATGGCGGCCAACGCTGCTCTGCCCCTCCATCACCTATGTCATGCTTCTCATCCAGCAAGTCTTCCCCTCAGCCAGGTCTCGCTCTTAACGCTCAGGTGTGTTGTCGGCCACATCACTGGTGTTTCTTCATTACATTAAACCTCTGAGCTGTGGTTTGTGTTCTAGAAGAGTACTGGCACCACCTCTTAACTTTCTGGTACTTCACTTAGTTGGAGATTGGTAAGAGTGCTCATCAGCATGTTTTGATGCTTACACCCCCAGTGTTACTCGATTAAGCCATACCCTGTGGTGGGGTTTGGGCTCAGAAGAATGTTGGGGCTACCTGTGCTGTCAACCCTTTATTACTTATGGTTCAGTGTTAATATGTCATTGCCTGCATGCTTTCTCCACATTTGCAGTCCAGTAAACAATGTTTTGCATTACTACGCACTTCCCTATCGGATTTCACACCGAGTTAGGAACCACAATACTGCACTGACTAGCCAATCTCAGCTCCTGCTACTTGATATAAGGTCATATCCTTTACGTTTTCATCCTAATAGAGAATATAGACATATTTTTTTTTACCAATACCATCACAACTTATGTGTTTCCATTATTATCTGACATATCATGGCAGGAGTCATGAGCGCCATTCATATGCCAAATACCTTCCTTGAAAGTCCCAAAGCACCAAGAAAATGCTGGGGACAATGGATTACGACCTTTGAGAAGCACATAGTCGCTAGCGAGGGGACAGAATATAGTACCCAAAGGAAACAAGTACTATTGTACAATTGTCTAAGAGCTGAAGGCAGATGACTATGTAACACCGGTGGAGAAACTTGAAGAAAAGGTGCTGTCAGACACTTACATTGAAGAGAAAGAGTGTGGAGGAACATTTTGATACCATTCTCAACAAAAACATGAAATACCAAAATGTTTATTACAGGCATCAAGCTCCAGGAGAGTGAATTGGGGGATATGCAGTAAACCAGCTCATGTTAGCATCCAGATTATATGCAATAAAATTGTCATGCACATTACTAGTACAATGGTAAGAAAAAGACTGGTTGGTCACAAAAAAACAACCTTGGACGAAGTCATTTATATAATCAGAGTGTGGAACGTTAAGCCAAAGGAATGAAAATGTTGCAGTACTCGGAATTGCAGGCTACTGATGTCAAGCTTGAATGAGGCAGAAATTATGGTACCAGAACCAAAGGCAAATTCACTTTGAACAAATCCAAGTCCAAAGAACCTTATAAGAATCTGTGCTACCGTTTCAGGGCCAATAACCATCTAGCATCACATAGGAATTGTTCTGCCTTAGGAAAGACTGTTGTATATAAGGATTGAAGGATCACTTTTATGGAAGGAGGGAAACTGTCCTAAGACATTCTTCGCTGATTGAGGGGCACACAAAAGACTTCGTCTTTTTGTTCCTAATTTGAAATAAGTGCGAGATAAAAAGGAAACACAGATGTGCTGCAGGTCAACCAGTCCAAAGTAGAGGTCCTTGTGCATACACGTTCGAGGATCATCATCATTTTCATGGAGAGAAACAACAAAATACCAACTAAAGAGGCTGCAACACAGTCGCCCTATGCCATGTCCTTATGGGGAAAATAAAATCAAAGATGAATGCACCTATATTTTGAAAGTAGGTCAACTAAGGTGTAAATACTCTAGGATGGACAGAGCTGTCAAATCTGTAAATCGTGTAAAGCACCCTACTTACTCAGTGATCTCAAGCGTGTTCTTGATGGTGTTCTCAGGATCACCATATTGTTTTTAAACAAGAACTTGGTCAACTCAAAAGGTTCCAGCATTGTTTAAACTAAAAGGAGGAGCAATAGCAGTGAAATAAAAGGTAAGCATGATACCACTTTCAGTCTGCGGGAAAGAGATGGACATTTTATACAAATGGCAAACTGATGGCATAATTGAATCTGTCTCTGCCTCACAGGGGTTATCTCCTGCAGTTGTGGCAAAAAAAAAAGTGGAGAAATAGGATGATGTTTTGACCTGTGCCAAAGAAACCGCCAGGTGTTTGCGGAGAGTCATCCACTGCCTCCTAATGGTAGCTACACTCTGTGATGCTAGAATTTTCTCCATGCTTGATTTTACTGCTACATACCGCCAAATTGTTTTGCAAAAGAAGACAATATGATTTACAGCATCTATCACACCTCATGAGCAAACCTTTTGAATGCATGGATTGTGGCAATGCGTTCCAGGATGATGCACTAAATTTACTCCACCTTTCGCAAGGGGTAACTTACAACTTTTTGTGAGGTCCTAAAAATAATCCAGGTTAGTGGTTTCACTCTCAAAAGGGATAAATGCAAACTCTTACAATCCAGCATGGAACATTTAGGGCATGACATTAGTGCCAACAAAGTCGTCTCCAAACAAAGTTTGGTCTCTGCCATAAGCAAGTCATAACAACCTAGTAACTGAGATAAACTTGACTGTTTCCTCCGACTATGGGAGTTCTACTCGAGGTGCAGTAAAAACTGTGTATTGAGACGTTTAATCAAGAAGGATACAGATTATGAGTGGGGAGAGGATTGTGAAAAAAAAGAACTAAAAAGAGAAATTCAAGATGGTTACTTCTTGAAGTCACTTTACAAATCTCTGAACACCGTTGTTACTGTTGATGCCTGTTAAGTAATTTAGGTCCTGTCTTGAGCCAGACTGAGTCACATGAAGAACTGCTGTTGGACTTGGCCCTTTTTGCAGGGTTATCCCTGAATTTTTTGCCTTCCTCCTGTATTTTGACTGACCTGTTTTTGTTGGTTTTAGGACTCTGGGCACTTTGCCACTGCTGATCAGTGCTAAAGTGCATATGCTCTCACTATTGTACATTGATGTATAGTTTAGCGACTCCATGATTTGCTTATTTGATTTACTGTCAGACCCTAGTACAGTGAACTGCGGGTGCTCAGGGCTGGTAAATCAAATGCTGCCGGTGGGCTTGCAGCACTGGTTGTGCCACCCACAGAAGCAGCCTGTCAAGTGTGTCTCAGGTCTACCATTGCCGAGCCTGTGTGCAGACTGGTACTGCCATGTTGACTGGGCAAGCTCACCCACTTGACAGTCCCTAAACATTCCTTTTTCTGAAGATTAGTCACCCCTATGGTAGGCCCAAGGGCAGGGTGCATTGTAGGTCAAAGGTAGGACCGGCCCTGATGTGTGTGGCATGTCCTAATAGTGAATTACAGCCATTTTCTTTTTTCACTATTGCAAGGCTACCTATTCCCCAAAGGCTAGAATGGGCGGTTTGATTATAACATCTTATAATCATAACTGACTCAGGGAACTAGGTAGAAATTCGAGTTTAGTATGCCTAAACTCAGAATGATAAAATACATAGTTTAGTGAGGTTGTGTTAGAACTGGCTATTTCTGGTAGGCTAAGGCTGACGCCATAGCCAGGCAGAAACCACCATTCTAGTCAGGGCAAGGAAGTCACACGCCAAGATAACCTCTGCTCACCCCCTTGGTAGCTTGGCTCAAGCAGTAAGGCTAAACTCGGAGGCAATGTGTAAAGCATTTGCGCCAGCGCACAACAGCAACAACATACTAGGCACACCACAGAAGAGACTCCACACAAGGTTATTATAAAAATAACTTTTGTATTGTAAAAACATATCAGATAAAATCACGCATATACACTGTGCCAACTGGCACGGGCAATATTCACAGGGATTATGTACACCAGACAGGGCCACAAGGGCCACTGTCATATTCAGATATAGCACTTCTAGATAAAATGTAGAATATAAAATCACTTCTAGAATGAATGTAACATAAAATAATAATCAAAGATAACAACCAGTAACCACTGGTAACAGGAACCAGGACCTTACTAGGTCCACCTGTACTAAGAAAGAAGAACCACCTAAGTATCACACAGCATTAGGGGTCTAAGAAAGAATACATTACTCATGATGCAATAAACCTACATTCAGAGGAGTAGAAAAGACAACCACCTAAGTATCACTCAGCATTTAGGGGTCTACACCAGAACACCTTACCCATGATGCATGAACACATTCAGAGGAGTAATAAAGAGAAACACATGATGCCATAAACATTCAGAGGTGTTAAGAATAGAGCACATGATGCAATAAAATACATTCAGGGGTGCAGCGCAAGAAGACACATGATGACTAAACATTCAGAGGTGCAGCGCATGGAAAGAAAGACACATGATGCAGTAACACATTCAGAGGTGCATAATAAATCAATAGCGCAAACAAAACTCACATTAGCAATAACTATTAAAAAGCATAGAAATCACATTGCGCCAACACTACATAAGCCACTACCCGTGGCAGTCCCTAGGCCAACTGGCCTTGTGGGGCAAAGATGCCCTGAGTCCAATGTCAGGGCGCGCTGCCATGCAGCGCCAGTCACAGAGTACAAAAGCCTAAACGTTGCAGTTGCCCACAAAGTGCTGGGCAACTGTGTACATCACAGAAAGGCCTAAACGGTGCAGCTGCCCACTAATTGCTGGACAGCTGGGAAAATCATCAACACTGCGGCTGGGGGCTCTCACTAGCCCCTAGACAAACTGCGCCAGGGTTGGAGCCACACAGGCTCAGTCGCAACACATGCCCCCAGCGTTGGAGCTCTCAGGCTCTGGCCACAGAAAATGCCCCCTGAGCCTAGCAGGCTCTTAAAAATGACGGCGGGGTCGTTGGAGCCCCCCCTCTGGGGCTCGACATCACTCTCTGGGCTTTAAACTGAAAATGCTGCCTGAGCCACTCATGGGCTCGAGAACGCAATGCACACTGAGCCTCCACCGGCTCTACACAACGCTGGGGCGGCCCACTGCCATCCGGGGCCGCCCTATCTCTGCAGGACACAACCGGCACCGCCAGCACCCTTACGGAGCCCCCACAGCCCTCTCAACTCACCGGGCTGTCTTGCAGGCGGGGGCTCCGGCTCTCTCTCGGCTGCAGCGGGCGGCTCTCCCTCACTCGCGGTGGGGGCAGGCACCGACAATGTGCCTCATGCCCCCTCTGCTCCTCCAGGCGCGCCTCCTCCTCCTTCTCCGGGGCTCCCTCAGGTCACGGGAGCCCCGTAACGGCCGCCATGCTTCTCTTATCCCCGGGCCCGGCGGTGATCACTTCTCGGCACCCGGGCTGCGGGGGCGGGACTTCCGGCCGGCCGCGCTGAGATTGGCCGGCCGGCCGGCCAGGTACTTCCGGGTCGCTGCGGGCAGCGCAGCAGCCCTTCTCCTTAGGCAGGCAGGCGGGAGCTGAGTTTACCGAGGAGTGGGCTACCTCGAGTAAACATCAAGATTAGCGGCATAGCCGCGGGGCGAATGCCGGGTGGGCACCGGCCTAAGGACAATCACGCAATCGAGGTGGGCACTCGTAATTAATTAAATAACTACAGGCATAACGCAGGGTGGCACCTGCAATATCTCACGCAAAATGTGTGATAGCGACACGCTCGCTACGGGTGAGAAATAAAGCGCTCTCAAGCGCTAGGAGGCAGAAATAAAGCGCTTCCATCGCGCTGGGGGCACTGAAAGCCTCACAAGCCCCCAGAGATGACCCCTACATCAAGAAGGGTCCCAAAAGTCTTGAGGCATCCAGGAGGCAGCACAGCAGCTCCTATTAAGGGAAATCCTCCAGCAAAGTTCTCCAAAGATGCAGCCAGGCAGGGGGACAGCCAGGAAGAGTCCCCCAGCAGTCCATCAGATGTCCAGGAGCTGGGCAGGGCCCAGGGATTCCCCTGAGCCCCAGCAGCAGCATGCCCCTGGCAGATTCAAGTTGAAAACAAGAACATTTTGGAAGGGGATACAACCCCTTCTTATACAGTGCAAAACCTTTGAAGTCCTTTGAAGCAGGCAGTGTGAGAACCAGCTGGACTGGTTTAGAGGGAAGTCCCCTTCAGTATCAGGGACAGAGGTGTCAGTCGCCCAGCGGGAGGTGGAGCCAGCTTTGTAGTTACACAGGAACAGCCCTTCACTATCAGGTGCCATCTCCTCCCACTTCCCTGGCAGCAGATGCTGCCTTTCATCCATGGGCTGACTTCAGACAACCTCCTGGGCTCTCCAGCCCCTGTCATCCTCAAACCAGACAGTCAATCCACAAGCAGGCCCATGCACTCTGGGCCAGGCTCACCAGCCAATCACACGCTAGCACCAACTTACACAAATATTCCAACTTCCAAAAGTAGTACTTCTAGACTAGACACAGTCATGCTGCATACATCATTTTGCAGCATTCATTCTCACGAGTTCTCTCATACCAAACTCGCCCCTGCACTCCCCACGCATCAGGAACTACCATGGGCATACATATTCCCCATTCATTCCTATGGGAGGGCAGGTCATTCACCATTCATCCACAGAGAGCTCAAGCACTTTACACTGTACCACAGTGAAAAAGTGCGCAGAGGCCTAAAATCACCAATACCAGATTCCATAAATAGGCTAGGAAAACGCAAAAAGTCTAGGGGTGAACATGCCTAATGGGCCGAGTCCAACACAACCCCCTTCCAGCCAAAACGCAGGGTAGACCAATCACACCACTGATGGGCTTCACTGCTTTGGGCGACAAAACCACGGACACGGCCTCGCACAGCAGGGACACCGTCCAGTTTTTCGCCACTCTGAACCTACATGGTTTCCTCCAAGCCAACGTGGGACACACCGTCCCACACTCACTCCGCCTCCACTGAGACAGGGCGTGAGCCCCTACACCCCTACCATACTACTGGGACCTAGCTGGGTTACACAGTAACCTCTTCCCCTTCACAGGATCATCAGATACACAAGCCACTCCTTTTAGAATCACCTCCTAATGCCTCTGCAAGACATCTAGCACACCGCCAGACATCCACCTTCTTATCCAGTGCCTCTGCAGGACCTCCTGCACACCACCAGAGGTACACCTCTCATGCAAGCTCTTTAACAAAAAGAAAACTCACACCAACTCCTCCAGTTCAGCACATCACTCATTCGCACACTCCCCCCCCCCCCTCGGACTGGTAAGGCAGTTACTACCACCCCTGATCACTCAACCTGACCACACGTGACACAGGTACCAAACTCTGGGAGCGGGGAATGGGACTTCACACGCACTGGACACATTTAAGCTGCCACCACTGGATCCTACCACACTGGGGAATCCAGACACACACACTACACTCAGGGAACAACCACCCTCCTGAGCTAGTCATTTCTCCTCACATTCCCTCTCTTCCATCTACCCACACAGGGACAGGATTTGGGATTGTACACTGGACCCAGCAAGGGATTCCTAATCTATGGGAACCTCCCCCTCTACTGGCGTCCCGCCCTGTCAATTTCTCTCATCTGCCACTAAACATAAAGTGCAGAAACACATTTGAAAATGACACTCTTGAGGAAAAAAAAAAAATCAAAAACAATAATCCCAAACATGTGACTATCTGAAAAAACAATTGTAGAGTTTTGTAATGTAGCCAGTTGTCGCTATGGCACTGCGCAAACACATGTCCAAATCCCACCGCTGCCACCAATGTTAGAACTGGCTATTTCTGGTAGGCTAAGGCTGACGCCATAGCCAGGCAGAAACCACTATTCTAGTCAGGGCAAGGAAGTCACACGCCAAGATAACCTCTGCTCACCCCCTTGGTAGCTTGGCTCAAGCAGTAAGGCTAAACTCGGAGGCAATGTGTAAAGCATTTGCGCCAGCGCACAACAGCAACAACATACTAGGCACACCACAGAAGAGACTCCACACAAGGTTATTATAAAAATAACTTTTGTATTGTAAAAACATATCAGATAAAATCACGCATATACATTGTGCCAACTGGCACGGGCAATATTCACAGGGATTATGTACACCAGACAGGGCCACAAGGGCCACTGTCATATTCAGATATAGCACTTCTAGATAAAATGTAGAATATAAAATCACTTCTAGAATGAATGTAACATAAAATAATAATCAAAGATAACAACCAGTAACCACTGGTAACAGGAACCAGGACCTTACTAGGTCCAAGTGTACTAAGAAAGAAGAACCACCTAAGTATCACACAGCATTAGGGGTCTAAGAAAGAATACATTACTCATGATGCAATAAACCTACATTCAGAGGAGTAGAAAAGACAACCACCTAAGTATCACTCAGCATTTAGGGGTCTACACCAGAACACCTTACCCATGATGCATGAACACATTCAGAGGAGTAATAAAGAGAAACACATGATGCCATAAACATTCAGAGGTGTTAAGAATAGAGCACATGATGCAATAAAATACATTCAGGGGTGCAGCGCAAGAAGACACATGATGACTAAACATTCAGAGGTGCAGCGCATGGAAAGAAAGACACATGATGCAGTAACACATTCAGAGGTGCATAATAAATCAATAGCGCAAACAAAACTCACATTAGCAATAACTATTAAAAAGCATAGAAATCACATTGCGCCAACACTACGTAAGCCACTACCCGTGGCAGTCCCTAGGCCAACTGGCCTTGTGGGGCAAAGATGCCCTGAGTCCAATGTCAGGGCGCGCTGCCATGCAGCGCCAGTCACAGAGTACAAAAGCCTAAACGTGGCAGTTGCCCACAAAGTGCTGGGCAACTGTGTACATCACAGAAAGGCCTAAACGGTGCAGCTGCCCACTAATTGCTGGACAGCTGGGAAAATCATCAACACTGCGGCTGGGGGCTCTCACTAGCCCCTAGACAAACTGCGCCAGGGTTGGAGCCACACAGGCTCTGTCGCAACACATGCCCCCAGCGTTGGAGCTCTCAGGCTCTGGCCACAGAAAATGCCCCCTGAGCCTAGCAGGCTCTTAAAAATGACGGCGGGGTCGTTGGAGCCCCCCCTCTGGGGCTCGACATCACTCTCTGGGCTTTAAACTGAAAATGCTGCCTGAGCCACTCATGGGCTCGAGAACGCAATGCCCACTGAGCCTCCACCGGCTCTACACAACGCTGGGGCGGCCCACTGCCATCCGGGGCCGCCCTATCTCTGCAGGACACAACCGGCACCGCCAGCACCCTTACGTAGCCCCCACAGCCCTCTCAACTCACCGGGCTGTCTTGCAGGCGGGGGCTCCGGCTCTCTCTCGGCTGCAGCGGGCGGCTCTCCCTCACTCGCGGTGGGGGCAGGCACCGACAATGTGCCTCGTGCCCCCTCCGCTCCTCCAGGCGCGCCTCCTCCTCCTTCTCCGGGGCTCCCTCAGGTCACGGGAGCCCCGTAACGGCCGCCATGCTTCTCTTCTCCCCGGGCCCGGCGGTGATCACTTCTCGGCACCCGGGCTGCGGGGGCGGGACTTCCGGCCGGCCGCGCTGAGATTGGCCGGCCGGCCAGGTACTTCCGGGTCGCTGCGGGCAGCGCAGCGGCCCTTCTCCTTAGGCAGGCAGGCGGGGGCTGAGTTTACCGAGGAGTCGGCTACCTCGAGTAAACATCAAGATTAGCGGCATAGCCGCGGGGCAAATGCCGGGTGGGCACCGGCCTAAGGACAATCACGCAATCGAGGTGGGCACTCGTAATTAATTAAATAACTACAGGCATAACGCAGGGTGGCACCTGCAATATCTCCCGCAAAATGTGTGATAGCGACACGCTCGCTACGGGTGAGAAATAAAGCGCTCTCAAGCGCTAGGAGGCAGAAATAAAGCGCTTCCATCGCGCTGGGGGCACTGAAAGCCTCACAAGCCCCCAGAGATGACCCCTACATCAAGAAGGGTCCCAAAAGTCTTGAGACATCCAGGAGGCAGCACAGCAGCTCCTATTAAGGGAAATCCTCCAGCAAAGTTCTCCAAAGATGCAGCCAGGCAGGGGGACAGCCAGGAAGAGTCCCCCAGCAGTCCATCAGATGTCCAGGAGCTGGGCAGGGCCCAGGGATTCCCCTGAGCCCCAGCAGCAGCATGCCCCTGGCAGATTCAAGTTGAAAACAAGAACATTTTGGAAGGGGATACAACCCCTTCTTATACAGTGCAAAACCTTTGAAGTCCTTTGAAGCAGGCAGTGTGAGAACCAGCTGGACTGGTTTAGAGGGAAGTCCCCTTCAGTATCAGGGACAGAGGTGTCAGTCGCCCAGCGGGAGGTGGAGCCAGCTTTGTAGTTACACAGGAACAGCCCTTCACTATCAGGTGCCATCTCCTCCCACTTCCATGGCAGCAGATGCTGCCTTTCATCCATGGGCTGACTTCAGACAACCTCCTGGGCTCTCCAGCCCCTGTCATCCTCAAACCAGACAGTCAATCCACAAGCAGGCCCATGCACTCTGGGCCAGGCTCACCAGCCAATCACACGCTAGCACCAACTTACACAAATATTCCAACTTCCAAAAGTAGTACTTCTAGACTAGACACAGTCATGCTGCATACATCATTTTGCAGCATTCATTCTCACGAGTTCTCTCATACCAAACTCGCCCTTGCACTCCCCACGCATCAGGAACTACCATGGGCATACATATTCCCCATTCATTCCTATGGGAGGGCAGGTCACTCACCATTCATCCACAGAGAGCTCAAGCACTTTACACTGTACCACAGTGAAAAAGTGCGCAGAGGCCTAAAATCACCAATACCAGGTTCCATAAATAGGCTAGGAAAACGCAAAAAGTCTAGGGGTGAACCTGCCTAATGGGCCGGGTCCAACAGGTTGGTTTTAACATTCTGTGTTTGAAAATACCACATTTAGAAAGTAGGTATTTTCTTGACTAACTACCCAAGCCTGCCTCTGCTATGTTGTGTATTCCTTGTCTGGAGTTTGAGTGACAGGGGCTGGGGCATTCCAGGAGACGGGATGAGTCAGCACAGGGCTGAATAGAGCTATCTGCATGTAGATGTGTGGGAGGAGTTGCACCTGGGACCTGAATAGGGCTGTGTGTGCCTTCCACAATGCTGGCTCCACCTCCAGTGGTGCGTCTGTTGCCCCTGGCCCACACTGTCAAAGGAAAGAAGGAGTCTTGCCAACAAAGTGCTCCAGGACTGCACAATACTGGTTTGGACTAGGTACAGACGCACTCTGCCTCCAGAGACAAAGGATTTTGGTGTATAAAAGAGGGGACCCAGACTCCAGAGAATTAGATCACTTTTTAGAAACAAGAAGAACATTTGTTGAGGAGAGGAACCAGAGAAACTGGGGAGGAGACTATCCCTAAGCTGAGTGCTGTTCGGGGGATTTGCCTGCAGTGGTTGCCTGACTGCCAAATAAAGGAGAATGCTACAGTCAAATCAACTTGTAAAGGATCTCCAAGGGCTTGAGATAGAGCTTGCTTCCTGCTGAAGTCTCAGGGACAACAGACTTCACCAACCATCTCCCCTGCCTTCCCTTGCTGGGAATTGAAGTGCCTACTGTTGAGCTGGGCCTTCTGAGAGACTGCGTGTCGCTGGGAGCTGGAAGCGTGACCCAAGACGAAGAAGCGTGTCGCTGCCGCAGCCGTTGTCGTCGCATCACCGGTGAAGAGTGTCGCAGCAGAGGCCATCACATCACAGGAGAAGCGTGCCGGCGCTGTTGCCATCGCATTACCCAAAGCGCCTTGCATCACCGGAGAATAGTGTCGCCATCGCATCACCAGAGAAGCGTGTTGCAGGGCCTGTCGTGCCTCAGAAGAATCATTGAGTTACCGCACGGCCATCGGGCGTGCACGAATCATTGTCGCATCAAGAAGAAGATGCCATTTTGTTTCATTGCACCGGATCTTCATCGCATCACGTCGCTGCTGGTCGCATCGCCATGGAAGCGCAGTAAGAACCCGACGCATCACCTCCCCACGCGGAGAAGAACCGAGTATCCCCTATGCAGCAGTAGGGACCCGATGCATCACCGTTCTAGTGCGTAAGGAACCAACGCATCACCTTCCCTGCAACACTTTCGTTGTACAGTGTTACGCATCCAATGGTACATTGAACTTAAAGTGTTGCATTTTACATCTAAAGAGAACTAAGCTATTTCTACCATTTTTAAAGTACAGCATTGTGGATTTTTGTAGTTTGTGGTCTTGTGTTAAGTCTATATAAAAATACTTATTTTTATACTACAACTTGTGTGGTGTCCATCTGTAATGTTGTCACTGGGTTACTGCATGTGTTCACAAATGCTTTACACACTGTGTCTGAGATAAGCCTGCCTGCTCGTGCCAAGCTACCAAGGGGGTGAGCAGGGGTTATTTTAGGAGTGTACCCCATTACCCTGACTAGACGCAAAGGTCCCTATTTGGTCAAAGGTACCTACCTCTGTCAACTAGAGATCCCCACATCTAACAACTGCTCACAGACTGTGCATCATGCAAACTAAGAGGTTTGCATGATGAAACACAATATTATGTAATAGAGAGGGAACTTGTGGCATGCGTTTGGGTAGTAACCAAATTTAAGAGCTTCTTGTGGAGAAGGACATTTTTATTACAACTGACCACAAACCTGATAAGCATACTGGAAGAATGAATCTAAGAAAGTTTTTGCCAAGTATTGCCGAACAGGCTTCCATATTACACAAATATTTGTACAACATAGAGTATTTGCCATGTAATCAAACATCACGGCTGGTTTCTTATCTCAAATGCCTTGTAACCTTGACGTTTGCAATAGCGAATGGAGTGAAGAAGATGAGGATATTGTTGTTGAATGCTTGTCCAATAAACAACAATGAGCAAGTTGTGAGTCGAAGGGAGTGGACGAGTGCCATCCAAGGCGATCCTGAAGAAGCCACAATAAAGTTTATTATACAAAGTTCCCCATAAAAGAAAGGTTTAGATAATAGTCTAACACTGCACTGGAATGTTAGAGAGAAAAATACTATTAATGTTGAAATCATCAAAAGGAATGACACTTTATGTCAATTTTGTTGAGATCATGACTCGCAAGCTCTGGTTCATGAGGGGCTTGTGTGAATGAAAGGCACGAAGAGCAAACTTATAACTGAATACGGCCTCTCACGGACCAGAATGTTGTTGTGTGTCAGAACACCTGTCAGAGGGCAATGTGGCACGTAGGCGTTACTGGGGACAACTATGGTGGTTGCATGCGGTGATGCATGCGTGGCCTGACTGAGACTTAGCAGAAGGCGGTGACGGGCCTTGTGCAGCGTGTTCTTCCGCAAGACCACTCAGTAACGAGCGCCGGCCCGCGCACCCGTGACACATAGCCCAGATTGAACTACCCGGTACGTGTGGGCAGCGGACACAGTGAGGCGACAGAGACTACCATCAGCTGGGAACCGATTAGAACTGCCTGGCCACGCTTGGGGTAACCGTGAGTACAGCGTGGCGCCACAATCATCCCGCGCAGCTGTGTATTGAACCACGTGATTTGCCCCCTCTCTCCCGCATGACTCCACCTGCTCTATATCCATGCAAAACTTGTGAAAATTGGACAGCCGCTTTGCCCTGCTGTGTCTGCCCCACGTGGGATAGCTGCTGCAGGCTGTATTGATGAGCTACTAGCCGTGATTTTTTCGCCTTGTTGGGGCTGCAGACTGAACTGGATTGCGCTGTGTCTGTGCTTGGTCCTGCTTCGGGGTTGGTCTTGAGCTGCCACTAGGTTGTTGGTGCTGGGATCAGGGGGTCCACCCTAGTTCAGATTTTTTGCACCACAGCCAGGGTGGTATACCTCTCTAGGAGCCCCCTCCTTGTGCCACTGGTTTATGCTGCATCGGCCTTCCATCATCTACCATCAGTTACATGCTCGCATGTGGAGTGCTGCCTGCTCTGTTACTGCACGCCAAGCCTTGCAGTAAGCACCGCTGCAGTCTGAAGGGTGTATGCGGTTGACGCCATTGGTCGCAACAGGGCCAAACACTACAGATCTCCTCACTGGCTGACACTTATTGTAGAAACTACTCATCTATCTGCTAACTATGGGCAAACCTGATAAACAGCAGCCTAAACTGTCTTTAGACACCGGCCACACACCCAGAGAAAAGTCAACCCACTCTGACACCGAACTTGATGAAGCCCATGCTAAAAATTCCAAACTGGAAAATACTCTACAAGCTATCCAACAGAGTTTGCAGACTGACACAATTGACACCCTTACAATAAGAGTGGATAATATGGCATCCAAAATCGATAAACACGGCGAACGTTTGGACGATGCAGAGCTGCGTCTCTCGACAGTTAAAGACGAATCCACCTCCACTGCTCATAAATGCCTAGAGATGGAAAAAATACTAGAAGTTATTAAGAACAAGTATGAAGATTTGGAGGCAAGATCGCGACGCAACAATGTTCACCTTACGGGAATTCCGGAAAGCACAAATACCGGCAGAATGGAGACATTTGTGGAAGACATGATTTTTGAAGACAAGATTTTTGGCACAGAGGCATTTTCCCCTGGTTTCATTGTCGAACGGGCGCACAGAACTCTCACTTCCAAGCCGGTTCAAGGCACTCCACCGAGGCCTGTTATTGACCGGATCCTTAATTACAGGGACAGGGATACAATATTGCGATTGGCTAGAGAAAAACAACAAATCAACTATAAAGGCAATGCAGTGTCGTTCTACCGTGATTTTACGATGTTCGTACAATCTGCTTGCAAGGAATTTGCGTCCATGAGGAAGAAGCTGCGTGACATGGGAGTGGACTACGCCATGCTTTATCCAGCAAGATTACGTGTGTCTCATGGAGGAGGCACCAAGATACTGACCACGCCCAAAGCTGCACGGGACTTCATTAAAATGATTGCCAATAAAAACAAAATGCTAGCTAGGTCCACCACAGCGTCAGACTCGGACTGATATGGCAAGAATCCCGGGTAATGTAACCACTGTGCTTTTCAATATTCGGCCATACTGATTGCAGTACAACGTTTGTTTAAGTGGGTTTTCTGTCGCTACTCTCCATGCACCATGCTCAATGTAATCCTATGCAGAAGCGCCCATTCCAATGTTGTTGTAGATGTGCACAGTATGTTTCCGTCACCCTCAGTTGGTAGGGTGTGGGATGCATATCATTTAGCATACTACCATATACCGTATGTACATGTGCTACTCTTCCCATTGCTTTTGCAAGCTGCATGAAATTGTAAGTTTCGTAATCTGTAAAGTGCTACCTCCAGATTCGTAGTGGTTAATCCATAATTAGGACTTTCTCTGCCGCAATGATTGTATGTTTTATCTGGTACTGTAAAGGCCATGTTGTATAGGTAACACCCGACCACACCCGCCTATGCGGATGCTACTGTGTGCACGAAGCGGCCCCCCAAAGCTGCTCCCCATAACAGTATGATGTTCGTATTGTTCTTCGGTTATGTCTTTGGCATATTTGGGATGCTAAAGTGGGTGGGGGGATTTGGATACTGTTAGTTTATCAGGCTATCACACAAAGCAACACAAGGCAGCCACTTGGGCTGCTAAACGTATGATGCTAATACACTGTAATTTACTATGCGCTCTGCTGCATGTATGCAACCAGGGAACACTCCAACATGTTACAATATTTCTTATCCATTACAATGTGCAGTAAGGTACTGCCATCATGACTTAGATTGCTTACCTGGAACGTCAGAGGGTTAAGTAACCCCTGAAAAATACGCCATATATTTGCCTACCTTGATAGATACTATATAGATATTGCCTTTCTGCAAGAAACTCATCTAACAAATGCTGCCAATCATCACCTAGGACGCAGATGGGCTGAAGCTACATTTACATCGTCATATTCCTTCTACTCCAGAGGGGTTATGATCCTAGTGAAAAAAGGGGTACACTTTACTGTAACTTACACACAGTAGGATGATGTGGGTCAGTATATTATTGTGTCTGGTCAACTTAGAGGTCACTATTTGCGGTTATTGAATGTTTATGGTCCCAACATCAATGACCCTGATTTTTTCACTCATATTCGGGCGCAGCTACGACAACTACCTGAGATGGAAACAATATGGAGAGGGGACTTTAACCTGGCATTAAATGATGACCTTGATAGATCTGGTACCACTAAAGAACCGCACACTCGGGTCGTACAAATACTACATGAAAATATGGACGAATTCAATTTAGTAGATGTGTGGAGACTGCAAAATCCTTTTGCTATGCAAGCTACACACAGTGCCACCATACATAATAGTTGGTCGCTGATATATTATTGGCTCACAAGCACAGTAGCATTTACTTAGATAGGTGAAATACGCCATTTACCAAAGACACTATTGGATCATAACCCAACATTACTGTCCATTGACCTACCCAACTATACTCCTCCACTGTATATATGACGTTTTAATGCCAAAGCATCATTAGATGAATCATATAACGTTGCCATTCACCACGCCATAAAGGATTTTTTCCAATTCAATCAACAATCTGTATATGATCCTAGCTTAGTGTGGGAAGCATTTAAAGCCACTATACGTGGAGTATGCATCAATACCACTGCGGGTATCCTAAAAGACATTTGTAATCGAATAAGTAGATACGAAGACAAACTCCAACACCTAGAGCGGGAATACGAACGCACCCACAAACTGCTTTATTGGGCACTATCCGTGAAACTCTATCCGAATACCAAAACTCTGCAGATAGTGAACTTAAATATGTGACGAAGAGACCAATAGCAAGAACATATGGGGAGGGAGGTAGATCAGGGCGCGTACTAGCCTATAAAATCTGTCGAGAACGCACACCACAAGCGGGAACAAAAGTTAAAGATTCACAAGGTAACCTACAGTATGATATTCAAGGTATATTGCAAGCCTTTATGTCCAAATATGGGGAGCTATATGCTACACATAACACAGCCAAACAGCCTGAAATATTAGCGTACCTTGAGGACATTGCCATAGCTTGGCTATCTGATAACCAACGAGAACACCTAGCACAACCAATTACAGTTGAAGAGGTCACGGAAATAATAGAAGCTCTACCCAACAGAAAAGCACCTGGCCCGGACGGATTCACGAGTGAATTTTATAAGGCCTATGTAGACCTTTTGGCACATCACCTTGTAGCAATGTATGGAGATGCACACAACAAGCAAATCCTGCCTCCCACCCTCCAAGAAGCCATGATTATGGCCATCCTGAAGCCCGATAAGGACCCTGAGAACTGTGAATCTTACCGCCCACTTTCTTTAATCAATACAGACACAAAAATAATAACCAAACTTATAGCCACACGCTTGCAACCACCCATGTCCAACATTATACTCCCAGACCAATCGGGGTTTATACCAAACTGATCTACGACACACAATATACGCACCCTCTTTGCACTCTCCCATCAACTTAACCCAGAGCTCAAGGTGGCGGAGGTGCTATTAGATACTGCCAAAGCATTTGACTCAGTAGAATGGACCTACTTAGTTACAGTACTACAAAAAGTGGGTTTACCCCCAATCCTGTTGCAGTGGATTAACATCTTATATAGAAAACCCACTATGCGTATTAAAATAAATCAATATGTTTCAGACTAAATACAAATTATACTGGGAACTAGACAGGGGTGCCCACTATTGCCCCTCCTGTTCGCTATTGCTCTTGAACCATTGCCATGCAAAATTAGGCAACATCACCAACATACCGCACTGCGCTTTTTACAACGCCCTATAAATATTTGCCTATATGCGGATGATATGTTACTTTATGTCCGTGACCCGCAAGATAACCTATCTCCCTTATTATGGGAATACATTAAATTCGTCAGGCAATCGAGACTCCAAATACATTGGAGTAAGTCCACCATCATCCCACTGATGGACATTACTGCACCACACCGGCAGACTTTCCACTGGAGTGGCAAACAGACCCTGTCCGCTGGGCATCTGGTATCACAGAGACACAGCGATGGTAATACAAAATAACTACGGTACTGCCATAAGTAAGCTGGAAGACAAAGTAGAAAGATGGATAGATCTCCCTCTGTCCCTGGCAGACAGAATAGCTGTGGTAAAGATGGTCGTACTGCCACGATTTTTATATCAATTTAACAATATTCTGATAACCCCACCAAAAGCAGTATTCCAAAGGCTGACATCCAGTGTAACTCGCCTTATTTGGGCTTGCAAGCAAGCCCGCATTGAGCTACCTGCGCGGACACTCCCATACTCTGTAGGCAGTTTAAAGGTCCCTGACTTTTTGCTCTACTACCTCTGTGCTCAGGTGCAATTTGCACATTTTTGGTACCGTCCAATCAGAAACCTCCCACATACGGCAGTCGAAGACGGAGACACCCACCCAATACCGCTACAATATATATTCCAGCAACCCCGAGCACGTCTCGAAACACGAAATAAACACCATTCGCACAACAAATCTGGCATGGCAGAGGATTGGAAAATTGGCGCATAAATTCCCGCTGTCCGCGCCAGCGTTACCTTTGCTGCAACATCCAGCGAAATCAGTGACCCAGGAGAGGGTGGGCATGTCACTGCTGCAAAAGGTTGAAATAGAAAAGATGGGTGATTTATATAACAACAGAATATTTATAGAAACTGATGACCTTCAATATATTAGTAACCAAACACTCCTTTTCAAGTTCGCCTATCAAAGGTTGCGAGGTGCAATTAAAAACCACTATCCCTCATTTCCAGCAAAACCACCTACTCTTCAAGCATTACAAATGGTCATCACTGATCCGCACTATGTTCATCTAGTGACCAAACTATATGTCCTAATACAAACTGACATAGCAGAAAACACATGCAAAGCACAAAATAGATGGTCCATGGTTTTAGACATTCCCGTTCTTGAAGAAGCATGGAACAAATGTTGTGTCCTGACTGACCTACTTACACCAAATGGTAACTTACATCTTATTCAAATTTATAAATATTTACACCAAATGTACCACACACCGGCTAAATTACACAGATGAGGTCTCCACACAGATGCGAGTTGCAAACATTGTGGAACAGACGAAGCAGATTTCATACACCTAGCATAGCACTGTCCGCATATTAGTAATTATTGGGAAAGTGTAACAACAATGTTAAGCGCTGTGTTGGGAATCAAAATCAATTGTGCGATCCGTATATGTCTACTAGGTCTGGTGTCCAATTTGAAATCCAATAACCGAAAATTCTGTGTGATATCGTTATTATTGGGTAAGGGTAGACTGTCTATGTACTGGAATGGCAAAAAACAGCCCACATGTAAGCAATGGATACATGATATGGTGTACTGTAGGGACACCCTGAAAACCTATGAAGAAGAGCTTCCATCAAGATCCAAACCAGGAGACTATTGGCAACCGTTAATGCTCTACCTACAGTCCCATCCGATTGATTAATTGTCCCTGGATGTATATTATGTTGAACTCTGGTTGTAACTGTGTCAGTAATGTATGAAGCATTGTATTGTATTATTTTGTCACACCTGTAACTTACCAACTGGGGTGAAAGTGTATGTTAGCCTTTGTAAATGTAAATGTAAATGTAAATTACATTTACATTTACACCTGTAACTTACCAACTGGGGTGAAAGTGTATGTTAGCCTTTGGTTATGCTTTACCTTTTTTTGTAAATCTTTACAATGTATGATCTTGTACTAATGCGCAATAGAAATTTTATTTAAAAAAAAAAACTCTTCGTGGTACTTATGGTCGACAAGTCCAAGGCTCCCTCGAAAGAGGTGGACAGGTGGGAGTTTGTAAACAGGTACGTAAACTTGCCTCATAACTTAAAAAGCACACAGTAACGACAATAAATGAATGTCCAGTCAGATACTTATTTTTATATTAAAACAATATTTTATTTCTATCTCTATGATGCAATCAAAGTACTAATAGGCCTTACTCAAGAGTTTACTCTGACTCTTAGGAAACTGCTAGAAATGGGGTCTCTCGTTGGTAATTGTTTGCACCTTTTTCCACATAGGAACCCTTGCTTCTAGTCAAGGTAAGAGAGTTACCCCCTTAGAAAACCTCTGCTCACCCCCTTGGTAGCTTGACACGAGCAGACAGGCTCATATCAGAGGCACTGTGTAAAGAATTTGTGAAAACATACAGTACCACAGTGAAAACACTACAAATGGACACCACACCAGTTTAGAAAAATAAGCAAACTTTATCTAAATGAAACAAGACCAAAACGACAAAAATCTGACATACAGTTATCAAGATATTACTTTTAAAAGGCAAAAACAGTTCTGTCCATAGCAAACTAAGATGCAACACTTTCAACACAAAGTACCTTGGATGTGTCAAAATCATAAGCAAAAACAGCCACAGGGAAGGTGATGCATTGGTTCCTTTCGCAAAAGGAAGGTTATGCGTCAGTTCGCTGCTCCAGGGAAGGTTATGCGTTGGTTATTTACTGCCACGCAGTGGAGGTGATGCGTCGGTTTCTTACTGAAGAGGAGGTGATGCGTCGGTTTCTTACTGCAGCCTTGGCATGGTTGTAGACTTGGCGTCCCAGAGCGATGCATGGAGATCGGGATGCGACAGTCCTCAAAGCGGTGGCGGCACACAGGCGCTACATCGATATCTTCAGCCGCGGTCCCACGATGGGTCGTTTCTCGCAGCCACACAGCAGGGCGCTGCATCGGTTTCTTCAGCCGCACGGCATGCATATGCAAGGAAAGATTTTCCAGCACGGCGGTGTTGCGTCGTAAACGGGTGCGGGAAAACCCAATGGGTAGTTTTTCTTCAGCTCTTTCAGGTGCCTCAGCTCCCAGTCACAGGAACAACATCCAGAGGCCCAGAATTGGGGAAGGCATCGCCTGGCAGGTCAGAACCACCAGCATGGGAGTTCAGTGGAGTTGGTGGTGAAGACTTTGTGTTCCTGAGACTTCAGAACAGGGGGCAAGCTCTACTTCAAGCCCTTGGGTGATCTTCAAGCAGGTTACATAATACACAGATAAGTATATGTTGTCTCCTTCGCTAAAACAGCCACTGCAGGCAAACCCTAGACAGTACAAAGCAAAGGGGCAGTATTCTCCAGCATTCCCAGCTCTTCTCCTTGGCAGAGGTCTCTCTTGAGTCCAGAAGTCTAAAGTTCTGGGATCTGGCCCCAATATTTATTCAGCATTTTCATTTGTTCTCTTGTGGCAGAGAGGCCCTGTGCTCAGTCCAGACCAATTATGGCCTCTCTTGCCAAGCTTCGCAGCAGGAGGTGGAGTCAGCATTGTGTAAGGCAGACCAGGCCCACATGGATGCTGCACATATTCATCTCCTGTGCTGAAGGTCAATGGAAACAGTTGTCGTCATGACGAGCTCAGCTCGTCATGAGCACAGCTCCACTGTACCTCATGACGAGCTGAGCTGGTCATGAGCATCGAAGGGGTTAAGGTGCAAGGAAATCTCATTGTCTATTCTAAATGCAGCCCAGGTATTTTCAGCCCAGTCCTGACTCATCCAGGAAAGGCAGGACACACATCACCCTCACCTCCCCAGTGGCTGTCTAAAGTGAATGCACATCCCCAGTCCCTGTTATACCAAAGCCAGACAGTCAATCCACAGCCCAAACGAAATCCAGCACACAGCAAAAATACAGAAGGCAGAGGCAAAAAGAGGAGAACCACGCCAAGGATGCCAGGTCTAACAAAAGTAGTCAAAAGTGCACCTATAGCAGCGAATCTCCTGGGGCCTGTAGGCCTGTATCAAGTCCAAAACGCTCCAGCAGTGGGTAAGCATCTCAGCGGGGACCCCAATCGCAGGCACATGAGATGCTACAGTCCTGCTCGATCGAGTCAGACTGTACGCCGGAGGCATAGCAGCACCCGGCAGGTGTGGGCTCTCTGAGAGCTTGCGCCACCAGCTCCAGCAGTGATCAGAGGTGTTTTGGTGCGTTTCCTTTCAAGGTCAGTTCAGCACTCCCCTCCAGGAGAGCGAGGGGGCGGGAGGGTGGGATGGGGTCTTGGCGCTTTTTTTCTGATCCCAGTGAGGTGAATGCACTTACGGGGTCCTCATCTGTCTAAGGGGGCAGTTCAGGGGCAAATTCCTCTATTGATCTCGACCCACAAATCGTACTTCAGTTCACGGACGGAAGCCCGACCAACTAATAGCACTGGGTGGGGTCAGAGTACAGATCAGGAACCAAACATACAAGCCAAAGTCACACATGCCAAAGTACATCTAACAGCAGCGTTGATCTGGCCATATGGGACACACAGAAATCCCTGCTATGCTGAGGGCAGGAGGTTACTTTTAGGTGTGGCTGGATGGAGGGATCATCAGCTATCCAGACTGACAAACAGCCACTTAAAAACTGTACATGAATTTCGTGTAGACACATATAATTGCCCCACCCACTAACATTTACTTGGACACTGTTGGACTCACAACCACTCCTCACCCAGTACCATATGCGGCTTGCTTGAACACTTTTCCAAGGATTCTTTCATCACATGGCTCACCACTATCCTTAGGCAGCGACATGTGCACCATGCATGCTGCGACCTACTAAGAACAGAGGCACATTTTTCATGCGCTTTTACTTCGAGGTTTTGTCTGCCTTGTTGGTGGACAAATGTACACTTCAATGAGGTGGTTACACATACAGCTCTGGAAGAAAGTCACATCGGTTCATAAGAGAGATGACAAAAAAGCGATCCTGGTTGAGAGAGCATCTGTTGATGAAGGCTAAATGTGAGTTCTGAGTCTGTAACTTATGATTCGTCTAAGGCATAGCTCTATTGTACAGTACTCTAAATCCACAGCCTGTAGCTTTATGTATCTTGTGGAATAGCCCAGCTGTGTGAGGCCTTGTGAAAGTTGGGAATTGGGGGACAAAACAAAATGGGGTATGGTGGGAGCCACTTCGGAGTACCTTGCATGTGGTTCCCTAAAGTTTTTTTTATATCACTGCATATGTGTACCTGCACCATAGCTAGTGCATTTCGGAGTAGAGTAATGGGTCTTTCAATAGACAGAGAGGACATATTGTTCCCATACCTGCATTGCAAATTCCCATATGGCAGTCCACCATCTGTTCAGGGCTGCCATAAAGAAAGGGGAAGAGCAAAAGAAGCACAATGACCCAAATCGTTCTGTGAATGGAATATACATCTGTCACAGCTACTGGCACTCACCAGGAGCAAAAACTTGCATATGGAAAATACTAACATTTGTAGGATAATTATATTTTGGCAAAATGTTACCAGGCAAACAGGCACGCCTTATGGAATGCATCCACAATCTGTGTTCAATAAGAGACAAAACTATTACCCTAGTGATTGCAGCAACGCCATTTATAAAACACACAAGGCAATCACATACAGTTCGCACAGCTTATCGACAGCATAACAATGTGTTGATGAAACTTCCATTTGAAGACAAGACAGCTAGGTCTGGAGAGAACAAGAGTCAGACTTTTAAAAATGAATCTGACTTTTAATAATAAGCAGGTCTGGCGCAAGAGGAAATAACTTAGTATTTAAATATCTATGTTGCTTTCATAAGATGTGCTCTACAGCATCTGAATAACCCAAACTTAAGCTTGACGCTTATTGAAAACGAAATGAGAAATAAAATGTTTTTTCACGAAAGAGGCATTCATGTCATTCAATGTAGCCTAAATTGTCGGTTTCAGAAAATAATTAAATCTTTGTCTTAAAATTGTGCTCATGAAATTTAATCTGATAAACCAAAGAGGTGGCCTGAATATACACTAGAAGCTTAAATTGTAATTGCATGTTCAATCCCATTTGTATCTGACTCTATGCCCTGGACAAGTTGTAGAAAGAAGAACATCACTGTACAGGTAGCACCCCACTCTCTAAGGGAGTGGTTAGTTCAAAGAGTGGAGGACTGCAGTGGAGGATATGTGGTAAGTTTTTTATTGTCATGTATAAGTGACAGATTGCTGCTCTTAGCCAGCCTTGGGTCACAGGACTTAAAAGTGTACTTGATGGGAGGTTACTCTGCAGGTCGCTTGATGAATTCTTGGGTGACAGTTAAGACCACCACCCCATGGTCTGTGTTGGACACGACAGGCAAGACACAGAGCTGTAATCCTGGCTAGTCTGATGAGAGACGTGGATGAGCACGGCTGAGATGCACTATGAGAAAGTCATTCATGATGCAAGCTGTTGTTGTAGAGATATTATTGTAAATGTATTTATATGGCGCTTACAACTATTCTGGGGTAGGGATATTACGATTGGAGTGGATTTGAAATGGGAAAGTAGTGAGTTATTTTCTAATATATGGTTGTGTGTACTTGTTAGTTGGGTGGAATGGCTAAAACGGAGGTGTGAAAGATTAAGAGGATGCTTGGAAATTCACAGTAGTCAGAAGGTTTGGGATGAGTCACTGTGTAGGGATGGGAAGGATGTTTTTTTTTCTTTTAAATAGCAAAATATCCACACATCTATTATATATATGTATGCAAACAGCTCCTGCCATTTCGCCCGACCACCTCCGCCAGACGGGGTTGGTGCTGGCTCGGCAGGCGCAGCACCCTCGTATAATGTCCAAAAGTCCTCGCGCTGCTGCAGAAGAGCTGCACTCCGGGATTATACGGAGAAAAAATTATTTAATGACTGACACTTTCAACCAACAAGGTCTTTGTCAAAGTCAATTTGCAAACCGGAAGTGCTTCATTTTTATTTTTTTTAATATTTTATTGGTTTTTCGAACAATTTGTTGCATCGGTGATAGATATAAAAGAAAGACTTTTTTGGAGCATGATACATTTCATGAAAAAACTGACTGCCTCAATGACAGTTTACATAAATATAATTTTTAAAAATATTTTTAAATGCATCTTTACTATATTGCAAAATTGATAAGCATGATTACTGCTTAATTTTAATTTTAAATGATTCTACATACATTAGCTCAATTGTTTCACGAGTGTGGTAGCCAGCAATGTCATGCAAGTTATATATACAGGTGTGATAGTTCCATGTCAAGTTGAAATATCACTGATTAGGATGTGCCAAGAGGCATCCCGACTTGGGGTCGCTACCTTTCCTAGTCACTCCCTGTTTTCCATGACACATATCTCAGCCCATTACCAGCAAAGTCAAAGGAAGTAAAGAATAAAAGAAAATAAAGCAAAAAGGTCAAAAACAAAGGGCATATACTACCGGATTTCATTTCCTATCCCTACTGCTCCGCGCATTACAAAGACGGTTTATGTCCAAGAAACAGGAAGCCACCATGGGTTTTCTACCTGGCCACTACCTTAGATGAACGTGGAGCTCCTCATCATGGTTGAGGCCACCAGGGTGTCTGCTGTGAAGTCGTATGATATATTCAGACTCCATATGTACATTGAAGTAGCAATATTTACATGGTCAGCTGTCAACGTTTATCATGGGGTGCATATTTTATGGTTTCAAACAACTGTAATTAGCACACACACACAATATATATATATATATATATATATATATATATATATATATATATATATATATATATATACACACACACACACACATCACTTAGTGTAGTTATTAGAAGCCGACGTAACCTTCTATATATGCACCTATATGAACATAGAAGCAATCATTTTGACATGGTCTGATGTGCATATGTCCTGTGGCATTATATAAATGTGTCCTCCTATAACAGAAGGCATAGTTCAAAGTACTGTTGTCAAACAAGCCTCATAGTGTACGGGGTGAGTATAGGGAGTGAGTCCGACGGTGTCTAAGTAACTGTGGGTGGGGCAATAATATGTGCCTACACAAAAATAATGTGCAGTTTGTAAGTGGCTGTTCTTGAGTTGTGAGTATAGTCTTCATGTGGGGAAGTTTTTGACTAATCTGCTGAAGTGGAGATGGTTGTCTGTGTATTTTATGGTGGTGGGAAGGGAATTCCTTAGTTTGGTCCACCCATGGTTATTGTAATCTTGTATGTAGGAATTATAAGGTGGGGAGCCATTATTGAGCGTGGGTTACTTTGCTTGATGTATTTGCAGAGTTTTTTTTTCATGAAGACTGAACCTTTGCCATCTATTGATTTGTGGGTGATACAAAGCAGCTTGCAGTCAGATCTTCTGGCAACAGGTAAACAGTGTAGCACCCTCAATGCAGGTGAGAGGTGTGCTTGTGGCTCTGCATGTAGAAGGAGTCTAGCGGCAATGCTCTGAATTCTTTTGTAGTCTCCTAATGCTTTAAGTTTTCAATCAAGATACTGGTGATGGACAAGATCAGGACATATTTGGACTGACTACAGGATCATCCGTGACAAAAGCACACTATTCCAGTTACTTCTGTGTCTTTACTTGCGACTGACCGTTTCGCTATTTCATTCTTGGAACAATTTTATTGTTGTTCATATTTGCAGAGCGCAAGTCAGTTTGGTTCTGTATCCATATTTAGGTATGTAGATCCACGTTTGGTGTTTATTTCCTGAATTTTAGATGGTCACACAAAAATTTGGAAGAGATATCCAGACTTTTACTGATGCTACCAGTCGATTTATATGCTCAGGGTTATTGTCCTTTAGCTATTCTTGTGAATTGTCCAGATTATCCTCTACAATCCATAGGATTAAGTACAGGGACATGTACATTAGCAAAAGAAACCTTTCATTTTGCCTTTGCAGGTGTCCAAAGAATTGTGCATGTCAACTAAAGCTACACTTCTCTGAACTGCCCCTTCTTCAAGACCCCAACCCCTAAGCTTGCGACTACAGAAACTCCACAGTGTTTGTAGATTTTCTTGAGCCATAAACTGTATTTACAGTCAGGAAAAAAACAGCAAACCCCAATTCTGTGTGACCAGATTAAGATGTTCCAACTGGAAATTCCACATTTTAAACAAAATATTTTGGAAATCGTATCCCAAGTTTGCAAAATGACAACAAGTTAACTGTCCTTATCTGTTTCCCACCACCTAGCAACTTCAATTATGAACAATGGCTCAACTCTCAATTGGGCAGTTTAGGTCCAGTAACAGTCAGAGTATTGTGAGAACACTAACTGAGCTCAAAAGAGATATCGTAACTTCTAAAAGTTATACATGATTATTTTCTTAGGGTAGCCTACGCAGGTTACCATATTTTGTTAGGCAGGGTTGGAAAACACAGCATGAGTCCTCCAGTTGCCCGTCTAACTCCCTATATACCCTGATTTTAAAAAATCTGGATATTTCTCTCAAAATGACCATATTCAACTGGCGCCATGCTCTGACACCTGCAAACCACTGCAACTTCTAAAAAGGATCTGGCTGCTGAGACAAAGATAGTGAGGCCTAGGAGCTAGAGCATGGGAACAGCAGCCATAGCTTGCGGGATAGGAAAATGAGGTGTCTGGCAGCGCCTTCTTAGCTCCCCAGAGTGACACTTCTTGTTAACTTTAACAGACTGCTCCTTTGTCTTAACCAATGGGTGTCTGGAACAGAAGAGACAAAAGGCTGCGGGGAGGCTTTGGAATCACCTTCATTCTCCACCATAGATGGTGGCTCAGATGCAGCGGCCTTATCCAGGAAATCAGCAGAAAAAAGGTAAACCAATAGAGGGATACCAGCTGACATCTAAGCATCTAGGCACCCAGAGAAGGCCTACAGCTGGCCTGAGATCCCTGCCTGCAGTGGTCAAGTAGACAAGTCCACAAAGAAAAATTTCAGATTTTTCCAGCTTAAAAAAGAGGTACTGGAAAATAGTATGATGATCACTTTAACACATGTTGGGGGGAAGTCCGAATGGACCTCCACTTATCAGTACTATGTATACTGCGAAAGAAGATAAACTACAAAAGCTAATGGGAATTAATCTGTCCATGCAGAAACTGCTATTGTTGTGATGGCAACTGGTGAAAAACAAGTGACTTAAGGCCCAAAGACCAAAGCACCTTACAATGGAACAACAAATAGAAAAATTGTACACATTTGTAAAATATATGGGAGCCAGGATAGGCTTTACAGCTTTGTTTTGAGCAGACCTGACCTTTTCCTGAGGTGTGACAGTTGCTTGATATTACACTGGAAGAAGTAAACTTTTAGTGACTGAAACATTGAAGAGTGGGAAATACATTATAGATCTATCTGAACCACTGACAAATAAGGAACACCTACAATTCCCATGATGAAATATCTGAAAGACAACTTTACATAATGTGCAATGAGATTGGAACTTAACTGAGCTACACCCCTTGACCCCAGGAAACCAAGATGCCTACTGAACAGCAAGGGTTTCAGTTGCTAAGGAGACAGACTACCTATGTGGCACCAAATTACCGTGAACTGGGATTGAAGGGGCCAGAATTCCATGAAAAGACAGGGAAGGCTTGCCAACCTTCCTTGTCTGAGAACATTATGGGCAGCAGCCTTGTTTTGGGCAGCCCCAGCAGTAGAGGAGTGGGGCGACTGCCCGAACAGGGAGGGAACATCACACTCATCCTTGAGTGTAGGCCTGTGAGCTGCCTGAGAGAAGAAACACAGCAAGAGGTCCGCTTGGAGTTGAGGGCAGAGGCCACATACACTGGGTAGATGGAGGGAACCCAAAGAAGTAATCGTGAAATCAGTGGAGGTGACCTCCGAGAAGCGACATGCTTTTACCCACAGTGGGATTGGAATGAACACTTAAAATCATTGTTGTGACCAACAAAGCTTGGTGGCGTATAAAGAAGCAAATCCTGCATTTCCGGATGCATACTGAGAAGGTACATGTCAAGACTATTGAAAACAATCCACATATACACAGTTGAACTAAACAGAGAGAATGGGGGAGAAGCAAAAATATGACTTTGGGATAATGTGTAAACATACTGTGAGTCCACTCCGAAAGCCAAGGAAACAGAATCTGCTCAATAAGAGCCTGAGTAACAAATTCATTTTCTTGCCTGAATCAATGAACCAGGCATTTATACTTTTCCAAATCACATTAGAGCGCCTGAAGAGGGGGCATAAACTAAAGACAACAAGTTAAGGTCCCCTAGTAAGGAGATGGAGCTCAAGACCCCTCCACGTCATACCAAGCAACTTAAAGGAGAGTGCAGATTGGGGGAGACCTGATTCAAATGGAATATCCACCTATTTGCCAAGAAATAGACAGAGTAGTAATAATTGTACAGCCAAAGTGGAAGGGTGGAAAAGGGTTTTACCAAACCTTCAACCATCCAACAACATAAAATGCCTCAAGTAAACATAGAGCTCCCAAGGCACCCTTAATCAGGGGTGCCTTTCAAACACAAAACTCAAATAAAGAAAGTCCCATATCTAATTCAAAACAGCCCCATGGGAAGACACAGATTCCCCAGTGATTATATTCCCCAGGAACCTTTAACCAGTCTCAACAAACTATGTGAGACAAAATTGATGACTGAGAACTGTTCAAGTTGAAACAATTTGCACATTACAGGCAAGATTACTGAAATTCCTGAGACAGCGCTGGGAATCCACATTTAAAAATTGGCCTGTTGATGCTCCTGATGATACTGAAATACTACTTGACAGGACACTCAAGGCTACTCTGACTTTCACAGGAAAAGGGAGCCTCAAACTGGGTGTCCTAACTAAAGTCCACTTCTTATGAATTAAAGAAAAAAAACATCACAGCTACTACGAAACAAGATTCCATTCAATATATAGGGAACACATTCTCTGTATTCCAGAAAGCCGCGTCTTATACTCTCAACAGATGGGGTAATTGAAAGAAGTGGCAGTACTCCTGCGAATTTGAAAGAAAAAAAACTATAATTGGGGATTTCCATGTTGCCTTTCTTCCACGTTGAATATTAAACACCACACAACAGAGACAAGGGAAGAGGTCAGATTCATTTAGACCCTGAACCCTTCCCCCAACCCAGAAAATGAACAGCAGCTGGAAGAACATACCAACAGTCTAAGAGACAAGGAAAAACGTAAGACACCTTCAAAGCCTCAGGGGCAAGGGACTGCCCCTCACAATACAATACAGATATTCATTATGTTTCTGGCCATCAGGTCATACTTTTATCAGTAAGTTCAGTTAAAGTTTACAAGGTTCCGAACTGTAAACCCATTTCCGTTACGTTCAGATACAGGGATGAACTAGATCTTCAAAAGAAACGTAGTTGCTAATCCATTTTATAATTAAACCAATTCCAAACTCCCCCAATTATGGGACCCAAGGTCGTTCCAGAGGTGAATACAATTAATCAAACAACAACAACTCTCAGTTACACTACTTGCTCTTAAAACAAAAGGCTGTCACTCCCTAATGAAACCCAATTAAAATGAGGTTTAGCGCATATAGTCTAAAAAGATAGAGAGACATGTATTCTAATTATGAATGCCGAAGTTGAAGATAAACCAGTGACTTAAATCTCAGGTCAATCGCAGGATGATAATAGTTTTTTTCCGATAAATGATTCCCATTTCTTGCAAATCATTTATTAGGCAATCTGAAAATAGGATGGAACTGCAACATAGCCCTAAATCATGTTGAGGCCTCATCAAGCCTAAATAGTTGCTTCTGAGAACCTCTCCTCTCGCTAACAAGAGGTATTAAAGCTCTAGACTTGGTTGTATCTGGAGGACACATCTATCACTCAAATCATAACGATTTGAACACCTAATTTTTCTTTAAACACCCACAGAACCTCTTGGAGGATAGATATTTTTCTGGTACAACAAGCAACAACTCAAGTGGCTATGTCCAGCACAATAGGGATCAAACATTTATAAGATAATGCCCGGTCAAATTACCATATTACATAACCGTCAAGAAAATATTCCCACCCTTTCACAGGAAGATGAACAGCATTGCCTTAAGGCACCCAAGCTGAGATCTTAAATTGAAGCCCTAGAAAATTAGAAGCCCTAGACAATTATTTTCATTAAATTGATACAGAGGAGGTCTCCTGGTCAACCATCTGGGCCACTGCAAAAGCTGTAGTTAGGGAAGTGTAGTACTATGTGATGTTGCTGGTTAGGCTTCACCATGCAATACTCTCACAAAACCCCAAAGATGGTCATTGGATTCAAAATAATAAGCCCTTTGCTCAGTCCTGGTAGTGGCGAAGAGCAATCAGGCTTTACTAGAGCTTGTGTTAAGCATTTCAGAGTACCAACAGTACATAAGTAATTGACACGACCCGAAAGAAACCAGACACCAATTTATATAAATAAAGAAGTTTTTAACATAATTTTAGACACCAAAATGAAGTAGATCAGATAAGTATAACCACAGTTATGGATTTTAGTAGCAATATAAAATCAGTGCAAAACAGTACAGCAAAACGTTATCATTGCTGTCTATGGGAAAAAGCACTAGTGACAATCAATCACTTGTGGGGCGAGTTTCGTGGAACCCAAGGAGGGTAAAGGTGATGCAGGTCCCAGGACGAAGCTACGGCAGTCAGTTTAATTGAACTTGGCTCAGGAAGCCTGGGTGCAGAGTTGTCCTGGCTAATCTTGGCGCTGAAGCGAGAGCCACGGGAGAGCCGGTTTTACCGCTTTCACAGTGCTGGCGGGGAACAGGGTGCAATAAGTCGACAATGGAGCCATTGCTGATGTCAGATGAAGGTTTCGCAGAATTACGTTTTGACCCAATGCGCTGGGCAATTTATGAAAGGCGTCAAGGTGGGTCTTCTTCAGGACTGGGAGAGGGATATGCAGCCAAAGTGCAGATTCTTTATTGTGTCTGCAAAGGGCTTCTGATTCAGGTAGTGGTCCGTATATATCTGCCAGGGGTAGCCTCAAATCATTTCTTCAAAGATTTCTTTGGGTTTAGACTTCCACCAGTCGGTTGGAGTCTTTGGATGTGGCCAGTCGATTGTTTAACGCGATCTGGCAGAACACATCCATCCGTCTCTCGCTCAGTGGGAAGAGTCGAGGCATTATATATGTCTGCACAGCGCCCATGCCTATAGTTTAACCCTTCAATGGACCCTGGAGCATATGTGCGAAAATTATAAGGACAAACCAAAATTCCTCTTTTTATTGCACTTCCATTTTTGTCTTGTACTTAGTGTTTTGTCCATATCACTTATCACCACATGTCACTCTTTCACCACAGTCGCTTGATTCTTTTTGGAATTAAATATGTATATTGTGACAGCCATATATATTCGATAGTATCAAAATATACGATTGAAAACTGACCTTTGTGTGTGTTAAACTCCTTTTCTTAAATATCTTTGATACAGGTTAACAGTAAATTGTATGCTTCTTGAACATTGAAAAGTAATTGATAATCCCGGCAGAACCAACTGTTTTGTTTAACACTTACACCCAGGTTCTGAGGGACACTGGGTTACCCCATAATAGTTGTTTATGAGCTAGGACTTGAAGCAGTGTTTAGTAAACATGTGAGGTGTGAACCAGGTAGCTGCCTTACAGATATCAGCGAATAGGAAGATCTTTAGAAAGGGGGCATAGCATGGATGCCACCTAAGATGGCCGCCTGATCGCGGAGCTACTACACACGCTGGAACCTTCGTTTGGGTTATGCAACCAACATATAATAAAAGTGAGAAACTTAGTTCCCTACGATATTGGTCCCAAGGAGAACAGATGCGTCCCTGAAGAATGCACAGGTAAAGTCTAAAACTTTTTTTTTTTGGTGACGATACTGCCGCTCAGGAAATGGCTGCCGCAATGTTAATTAATCATTGTGCTTCAACTTTAATGCTACATTCATCTACTAATGGGTGTGCTTGCTCTCAGGAATGCTCCACACTGCCCAATTTTGCATATTTTCACATTAGCCTGGCGTTTTTCTCTCCAGGAAAGTGCAGTCTGGGCGCTTTTCTAATCAAAAATGTATATTTAGTGCTTTTATTTCAACAACCTCACACATTTTAGCTCTCTTTCCATAACTTTGCTACACAATTGACACTCTTCATATTATAATGCAATTTGCTTTCACAACTACCCTGCAAGTTTGGCGCTCTTAACAAGAACAATTGCTCTCTTAGAAATTAATACTATATGTTTGACACTCTTCATCATATTAATATAACAATTGAATTGAGCGCTTTCAAATAATATTGCAGGTTTGGCGCTCTCGTGATTGTCAACATTGTATGGTGGTGCTCACTCACATCTATCCAGCGGATTTTTCATAGTAATACAGTAAGGTTGGCGCTCTTTCAAAATATTACTATAATGTTTGGCATTTCTTCAAAGGTAACTTTGTAAGCTTTGTACTATCTCAATAAATAATATCACAAGCTTCAACAGGGGTATAGTAATTTAAGTGACTTCTTTCCAGCCGGAGTATGGGAAGACTAAAGGAATCGCATTTAAATATCAAGGTGCAGACTATCTCTAAAACAATCATAAACTCTTCTTCTATGAGTCATTTGAGAGATACGTTTGTCTCACCTATCGACACGGCGCACTAAGCTACTTCTCGCTCTATGTCTGGCACCTCAGTGAAAGCTCATTCACCCTCTTCCACAAATAAGAGACTTAAACAAACTCCCCTTCACCTGAGAAAACACCATTTCCTATATCATTAGAGATTCTATTGGAAGAAATTCGAGCCCTTTGTTTTTTTATTAAGACCAATAAATGCATCCAGCGTCTTGATGATAAATGGTCGCTCATGGAGTCACAAGTGTCTTTGGGGGAACAGCGGGTTAGTGACTTACATGATGAAACAAACAAAATTTATTTTTTGGAGAAAGAGGTTCTTCAGTTAAAAAAGCACTCAAGAGACTTGGAGAAAAGGAACAGGTGCAATAATGTACGTATTTATAGTCTTTCTGGGGTTGGGAGTGGGAAGATACAGTCTCCTTTTTGTATCCTTTCTACCACAATTAGTGGATTTACCTCCGGCCATGAATCTAAATATACAGCGTGCACTTAGACTGGATCCTTGTCTTTCTACTTATGCGCTACCTACTAAACCTCAAAGAGTCATTATCTTCTTTTTAGAATTTACAGCTCTTTTGAAAGTACTGAATGCAGCTAAATCTAAAAACAAATCTTATGATTGGGCAGAAAGATTTTCATTTTGTAAGGTCCCTCCAATGCCACAGCCAACAGAAAGAAAAAAATTCTCATCCTTCGTCCTGCATTACTCACTTTGGGGCTCGCTATGGCCTCTTTCATCTGTGTCACTTCAAGGTCACAGAACCTGTACCCGGCGCCGAATCGGACAGAAAGCTAACTCACTTCAGATCGTTTGTTTACCTTGGCCTACCAAACTCTGTGGTTTTATTAATCGGCATGAACAAAAGGGACATAAAACCGAATCTCGATACTAAGGAGTCAGTTTTACCCTTTGGAGATTTTAATAGAATTTCATGGGAAAGTTGAATAATTGACCAGCCGGATCGGAATTACAACCGGCGGTCTGATGACGGAATACTAAACACAGAGAACCAAACAGCCCTGTAGAAGTCGAGGGGTATTCCCCATAAGATGAAACACGTGGTGGCTGGACGTTTGTTTGAATAAAAAGACAAAGAAAGGACTTTACAAGACTTTACTCATCTTTGATGTGTGCTCCAACTTTATGATAAACTTTCATTGAACACTATAGCGTGTGCATAGGACAGGGTATGACTTACCAAAACATTACCACCTTGTAAGGAAACCGATTGGAACTCAGGAAATATATTAACTCTCATAAGACTGATAAAATGGACACTGCTGGTCCCCCTATGCGCTAATATCCTATGTAATGGTCAGCTTGTTTCTTCACCATGATCATTTTTAATAAAATGTTTCTCGTGGTGATGTTATGCATATGGTAATTTTTATCTTTCCTTTTTTTACAGATACAAAATCGCTTGCTTTATTTATTCCCCAGTTCTAATGTTTTATTCTGCTGTGGTACGTTGCTCATTGTCAGCTGTGCATTATACATCTGTGTTGTCACCACCCCAGCTCCTTCTTGTCAAGTATAAAGTATATGTTTTCAGTCATCAGTTCTTGACACATACTGTCTCTCTATGGTATATCTTCTACTCTTTCTTTTCCCTTATAATGTATACTTCACCCTTTTTACACTTTTCTTCCTGTTCATACTTTATCTCTTCCTTGTAACTATGTTATTTGACAGTTCTGGTGGTCTATTTTTTTGTAACATTCAGAGTAGTCACATGGAATATTAAAGGATTTATTAATCCTATCCAATGATAGAGACTGTTATCCCACTTGGCTAAATGTACTCCAGATTTTGTTCTATGTGAAGAAACTCACCTTAAGGAATTTGACGTTTTAAAACTCAAACTGGTTTGGGGAGGCTCTGTGTTTGTGCCTCCCATTTCAAACATAAAAAATGGTGTCATAATATTGTGTAGGAAGAATTTGGATCTTGTTGTACTCTCACAAGAAACTGATGACATTGGCAGATGGATTAATACCAAACTTTTAATCAACAGCATCCCTTTAACTGTTTTTCATATTTATGTCCCAACCCAACCTGATTTCACCTTTTGGCCCACAGTCGCACAAAAAAGCATGCATAGTAGTCACTCTTATTTAATTTTAGGCGGTGATTGAAACCAAATTATGGCCCTTTTTTGGATAGACACTCCTCAGTCAGGTTTCCCCCTCATAGACGTCACAAACAATTTTATGCCACGATTACTCATAGCGCCTTTATTGACTCTTAGAGACCCTATAATCCCACTTAACAAAACTGCACTTTTTATTCTTCTACACAAAGAACTCATACAAGCTTGGGTCATATTTTTGTTTCTAAACCTTTGTCAGAGCATATAACGAAATCCTCCATTAGCCCCAAAGAGATTCCCCCTCAACCTGATCTTCATAGAAGGAGATTGAATAATTAATTTCTAAAATATTCAATTTTTCTCGTCCTTTACATCATTTGCTTCTGAAGTTTTCTCGTTAAATGATTCTCCCAGTAATTGTCCTACTTTGGTGTGGGACGTATTTAAAGCAGCTGCTAATGGTTTTATCATCAATTATGGTTCAAGGAAAAAGAATCTCCAAAATATGGAACACAAAACTTTAATACCTCCCATGAAGACTCCGGAAGAGAAGTATTTTTCTTCTAAACTAAATAGTGATCTTCAAAATCTGCTCAAAGCCAAATTACATTTCACCACCCTCTTGACTAATGAAGGTATTTAAATTTTGTAGAGAAGTAGTGCTCGTTACCATGGAACACATAATAAAGCTGGCAAATTACTAGCTAATTATCTTAAAGCGAGGAAACAGTGATTTAATATAGAATCATTACTCAACTCGCAGGGAGTTTCCTTGGCTGAAGATAAAGATATCTAGGAGTAATTTGTTAATTTCTATAAAACTGTATATACTCCTGACTCTCAAGTGCAACTTAGCCTTATTGATGTTTATTTACATCACATTCCTAGATCCATTCCTTCTCATTTAGATTTTGAATCTTTGGAGACGAACATCTCCAACCACTAAACTCATTGAAGAAAGGAAAATCACCTTGGCCAGGCGGCTTTACTTTAGAATTTTTTCTTCATTTCTCAAATCATCTTCGACCTAGTTTGGTGCTCTCGTTTTAACTCTTCATTGACTCTGGTTCAACTTCCGGTACTTTCCAAGTAGCCATAATTCACCTTATGCGTAAAACTGGCAAGGACCCTGCTCTATGTAAAAACCATAGACCTATATCTTTGATAAATGTCGATTATAAGATTTTGGCAAAACATCTAGCTCACCATTTAGAATCTTTTCTCCCATATGTTAATGGAAAGGAACAGTCAGGATTTGTAAAAGAAAGGTTAGTATCAGATAATATTCTCGATGCTTTAAGTGAAGCTGCTATACTTAAAACTCAACTTCAGCAATAAATAAAGCTGCAGAAACGGATTTAATAGGATAAACTAGCATTTTATGTTAAAATCCTTTGCCTGGCTTCGGTTCTAAGATCATTGCTCTATTTTCCCTACTGTATCATTCCCCATGAGCATCAGTCCTAGTTAACCGTATAATCTCCCCATATTTTCTTCTCCAAGGTGGTGTACAAAGGCGTATCTACTTTCCCCATTATTATTTGGTTTTCTTTTCAATCTTTTCTTTTCTCATATTAGACTCAATGAATCCCTATCTGGTTTTCATTATAGAGAGAGACGACTAAAACTAGCAGCATACACAATGATGTTCTACTCTTTCTTTCACGCCCTGAGAAGCCCTTACTGACACTACTAAGTGAAATGACCTTCTTCTCTGAAGTTTCAGGGTATGAAGTCAACAGGGATGAGACTGAGATACTCCCTTTAAATAAATATAGGAATAAGGTTTCCTTTATTGATGGTCAATTTTAGTGGTCGTCCTTTTCTAAAATGAAATGCCTTGGTATTTGGTTTACAAATTCAGTTCAGAATTCTGTAACTATCAACTTCAAGGAGAACCTTGCTAAAGTCCAACATTTACTGTCATCTTGGAATCCTTTATAGTTTTCTTGGGGGAGGTCATCCATCTTGACACCATTAAAATGATAATTTCTCCACTTTTGCTATACCACTTCTATGATGACAGTAAATATTCCCAAAGGTAACTTTAAGGTGGTATAAACTTTCCAGATTTTAGTCGATATCATAAGGTGTTCGGTTAACATCAGGTCTCCTTTTGAATTGCCGAATCGGCTTCACCTTTCTCTCCTTTATGGCATGTTGTCGAGAAAGTTCTTCAACCTTTTTCCCCAAAGGAGCTTCTCTCTTTCTCTTCCAAATCTTCTATTTCCACTTCCCCCTCTTTACACACACCTGGTCCTTGATAAAAGAACTTACATCCAGATTACTTCCTCCGTTCTGTTTTTCTAAACATGTCCATATGGTATAATACATTTGCAATAATACACAACACACACATTTTCTGGAGCTCGTGGAGGAACAAGGGCATTATGTGGATAGCACAGTTAATTGAAAATGATGCTCCTATCTCCTTTCCTCACTTGAGACATTTATTTCATTGTCTTCAGTCGATTCATACCCATTTTTCAGTGTTTATAAATTCTGTCTTAAATGATCTTATCGCTTCATCAGATGCTTCACTCTCAGTACCGCACACTTCTGATTTAACTAATCTCCTAACCTCCTCTCCTAAGGCATCCATTATTTATACAATTATTTCACCCTCTATTCCTATCCAAACCAAGTCCAATGCTGAACTCCTTTGGGAAAGGGATTTAGGGGAGACCTGACTTATTGCCGTTTGGGCTATAGCATGGTCGAGTATTTACAAAATATCTAGAACTGCTAGTATAACTCAAACTTTCTTTTTTATTTACAACAGACTTTATTTTACTCCCCTACTATGTTCCCAATTTTCAACAACTAACTGTCCCCAATGCTGGTGTTGTGATTGTCCCAAAATTGATATTATGCATATGTTATTTTGGAGTCCGAATACACTCTCCTTTTGGCACAAAGGCTGGTCTGAAATTATAGAAATCGTTGAGATACAACACTCTTTAATATTCTCCATCTATTTTTAGGAACGTTAACTCGTGAGTTGTTGCCTGCCTTCCCTAAGTGTAAATTGCTCAACATTTTTTTAGCAATTGCCTTTCAAAAATTGCTTTTAATTGGAAATGTTCATATAAACTATCATATAAGATTTGGTGGGACTGCGTCTGTAATCATCATAAATTAGATACTACTTATATATCACAATTCTCTACTTCTCATAATCTTAAATTGTTTTGGTCAAAATCGGTTTATTGGTTTTAATAAAAGTTTAACAACTTTGAAAGCTCCACCGAGCTCTTGCACATACCAGGATCATCAGATAGCTACAGACCGTGCACAGTTTCTCCACAAGCGCTTGGCAAAGTTCTTAATGATTCCAGGCGCCAACACCCCATTATCACCATGTATATATTATAATCTACAAATCTCTTGTGGCAACTAGGCACTATGATCGTGAGCCATTAACATAAACAACAAATAAGAAACATATAAACCATCTTGTGGAATTCCATATACCTGACCATGAAGTGATTGAGAAGAGTGTGGGGTGGGTGTATCACTGCCAGGGGGGGTCGCCAGGACTCAACCCGTTCAGTCCGGATGGAGTGGGGATCAACACACGGGGGGCTGCAAGGGCCCCACCAACCACTGTACCCAAGGGAAGCACCACTAGGCCAGGCCAGTTATGTTTGGAAGTGGTGGAGGGCCCATAATCCAGCGCCACAGGCAAAGAGCGGGAGGCCTTCCGACAGTTACCCCACCAGTGGACTCCATAATCAAAGCCCTTTCGGTAGTCTGGTATGATGTCTGTCATTCATTCCAGGGCTAGGGCTCGCCAAAGTCGGGCATACCATTGAGTGAGAGAGGGGGCCTCCTGCTTCTTCCAGGCCACAGCAACTGCCATTTTAGCTGCCCCCAGGCATAATCACATTATAGAGAATTCCTGTGTGTCTGATGCTTCTGGCTCGGGTCCCACACTCCCAAGAGTACATGCTCCATAGAGTCCGGGATGGGGTATCCCAGAATGTGTTTAATTTAAGATAGGATTTCCTTTCAGAGGGATTGAATGGAGGGACAGTCCCACCATATGTGGTGGAAGTCGCCCTAGCGCCCACACCTCTGGCAGCATCTATCTGAGGTGTTAGGAAAGAGTGTGTGTAGCCTCTGAGGATGCAGATATCAAACATAATTTTGTAATGGGCTTCCCTCAGAAACATGGACCGGTATCCTTGGCAATATCTTTATAGAGGGAACTCCATTGCTTGTCTGCTAGAAGGGAAGGCAGTAGGGCCTCCCAGAATTTTCTATGGCGTGGTACCTGAAACGGGCCCAACGTGAGAAGGAGGGCGTAAAGAAACAAGGTGCAACCTTGGGTGGTGCCGCCCGCCTGGACAAATCTCTCTATTAGTTGCTGCCAAGCATATCAGGGGTTGTTGTACACAATGTTTTAGATGGCAGTAGCGGAATTCTTCGGTAGGCGGCAGTTTGAAGGCCGTGGTACGGTCTGTAAAGGAGTGTAGTTGTCCTCTGTGGAAGAGATCAGACAGCATGAGGCACCCACCCTACCTCCATCTGTCGAGGGGCCTTCTGTTATTGCTGGGGGGGAGGCAGGATTAAAATGGATGGGGGTGTAGGGGGACGGAAAGGTCGCATGGGGCAATGTCCTGGTGGCATTATTCCACGCCTTAAGAGTAGTGGCTGTAGGAATGCCAAGATAAACGTTTTTCGGCCTGTCTTGTTTTGGTTTCCAGGGCAGGTCCCAAATGGTTCGTCCTGCAATTTGCGGGTGCATATGGAGCCAGTGTTGATCTCTAAGGGTTTGATGCTGAGGGCAAAAAGCATGGGTGAGAGGGGGCAGCCCTGACAGGTGCCTCGAGATAAGTCAAGGAAATCCAAGGCCACTCCGTTAACCAGAACACAAGATCTAGGGAAGGAGTAGTTGGCTCTCACCAAGCCCAGAAAGACCTCACCGAACCAGAAGCGGCGTAGAGTGCACATTAAGAAGGACCAATCGACTCGGTCAAAGGCCTTCTCTGCATCCAGTGAGTGTAAGGCCGCTGGGATATGTTTCTTCCGTACTTTATCAATGAGATGGATTATCCTTCGTAAGGTATCATGGGTTTGGTGTCCCTTAATGAAACCAGATTGATCTGGGTAAATCACGTTTGGGAGGATATCTTCTAGTCTACTGGTCAAACTCTTGGTGTAAATATTGGCATCAAGATTCAGGAGCGTGATCTCTTTATATGACGCACATTCTCGGGGGGTTTTACCTGTTTTGGGGATTTAAGTGATTAACGCTTCCCCCATCGAGGAGGAAACTTGATGAGAGGTTACTATTTCATTGAAAAGCGCCATTAGTCGTAGGGTAAGTTCGGCTGCAAATGTTAGGTAGAACTGGGTGCTGAACCGGTCAGGGCCCGTGGCCTTTTAGAGTTTAAGAGCGTCTATCGCCTTTTGGACTTCCTCACTTGAGATGGGCCGAGAAAGTGCCTCATTGTGGCCAGGGAGATCAAGTGAGTCTAGGTAGCGGGATTGGTCCTGACTTAGTGAAGGGTCTGCCATGTACAGTGATCTGTAAAAGTCACGGAAGGCGTTCGCCTTCCACTCCTCACGGTCATGTATGGTGCCATTGGCATCAACTAATTATCTGGCATACTCCTTTTCTTGTTTAGCTCTGAGTTGACGTGCGAGCAGAGGACCGATTTTGTGATTATCATCATACCCTTGGGCTTGAAGATGTTCTTTTCCGCCCTATTGGTATATATTGCCTGAAGCTTCCCCTTCAGAGCAGTCACTTTCCTTAAGGATTGGATAGAAGAGGCCTCTTTGTGTGATTGTTCAGCTACCTGCAGCTCCCCCTCTAATGCTAACTGCCCCCCAGCTTCTTGTTTCTTCAGGGTGAAAGATCAAGTAATGCATTTACCCCTTATGACCCGCCTTAAAGGCGTCCCAGTTAGTCAAGTAAGAGGTGTCTCTGGGATCGCTGTGAACAAAGAAATCTTTGATCGACTTTAAGTCGTCTCGCAAAAGACGATCGCTACTCAGGAAATTGTAGAAGTATCATCTTGAAAGTTTGGAGCGAGGCGCGGGCCAGTCAAGCACAATTTCCAGGGGAGCCTGATCTGAAAGACATATTGGGTGCAGCTGAGCTCTTACTATCGTCTGGTGGAGCCCCTGGCTGATAAAACTGTGGACAATACTAGAGTATGATCTATGGGAGAAGAAAGAGTAGTGCCTTGTTGAGGGATAAAGGTTCCTCCAACCGTCTATCAGCCCCAAGCGTTGTATTAAGGATTTAAGGGTCCTGCTTAAGACTCCTGCCGCTGTTCTATGTGGTTGGGTAGTATCCACGGCGGGATCCCAGATAAGATTAAAATCTCCCAGTAGGAAAATGTCCCCAGAAGCAAAGGCTTCCAGCATGGAGTGGAATGTGAGGAGAAAGTCTGCCTGTCCAGAGTGGGGGGCGTAAACCATGGCAATAGTGCATGGGCGACCCATCAGAACTCCCCTGACCATGAGGAATCTCCCCGCTTTGTCAGTCTTTGAGTCATGGAGTTGAAAGTATTTGTATTTTTGGCATTTATAGAACGCATGGCTACCCGTGGGCGTCCTAGCGCTGAAGGAGTACGAAAGGCGAAATGGGGGGAAGCCTTTTAGAACAGCCAGGTCTTCAGTTGTTTGCGGAATTTCAGATGGTCATGTTCACTGCGTAGGTGTAGTGTGAGGGTGTTCCATAGTTTGGAGACGTTGAGTGAGAAGACCCTACCTCCGCTTCTGGCCTTTTTTATTCTGGGGATCGTTGCAAAGTGGAGTTTGATAGCGCGAAGTGACCTGTTGGCTCTGTATGGGATAATCGGGTCTCCGATGATTAGGGGTCCGTGATTATTTAGGGATTTGTGTGCAATGCAGAGGGCTTTGAAGTTTATTCTCTGCTGGACTGGTAGCCAATGTAGAGAGTGCAGAGCTGGTTTTGCTGAGCAGCGAGCAGGTGTATTGGTGATCAGCCTAGCGTCCCAGTTCTGTATAATCTGCAGATTGGAAGTAACTTCTATGGGGGCACCTAAATATAGGGCATTGCCATAATCCAATCTGAACAGGATGAGGGCCTGAGTGACTAATCTTTTTGCAAGCGGGGGTAGGAGGGGAATGATTTTCCGAATAATTCTGATCAGGCCATAACATGAGGCAGCTGTCGTTCTAGCCTGGGTTTTGAAGCTGAGGTTCTTGTCTAGCCATATTCCTAGGCTTTTTATTTCTGTTTTGGGGGTGGGCGGTGATCCCATTGAGAGTGGCCAGAGCAAGTTTAGGTTGATGCTCGAACGGTCGCCTAATATCATGAGTTCGGTCTTCTCTCCGTTAAGTTTCAGTTGGGAAAGACTCTTCCATTTTACTACTTCCTCCAGGCAAGATTAGAGGTCTTTGACTTGTTGGCAGGGGTGGCTCAGGGCTACGACCAATTGCGTGTCGTCACCATAAGTCACTACGTGGATTCCGAATGGGGACACAATCTCTGTCAGGGGGGCCATATAGACATTAAAAAGGGTGGGGCTAAGTGAGGAACCCTATGGCACTCCACACCCTAATGGCAAATTTTGCGAGGTGTGGTTTCTTGGAAGACCTGGAAGGACATGCCCTCAAGAAAGGACTGCAGCCATTTTAGCACTGTTCCAGACACTCCTGCCTTCTTGAGACGGTGGACCAAGAGGGGGTGATTGACCGTGTCGAATTCAGCGCTAAGGTCCAAGAGGATGATTGCAGCTGTGCCTCCTGTGTCCATGATCTTCCTTGTTTCCTCCACCACTGACAGAATAGCGGTTTCTGTCTCCTGGCCGGGGCGGAAACCGGTTTGAGAGGGATGGAGGGAGGCATTTTTTTCGAGGAATGCGGAAAGGGCGTGGTTAGTATGTTTTTCATTTTTTTGCTGATGTATGGCAGAAGAGAAATGGGTCAAAAGTTGGCCAGATCTGTGGGGTCCAGATTAGGTTTTTTCAGGATGGCGCGGACCATTGCTTTTTTCCACTCAGTGGGAACCGTACCAGAGTTGAGGGAGGTATTAATTAGTTCAGAGGCCAAAGGGGCAATGGTGGATCCAGCCAGTGACAGGATATTGGGGGGAGCAGGGTCTAGGGGCGAGCTACTTTTTAATGAGGATAGTAGGGTGAGGAAGGAGTCAGGAGTTACAGGAGGGAACAACCTAAGTTCTGGTTTGTCGGGTTGAGGGTCCTCATTCATGTATCGGTGAGGGTTAATCTGGACTTTTTGAGGAAGATGAGTAAGGATGTTCTAGATTTTAGAGTGAAAGAAGTTTGCCAATTCAGTGCATTGGTGGTTAGAGGAGTTCAGGGGTGCTGGAGGGCCAGGGTTCTTCATTAATTTAGTGGCGATATGGAACATTTCTCGGGGGGAAGTTGCTTGCTGCTGGAATATTTCCCTCATAGAAGGAGGATTGTGCAGTTTTACTTTCCGATTTGTAGTGGCGAAGGGTCGATTTGTATTCTAATTTTTTTGTGGGGGAGAAGTCTCTTCTCCATCTTCTCTCTGCTTCTTTGCAGAGCTGCCTTAGGGTGCGCAGATTAGGTGTGTACCATGGGGAGTGGTGGGAGGCTGTTTTCCTTTGGGCTGAGACTTTAGGGAGCACCAGGTTGAGAGAGCCCTTGATCCAGCTGTGAAAGATTTTATTGTTTATCGTAGGGTCCGTGGTGGGGGTGGGTTGTGATCTGTTCAGTTCTTGTATCCATTTATCTACAGGTAATTTGGACCAGGGTCGAATTAAAGAGCGCGGCGGGGGGCAGGGTGTTGTATGGGGGTGTGTCCAGAGAAGAGGGATTAGAAAATGGTCAGTCCATGGAAGGGGGAGGGCTTGTGCCCAACCAAATGTCCGAGATTAGAAAAGATTGGGTCGAGAAGGTGGCCTTTTCCATGGGTGGGGAGTAATGCCTTTTGAAGAAGTTGGAAGGATGCTAAGTCCTGGGCTAGTTCTGTGGCGAGTGAGGCTGCGGGATCATTAAAGTGTAGGTTAAAATCCCCCAGAAGGGTGAAGTTTGCCATCTGACTCGCGAGGGTACCGACTGTTTCTAGTAGTGACTTTGCAAACTGCCCTAGAGTTCCTGGGGGACGGTAGACAAGAATGCCCGTAAGTGTGAGGGAAGGGGTAAAATTGATCACAAAGTGAGTGTTTTCACAGTCCGATAGCGGGCTGTCAATTAGACGACAGGTTAGGTGATCTTCATATATGATGGCAATTCCTCCCCCCTTTCCTGACTCTCTATCTACTCTTTGGATGGAGTAGCCTGGAGGTAGGGCTTGGAGTATGTCTGGGTCTGAGCAGGTCGTCAGCCACGTTTCCGTAAGGAAGAGTACTTCAGGGTCCTCTTCGTTTAACAGCATTGAGATTTCGGTTCTGTGTTTTGGTAGGGATCTGCAGTTGAGCAGGAATAGTTTGTAAATTGTGTTGGACTGGGGATGAGGGGCCAGAGGAGAGGGGATCTCATACTGACAGTGTGAGCATCTGTTTTGAGAGTTTAGGATTGATATAGAATGCGAGCATTGTTGCTCCGGCGGTTTATTAATAGTTTTCAGCAAGGTACTGGAATACTTGTCCCGGTGGAGGGGTGCGGGAGCAGGGGTTATGGCCCCAGGGCCCGCTTGGGTGCGGACGGGCTTGCCTTTGGCACGCCAGCGGCGCGACTGAAATGGCATATGTATTTATGTGGATGTGAGTTGGGCACTAGACCGCCAACTCGCGTTCCACCGTAAGTGTGTCAGGCCAGGTCTCCCTCCACACAAACGAGACTTCTCGCGGTGGACCGGGGAGAGTGCCCTTCGACTAAGCAGGTGAGTGATATTAAAAAAATATGCCAGGAGTTAAAAACTAGTAATCAGTTTTTAAAACAGTAACAAATGACGCAAGTACAATTTTAAAATGCTGGTGAGAGACTCGTAATCAGTCTCGAGAGCTAAGCAGGAGGAGCCGGCAGAGTTTAGACAGCGTTAATTAGTGGTTCTCAGATTTACTCACGCGTGCACAAGTAAGTTGGCAGAGTGACAGTGTGCCATTTGTCATGCACCTCATTCAGCCTGAATGGAAGAGTGAAGCAGGAGAGCGACTCCATTTTGCTTAGTGGAGGCCGAGGACCTGAAAATCAAGGGTTAAGTTTTGTGGCATAAACGGAGATAGTCACCCCTTTTTAGATGAGTTTCCTGTAGGGCCACAATATGGGCATGGTGGTCCCCCACGAATTTCCATAGGCATTGCCTCTGGTTAGAGGAGTTTAGACCCCTAACATATCAGGACAGCGCGCCCTCTCGAAGACCGCCTCCGTCAACGCAGGCCCAGACGCAGGGCTTGCTTCACACTGCCCGTCTACTAAGTGCCATTTTGTGTGCTCCCGGGGAGGCTTTCCCCCGCTTTGCTCTCACAAGGCCCAGTAGCGGGGCCACAACGAGCACCCCAGAGTCCACCCACCACCTCTGGTCTGCTTTCTGCTTGCACACCCCCACCTGGTTAATGCAGTTTGCGGCGTGGCCTCCTCTGCTACAGACACTCGGGACGCAGCAGCCCGTCCACAGGCGCAGCTCGGGGCTAAATGCAACCAAGATCTGGCAATTCCTCAGGGCCCCCGATGATGAGGGTGGGGGGGGGGAGAGAACCACACGGCAGGCCAGGGATCAGAGGGTTTTTCCAGATATCCTAAGGCTTCCTGAAGAATTGTGGCTCAAACAACAGAGCAGCCTTCAGTGGAGAAGCTGTTACCACCATCAAAGCATAAAGGCCCTCAATCTCCACTGGTTCTGCTACAGCCTCAAACAACAGTGTGTCAAAAAGCTCATACAAGACAGCAAGGTAGCAAATGGTTAAGGGCAGCCTTTCTAGTCTTCACTAGAAGAGCAATGCCAGTAGAGAGGGCGGTACAGGAGCCTTTGGCTGGTCTTCAGACTCACAGAGCTATGAAGAGTTTGGGGGAAGTACTGAGGTTTCTAGGAACTGCAGACCGTCAGCAGGTACCGCACCAGCCCTGGTGGCTGTTGGAGTGTAGCAATGTTCCTAGATTGTCAGTTTTGCAATTAGCCACAAAAGGGTGATGGATGGAATGCTTGAATTAATCTCAGTCACTTGCAATCAGTACCAACCTCGCACCTCATGAGAGCAGTCTGTCCCGAACTGCCAGGGAACACAAGCAACCAATAACTGGTATCACCTTACTGGGGGTTATTCAGCAGGGTTAGCTTGAGTCCTACGGCACATTAAGCACGGGACCCACGTCTGAGTCTACCCATCACGCTCAGGGTTGTAAATTGCAAGAACAAGGTGATAAATAGAATGCTTGAATTAATCTCAGCCACTGGCAATCTCTCGGGCTACATTCCAATACATTGTTTTTCCACTCGCCATGCCCCTCTAGACAAAGGCCCACCATATCACTAACGATCCTGCGCCTCATAGGAAGAGTCCATCCCAAGCTGCCAGGCGATGCAACTCCCTGAAGGAAACACAAGCAACTCCAGAATAGTTTTCTGCATGTGTTTCTGGTCAGTAGGGTGTAGTAATTCTGGAGGATGAGATTAATTCAAGTATTCCCTCCATCATTGTTTTTGTACACTTCAGTGAGATGTCCTGGGTGTGACAGGGATGACCAGACATGGATCCCATGCTCGTCATAATCCTCCTATTTGTTTTACTATGTGCTTCTATGAAACTCCCTGCTAGTTGTGCAGACAGTAGGGCCCGAGTGCAGCCCAGGGCAATAAACTAAAATCATGTCTAACATGGTACTGGTCTGGAGGGAGGGTAAGAACTTGCACTGACCTTATGCGTGCCCAACGTCGGCAATGTGTAGAGAATTTCACGGTACAGAACTGGTTGCAAGGGTCTTCCCAATTTGAACATCAAAACAGGAACTAGGTTTGGTACCTGAAATTCCCAAAAACAAAAACAAACACAAGGTTACTTTTCACACAGATTCAAACAGTCACGGCAAATGAAAAACAGTTAGCACATGGTTACCAAGATCATACTAAGAATTTTGAGGTAACAACTGGACCAGCAGCCCACACTCTACTAGCTTCTTTTGTAGGCTCGTTTATTCTTCCACCCACCTCATATCTGCTTCTATTTGTAGTGTGTTCACTGTATCCCTGTTAGCAATGGCTAAGAACAGGAGACCCTCCATTTAATAAGGATATTCTAAAACCTACAGTGTGCACAACCATGCACAATGTTTTCGCTTCTCTTCAACATATACATGTTTTTCTTACATTAGACATTATTAAATTACACTTTTTGCATCCCTCGGATGCATAGTTATATTTTGATGTAATTTAAAACTTGAGATTCAATGTTTGAAAACACATATCTTATGAAAACAAAAAACTCCTTCTCCTGAGTTTGGCAAATGATTAGTGATGCTAGATTCCCCTGGGGGCCGTTTGCATCAGTGAGAGGGGTTTAAGTATTGCGTAGGTTACCAAATTTACAACTTAATATGTATCAGACCAAAAGATAGCATGAAAACATTGCATACACAAAAATGTAAAGTTTCATTCATTTATTCAAATAAATTAAAATTAATAACACATTATTTCATAAAAACAATCTTGTGCACATTCGACTTTGCTGTTAGTCAGCTATATTAAAAAAACTCCAATTTAACAAAAAAATACTGATAAGCATTGTTACACAAGTCTACATATACATCATATTTATTAGACAAAAGGAACAAACTGTTGACGCGGCGTTTAGGTGCCTCAAATAATCTTGCACCTTCTTCAGGACTTGTTCATTTAAATCATATCTATAAAAAACATATCACAATGCATTTCATTAGGTCCAATATTTAATCTAACAATTGCACATTGATTCATTAACATTTTGGCTAGTCTCCTAATATTTGGTAACCCCGCCATTTTGTAATCCGGATCTATTCCCTGCGTCCCCTGTATTACTAAATTCCCACACCTTAGTATTACTGAGAGGGAAGACATAACTAGCGTGGTATATTTTTATCGCTAGGATGCGGTGTCATCAATTTACTTTTATCAGACACAAGTGGGCTGTGTATAAAGGTAAAAAAGGGGCGTCAGATTTTCGTCCCTTCTTTATTATAGAGTCCCACCCACAGGTACCTCTATGTTCTTACTAAGGTTTGTATTTTCTTCCTGGCACTACCTTCTCGGTCTTTTGAGCAGGTTCTCTTCCGCTCTTGTGTTCTCCTAAGGAAGTTTTGTTTGCTTTCCTCTTTCTTATTCTAGGAGAAAACGCACCTTATTTTTAGTTACCCTGTTTCTTTGGGCTCTTTTCACCATTTTGACATAATATAATCCTATTTTTTACCTTATGTATCAGTTTCGTTGGCACTCCACCCGGGTTGATTAAAAATGGACCAACTTCAATCCTATCAAAACAGAAAAACATCTCTTTTTGTAAGGAGTTGCTTTCTATCACCTTTCTACGGTTATTCTTCACTGTCTCATAACCTTCTCTCCCTGTTTGTCTTAAAAGAAAGGGCTTACCGGTCCTATTTTCTTGGTGTCTTAAAGGGTTGGAAGGACGCCTCTGGGAGCTACCCGTCGCTGTTCTTCTCACCACTTTGTCTACAAGATAATTTACATTTTAGACTCTCTGGGCTTTAGCTTCCTTCTCATTATCCTTACCCTCTGCATAAAGATCTTACCTTCTTAGCGAAAAGACCTGCTTTAAACTTGATTTCCTCCTTTTTTCTTTAGTGTGAAATCAAGGGTCACTTCATTGGGCTTTTATAAATTAGCTGCCAACTCTAGAAAAGCAACAAACAGTGTCTAAATTTATTGTTGAAGCAATGTTATATATCTGCTGCCTAATGTCAATTTAGGTAACAAACCCCTCTCTTTCTTACTTGTTTAGGGTAGCTGAGCTGCGTGGGTCCTCCTCCTTCCCGGGCTGTTTGGTAATGATTTCCTCTCTCAGTGTGTCTGGTATAAGTACTCTCACTAATTGGCTAATTGCTCGCACCTGATCGCCCTGTTGAGCTCAAGCGGTGTGTACCTAGGAGTTTGATGTCCTTAGCGTGGTCGCCATCTTGTAATGGGTTAAGTACCCTTTCTTTATATTATTGAATCACCTATTAGTTATTTATTGGGCTGGCTTTCGATCATATCTCATTGGTCATTATTTATCGTATTATTTATTTTTCATTAGGACTCTGATGTGAGAAAACGAAGATATGTGCCGCCATTTCTTCGAATTCTCACTACTGTTTGTTTTGCACTCGGCGCGAGTGCGTCAATTTGTATTGGCCTCTTGGTTGCTCTATTGTGGACATTCGAATTCAATTCCTCATTTTGTTCACCATTTCTGTGCCTTCAATCTTGTTCACCATTTCTATGCCTTTATTCCTGATGTTAAGAGTCTGCCCAACCTTTTAAGTGGCCGCCATTTTGAATTGGGAAACTATCGGACTGTTTATTTAATGTTTTACAGTAGTCCCACGATCTCTGATTTTGTTTGCTACGATTTATTATCGACAGCACTCAATTTATGTGCGCTCCTCTTTATTGGCTATTTCAAGCTTTAAAAGACCCGTAGGTCACATTTAATTCACGTTCATTCATGTTTTGTGGCCATTATAGTATTATCCTTATTCTTCACATTATCAATAGTTTCCCGGTTTATTCCCCATTCTTGTACCTCTGGTTCTAATGTTGGACGTTCCAATCGGCGTTTACCGAACCAGTTAAGCGGCTGCCATTTTGAGTTGGGCAATTGTCGTATTGTTTATGTAGTATGCTTTGCAGTATTTATTTATTGTTAACATCTACCATTAAATTATCATTAATCCTCCTGATGTTTCAAAGAGCAAGTATCTTATATGTTATTTCTCTTTTATAAATCAAATGATAGAAGGGAATTTACTACTTTATTAAAAAGGAATTTCCTACTTTATTAAAACTTAATTTAATACTCTATTGTCCTATGTATTATTCCTCCTTTATTTCTAGAGGACAATGGAAGGGAATTTTTTCTCTATTGCTATCAACCGGAATTTCATATTCAATTGTCCTACCTTTGATGATAGATCCTAGAAGGGAAATGTTATACTCTATTGTTTCAATCTTTATTCTATCATGTTACCCCCTTCTGCTGTCAGTTCACTCTTGCTAGCTTGCTCACCCACTGTTTTGCTGTCTGTTTCGTGTATGATTTAGTATTGGAACTAATTTACTTCTTTGTCTCTATTTTCCCCAAAGACATTCTTATATGTTCAGACATGAGGGTATCAATATTACAGGATTATTGCAGAATGGACTTTATTGGTAGTACCATGTTCTCTTCCCCTCCGTTCTACCCGTCATTTAGTTTTTAGACTATGCATTATAGGATTCTCTCCCATTCCTCTTTATTATTCAGTCCTGTTTTGGAAGTGCTGAACATGGACATGTAATATTTTTCCCTTTTTTTACGTTTTTTGGTTAGGTCTCCACCTCTTTTGTTCAGACTAACAACTTCTAGAATGCACCATCTCAGGTCATCAACCTGGTGGCCCTTTTCAATCCAATGCGTCACCAGCGGGGCTGATGCCTTCTTTGTGCAGAAGGCAACATCCCCGATGACCTGAGATGGTGCATTCTAGAAGTTGTTAGTCTGAACAGAAGAGGTGGAGACCTAACCAAAAAACGTAAGAAAGGGGAACAATATTACATGTCCAGGTTCAGCACTTACAAAACAGGACTGAATAATAAAGAGGAAAGGGAGAGAATCCTATAATGCATAGTCTAAAAGCTAAATGACGGGTAGAACAGAGGGGAAGAGAAGATGGTACTACCCGTAAAGTCCATTCTGCAATAATCCTGTAATATTGATACCCTCATGTCTGAACATATAAGAATGTCTTTGGGGAAAATAGAGACAAAGAAGTAAATTAGTTCCAATACTAAAGCATACACGAAACAGACAGCAAAACAGTGGGTGAGCAAGCTAGCAAGAGTGAACTGACAGCAGAAGGGGGTAACATGATAGAATAAAGATTGAAACAATAGAGTATAAAATTTCCCTTCTAGGATCTATCATCAAAGGTAGGACAATTGAATATGAAATTCCGGTTGATAGCAATAAAGAAAAAAATCCCTTCCATTGTCCTCTAGAAATAAAGGAGGAATAATACATAGGACAATAGAGTATTAAATTAAGTTTTAATAAAGTAGGAAATTCCTTTTTAATAAAGTAGTAAATTCCCTTCTATCATTCAATTTATAAAAGAGAAATCACATATAAGATACTTGCTCTTTGAAACATCAGGAAGATTAATGATAATTTAATGGTAGATGTTAACAATAAATAAATACTGCAAAGCATACTACATAAACAATACGACAATTGCCCAACTCAAAATGGCGGCCGCTTAACAAGTTCGGTAAACGCCGATTGGAACGTCCAACATTAGAACCAGAGGTACAAGAATGGGGAATAAACCCGGAAACTATTGATAATGTGAAGAATAAGGATAATACTATAATGGCCACAAAACATGAATGAACGTGAATTAAATGTGACCTACGGGTCTTTTAAATCTTGAAATAGCCAATAAAGAGGAGCGCACATAAATTGAGTGCTGTCGATAACAAATCGTAGTAAACAAAATCAGAGATCGTGAGAATACTGTAAAACATTAAATAAACAGTCCGATAGTTTCCCAATTCAAAATGGCGGCCATTTAAAAGGTTGGGCAGACTCTTAACATCAGGAATAAAGGCATAGAAATGGTGAACAAGATTGAAGGCACAGAAATGGTGAACAAAATGAGGAATTGAATTCGAATGTCCACAATAGAGCAACCAAGAGGCCAATACAAATTGACGCACTCGCGCCGAGTGCAAAACAAACAGTAGTGAGAATTCAAAGAAATGACGGCACATATCTTCGTTTTCTCACATCAGAGTCCTAATGAAAAATAAATAATACGATAAATAATGACCAATGAGATATGATCGAAAGCCAGCCCAATAAATAACAAATAGGTGATTCAGTAATATAAAGAAAGGGTACTTAACCCATTACAAGATGGCGACCACGCTAAGGACATCAAACTCCTAGGTACACACCGCTTGAGCTCAACAGGGCGAGCAGGTGCGAGCAATTAGCCAATTAGTGAGAGTACTTATACCAGACACTCTGAGAGAGGAAATCATTACCAAACAGCCCGGGAAGGAGGAGGACGCCACGCAGCTCAGCTACCCCAAACAAGTAAGAAAGAGAGGGGTTTGTTACCTAAATTGACATTAGGCAGCAGGTATATAACACTGCTTCAACAGTAAACTTAGACACTGTTTGTTGCTTTTCTAGAGTTGGCAGCTAATTTATAAAAGCCCAATGAAGTGACCCTTGATTTCACACTAAAGAAAAAAGAAGGAGGAAATCAAGTTTAAAGCAGGTCTTTTCGCTAAGAAGGTAAGATCTTTATGACAGAGGGTAAGGATAATTAGAAGGAAACTAAAGCCCAGAAAGTCTAAAACGTAAATTATCTTGTAGACAAATAGGTGAGAAGAACAGCGACAGGTAGCTCCCAGAGGCGTCCTTCCAACCTTTTAAGACACCAAGAAAATAGGACCGGTAAGCCCTTTCTTTTAAGACAAACAGGGAGAGAAGGCTATGAGACAGTGGAGAATAACCGTAGAAAGGTGATAGAAAGGCAACTCCTTACAAAAAGAGATGTTTTTCTGTTTTGATAGGATTGAAGTTGGTCCATTTTTAATCAACCCGGGTGGAGTACCAACGAAACTGATAAATGATGTAAAAATAGGATTATATTATGTCAAAATGGTGAAAAGAGCCCAAAGAAACAGGGTTACTAAAAATAAGGTGTGTTTTCTCCTAGAATAAGAAAGAGGAAAGCAAACAAAACTTCCTTAGGAGAACACAAGAGCGGAAGAGAACCTGCTCAAAAGACCGAGAAGGTAGTGCCAGGAAGAAAATACAAACCTGGGTAAGAACATAGAGGTACCTGTGGGTGGGACTCTATAATAAAGAAGGGACGAATATCTGACGGCCCTTTTTTACCTTTATACACAGCCCACTTGTGTCTGATAAAAGTAAATTGATGACACCGCATCCTAGCGATAAAAATATACAACGCTAGTTATGTCTTCCCTCTCAGTAATACCAAGGTGTGGGAACTTAGTAATACAGGGGACGCAGGGAATAGATACGGATTATAAAATGGCGGGGTTACCAAATATTAGGAGACTAGCCAAAATGTTAATGAATCAATGTGAAATTGTTAGATTAAATATTGGACCTAATGAAATGCATTGTGATATGTTTTTTATAGATATTATTTAAATGAACAAGTCCTGAAGAAGGTGCAAGATTATTTGAGGCACCGAAAAGCGGCGCCGACAGTTTGTTCCTTTTGTCTAATAAATATGATGTAAATGTAGACTTGTGTAACAATGCTTAACAGCATTTTTTTTTAAATTGGAGTTTTTTTAATATAGCTGATTAACAGCAAAGTCGAATGTGCACAAGATTGTTTTTATGAAATAATGTGTTATTATTTTTAAATTATTTGAATAAATGAATGAAACTTTAAATGTTTGTGTATGCAATGTTTTCATGCTATCTTTTGGTCTGATACATATTAAGTTGTAAATTTGGTAACCTACGCAATACTTAAATCCCTCTCACTGATGCAAACGGCCCCCAGGGGAATCTAGCATCGCTAATCATTTGCCAAACTCAGGGGAAGGAGTTTTTTGTTTTCATAAGATTGTTGACCCAATCCTTTTCCTGTCAAAAGGGGAGCTCCCTCTTTATCTTTTGAAAACAAATATCAGCATGTTGTTGAAGGCAGATAACGTTTAAAACAGTCAGATTCAGCAGAAATCAGTTTCTTTCATGAACCTAGTTCACAGAACAGTGTTTTTTAACCTGTTGTCTGAGGACCCCTGGGGGCTTGAGGCACCTACTTAAGGGGTCAGTTGCTGTTTGTAAAATAGTTATTAGTAAATAGAAATAAAACATTTAAGTTTTAAAATGGATGTTAATTGGAAAGAATTTGAAATGTGAAGCAAAAATGTACGTTTGTATTATCTTTATTTGTGGGAGCAGCACAAGTACAGCAAATGGAATTTAGTATGGATGGTTGGTGGCTTAATTGAAGCAGCACTGCATTGCGCCGGGATAAAAACAGAATGCATTAGGAGCAAAAAAGAATGATATGCTAGCACCTAGCATATTGCTTCATGTTTTGAAAAACTCAAATATTCCATTAAAATTAAAATTTCTATTTTCACACTTTTTTTGTTTGTGAATTAAATGAACTATTCCATATTGTCTGCATTTGTTTCATATATACTGGTTTCCTATTGTTGTGTACTGCTTTTAGGTTCACATTATAAAAATGGCTTAGGCCGGGTTCCCAGGTTTCCAGTAATGATTTAAGTGGTTCCACACAAGTCAAAATGTTAAGAACCACTGCCATAGATGATAGATTCTTTAAAGTTTACACATTTAGGGTGGAAATAGTAGTGTCAGTGATGACTCGAACAGTCTAGCAAAGAACGGTTCCAAAGGTAAACCTCTATGATTCTAGACCTAAAACTCCCTTTTGCAGCAAAATGGTAATCTTATATCTGTACCCTGAACAGCATACTGGTAGCCCTGAATGTTTTTTTTACAACTCACTTATTTGTACTCCAAGATTGTGTTCGGTTGTGAAATGGCAATTACGCATCATTATGTGTTTGTTTAAAAATCAAAATAAAGTACAAAAAAATGTCAATCTTATATTACAGCAAATTTAGAATTGGAATGTCACGTTGGAAACATATTGTCTGGAAAACCTGAACAACTCTTCTGCGGTGAAAAAGACTGCTGCAGTCTATTACAAACCTAGAGTAACATACTCAAAAACTCTGAAAAAATTGAATGCATGTGATAATGTACACCCTAGAAAGGTAGTAAAATGCTTTTCAGATTCCTTAAATAAGCGACATCTCCTGGAGAAGTTCAACTTCTAGTAAATTTGAATCAATAACTTTACATCACCTGTAAGACGAATGGAGCACTTCTTCCGCAGTTTTCTAAGGCTATTTGTTAATGCATCCGAAATATGGACAAAGGGAGACATATTGTGAGAAGCAGATGTGGAATTTCTACTGCAAATCATCAGATTTCCCACTTGACCACACTGCCGGTTCTCTCACCCAACATAGTGGTAGAAAACTGGTTAGCTTTTGATGGAGCATCATCTGTCTCAGTCATTAAAAAAAAACACCTTCAAATCACCTGTGAAACGGCTGTCAGCTTAAGAAGTTGAAAGACTTTCCCTAATGAAGGCAGGCATTCCGATTCAAGATGATAAAGTCTCAGAAAGCAAGGTTATTGTCACTGATCATCTAGTCCCTATATCTGTAATTCTCTTAAAGGTGCACAGTATTTTTATATACCTTACAGCAAAGCATCTGGAAGACTACTTGCTACACATCTAGTTTTACAAGCAGGTCAGAAATCAAAGTGTAGAATTCTGCCTCTTGCATCTAGTGCACTGGTTCCTGTCACTCTACCCAGTTTTTCCAAACCGGTAGATGATCTGTAGGGAAAATTACCTTGATTAATGTCAATTTAAAAATAAATATTTAACCTAACCCTTTTTCTCAATTATTCAAAAAACATACAAGAAGAGTCTAATGTAACTGTTGCTTGACAAAAAAAGGTGTAATACAGGATCCTTATATACAGTTTAGCCATATGATGTAAAGAACAATTGTTTACATTTTTTAAATGCATGAGTAAAAGACTTAATTGCAAAGCGATTTAATTAAATTGAGGTTAGAATCTCATGCACAGTACTGTAAACCTGGTATGCTTTTGCAGTTACAGCATACCGGATATAGGCTTTAAAATGGTATCAATGGCAACATTGGTAAATTAGAGAGGACTTTGCTATTACTGGAACAGTAAATAAAGGTCACAGTAGTCTCAACCAACTGTTGTCATTCCTAATACATTAAAAAAAAATGCTTCACTATAAATGGCTACTGAGGCCTAAGCCTCAAGATTGATAAACTGCACCTAACCCCTGCAAGCAGAGTTGAACTCTGGGAAGAAGTGTATGAGTAGATCTCTTTTGTTGGCTGTGGCATACTGGGTTGGAATTGCATTTTGGTATCTTACATAAGGCTTTATTAACATCATATTTATCTACAGCTTCAAATAAAAGTACAAAAAACCTATAGTAATAGCATTTGCGGCCCGTGGAGGGAGTTCCGTGGGGCGGAAAGGCGGGGCGGGGGAGGGGAAGAGTGGGGGGTACTAAACACTGGAATATTGATAATTGGAGGTAATTAAACAATTAAATAAATAAAAAGAATTTCGTAGCGGGAGCTGCATCGCAAAGGACGTACAACAAAATTTGTTGTATTCATTTAATATTTACTTACCTCCAATTATCCATATTCCAGTACCCCCCACCCTGCCCCTCCACCGCCCCGCCTTTCTGCCCCACAGAACTCCCTCCACGGGCCGCGGCTAAGTAATAGTGAAGAGTGAATGTGTGCTGTGAATAGCTATTTAACACTGTATTATTTTGAAGTACATCATAGAGTTAAACATATGTTTAAAGTGTGCCTTTCCTTATTCAGAACACCACTGAACCGATTTATGAGAGAACGTATGTTTAATAAAAATGGGATCTTTATTTAAAAATAACTGCATGTCTGCAAAATAATGTATATATTTTATATGACAACTTTAAGAATAACTAGTCTTTCCTGTCTTCAGTTTCCATTTGTTGTGAATTCTGCTGTGTTTTCTAGTATTTTTCAAGGTCTTCAAATGTTGTACAAATCAGCAATGTTCACCTATTTTTGCTACGTATTTGTCAATCAACCAGTAACTTCATTTCGGTTCGTTGAACCATAAAAGTACACAATATAAAATACAGATAAAGCACATAATAGACAAATTAGTATAGACAGTTGTAAACATCATAACACATCCTTTGTCACTAAGGCACCTTCCTGCTGAGACACAAAAACTAAAAACGGCAAAAACCTAAAATAAGTCCTGAAAATTGGACTATGTATAGAAATACAGGCATTGTGTTTTTCCAATGCAAATAAAGAAATGTGCTTTTATTTCCTTCCTTCCGTATTCATTCATATTTCCATGTATTTCCCTCTTTTTTCTTTTGCCTAACTACCTTCTTTGAACCCCTACCTTGAATTTTACCTTTCAAGTATCTTTACATTGGGGGCGTGGCTTGACTAGCGACCGGGATGGCCGCACTGGGCTGAAGCTCTCCAGCTCCAAGTAACCCATCCGACATTTCCCATATGTATAGAAGGTTCAAAATTCACGGAGGGACGTCGGAACGGCGTGGCACTAACTGGCGCAATTTTGGTCTGGAGTCCTGCCCGAATGGAGCAGATATTGCAGGGAGACAATCGGAGGAATACGCGAGCGCGGCAGGCAAGATGGCGGTCTGGTGACCGCTCCCAGCATTAGCTCCCAACGGCTGAATCGCGGATCAGCTGAGCGGAGAGGGCGGCACTCACCCTGCGGGCCCTACACCAGTGCCCCTACTCGGCGGTAAGCTTTGAGCGGCCCGAGCGGATACCGGACCTCCGTCGGACGGCCCGGACTGCTGCCTGCGTGCTGTTTGCTGCTGCGGCAGGGGGGGGGGGGGGGGGGGGAAGAGCCTCCGGCAGAGTGCCTCCACATCCTGACAGACCACCGGCACATAGTGAGGCATGGCTGACCATAAAGGCCCCTCTGGGCACTTTGGGGGCAGTACTTTCCAGTAGTTGGAGCCGTATTGACATCCCGGCCCCCCACCCTCCAATTACCCACCTCCCACGCCGCTGTACGCACTATATTCAACGCGTCACCTGCCACAGCCGCGCAGGTGTGAGGCCCTTCACGTTAAGGACAGCCCAATAACACAGTTTTGGACACTTGGCACATCACATTACCCATGGACAGGCAGGCCTGTACAGCACTGGCCAACATCATGGTCGAACATAGCTCTAATGACCGAGAGTAAGTGCAACTGTGCACAGTTCATTCAACCACTGCGCCATCACAGATCATCACTGCATCATGGGCCACGACTGCCTGACCCAGTGTCAGACTACCATTCTAAAGGCTACAGTTTCACTGGGAAACATTCCTGTGCAGCTACAAGTACTCAACTCCCAAATAATTCACTTACAGCTGGGGTGGCATGGGCCACAAAGATCTGAAATAACGTCAACTCCCCTTTGAGAAACTAGTGGACGCAAACAGAGACCTACCAAACAACATGGCGACGGCTGGACAGGTACCGCCCACACCTGCAGAGGACACTGGCCAACTAGCCCCCGTGCTGCTTGTGATGCGGGCAGGATTTAAAGAGCTGGACGTCCGCTTCGACACCTTAGACAAACACATAGCGGACCTTGGGGCCAAAATACAAGTGCACGACAGATGCTTGGATGTGGTGGAATCCCACACATCCGACCTGGAAGACGGCATGGCCCAATCACCGAAGAGAGTCGACAGGATGGAGAGAATACTGAAGGAAGTAGCAATCAAAAATGAAGATTTAGAAGCCAGGAGTCGACGCAACAACATCCGCCTCGTGGGTGTGCCGGAATCCACAGCCGCTGGACGAATGGACAATCTGGTGGAAACTATCCTGGTAGATCTTTTTGTAAAAGAGGCGTTTACCCCAGGTTTTGGTGTGTAGCGCGCCCATAGGTCACTCGGACCAAGACCTAATCCCGGCCTCCCACCAAGACCCATTATCGCCAGGATAATGAATTTCAGAGACAGAGACACTGCGTTGCGGATGGCCAGAGAAAAGAGGGAACTCTCCTGGCAAGGCTCCAAGTTATCATTGTACCCTGACTTTACCACTATGGTGCAAGACGATAGGAGAAAGTTCCAAGGGGCCAAAGCTACTCTTAGAAATCTGGGGTTAAAATATGGCATGTTATATCATGCCAGGCTAAGAGTGGAAGTTAATGGCAGTTCCCGTATATTTGAAACCCCGACGGAGGTGCAGGAATTCTGCCATACCTACAAACTTAATAACAAAAGCCAATCCAACGATATCACCTCCTCCCCCCCTCCGAGTGGGTCTGACGCCAAGTTCAGACCTGTTTTCCTCCTCAGGCCATGGCTGAACGCTTGATTTATGTACATTCTGCTCCAATGTTCCTCCATAGCGAATTACTGGAGTTGTATGATAAATAGTATTATCTGTTCTTGGTTACTAGACCGCTGGATAGCGTACGTCCTCATCTTTGGTGTACACCTATAGATTGTGTTGGATACGCTAACATGTACCCCATGAGTATTGCTTTACATAAATGTCAAAAGTTTTGGGTATTGTGGGTAACTATTGGAAACTGGGTATTGCCTCTCCGACTGGGCGGGAAGGCTGGGTGGGGGCTGGTGGGAGGGGAAATGATGTTTTTGCATTGCGCTGAGTTCATGTTTTCTCTAAATGCTGACAAATTTGTTAAGTATAGGCATTGGCTATTCTTCATTATTGCAAACATTGAGGCGATATGGCGCAAATAGGTCACAACACCGGCGCCTCCAATATTACCTTGATCACATGGAACGTTAGGGGTTTAAATGATATCCGTAAGAGATGGCAGGTAATGCATTACTTGATTCGACACAAGGTAGACATTGCCCTGCTACAAGAGACTCATCTCTCGCTCCAAGACCGGTCCCGGTTTGCAGCCTCGTGGGGTCCAAACTGTTACTTCGCCAATTATAGCAATTATGCTAGGGGCACAGCCATCCTTATTCATAAGCGACTCCCCTTCAAATGCCATTCTGTTATACATGATGATTCCGGTAGGTTTGTACTTGTAGAGGGCACGCTTTTCCACTACAAGATTGCGCTGGGGTGCCTTTATGGCCCTAACACTGACTCTCCTGATTTTTTTCATACCCTCTATGCGAAGATACTACAACTGGGCTCCACGCCACTGTTGTTGGGAGGCGACTTCAACGTTGCGTTTGACGCTGTCTCTAAAAACACATCGATAGCCCCTGACCCGAAACCAAGAGCACGCAAAGCCCTGCATTTGATGTGCGACCGCATCTCACTACTGGATCTGGGACGGACCCGCAACCCAGGCCACACCACTTATACACACTACACTGGCGCAAGCAATACTTGGACGCGGCTTGACTACTGGCTGGCCTCCCCTGAGCTCTCCAGATGGTTCCACAAACTACAAACACTACCCAGATCTTACTCTAACCATTCCCCAGTGCTGTTAGGGCTGTTGATTCCTCGCCCGGAAGGGTATAAACGACAGTGGAGGTTCCCGATCATGCCCTAGATGACGAATTGTTCAAACAGGAACTGTATGTAGCCATTGAAGACTACTTTTCCATAAATACAGGTTCTGTAGACTCTGAAGCGGTGTTGTGGGAGGGCTTCAAAGCTTATATGAGGGGAATATGTATCCTTAAAAAAGTGCTGGGGTACCTAGGGACTTACATAATACACTCTCCCAGTTAGAAAATGAACTGATAGCACTGAACGCCTCACAGAGGATGACTACCGACCCGGGGTATGACATGAAGAGGGCAGTTCTACTCTTGGACTACAGGGAAGTAGCTGATGAGTAAATTTTGTACATGGGAAAATATCATAGTGCCAAAGTTTATGGAGAAGGGGACCGCCCTGGCCGAGTCCTAGCCCAAATGCTTAGACCTCCCTATGCGAAATCATACGTCATAGAATTACATTCCACCTCAGGAAACACACTCACGGACCACCTTTTGATACAGGAAGAATTCTTGTCCTATTTCAAAACGCTATATACTACCAAGTTAGGGCCAGACCAAACTGACCAGGAGGAATACCTTTCAGAAATTGCGTTAGTTTATGTAGAGAAATGTATGCAATATTTCTTAGCGGAACCCATAACAGCTGACAGTATAAATGAGGCCATTGCCGCCCTGAACACATCCACAGCCCCCGGGTTGGATGGATTCACAAGCGAGTTTTATAAAACCTACAGAGATCTATTGACCCCACACTTCTTGGACGTGTACGCAGAGGCCCTGGAGACACAACAGCTCCCCCTACCCTGAGAGAAGCCGTTATTATATTGCTCCCGAAGCCCGGCAAGGATCCCCTCCAATGTAGCTCTTATCGCCCACTGTCATTGTTAAATTTAGACTATAAAATTCTTGCGAAAGCCTTGGCATGTCGCCTCTCATGGAATCTATAATATCCCCTGCCCAGTCAGGTTTCATTCCGCACAGGTCCACCGCTTTCAATCTCCGAACTTTGTTCAATACCCTGCACAGATTAGACCCGGAAGTACCTGCGGCGGCGATCCTGCTGGATACCGAAAAAGCTTTAGACTCCCTAGAATGGCCATTCTTTCTTTCTATAATGCAGCGTATGGGAATGCCACAGGGCTTATCAAAACTACGGCCCTGATATACACACAACCTACAGCTAGACTCAGACTAAACGGTACCCTCTCTACTCCCTTTACCTTATCACGCGGCACGCGTCAGGGATGCACCCTTTCCCCTTTATTGTTTATTTTAGCAATGGACCCCTTGATTAGACACTTCCAAGAAAAACACCTCCACAGAGGTTTGGTATTTAGAACGGGCCTATTGTTAGTTTCCCTATATGCAGACGACACTATCCTATACGTATATGACCCCTAAACAAATCTCGATCCACTACTCAGGGACATCCTCCGATTTGGTACCTTCTCTGGCCTGGGGATCAACTGGCATAAGTCAGTTATTTTTCCTCTCACGAGGACCCCGGAATTTCCACTAGACTGGTGCGCTGAATCTGTAAAATATTTAGGGATTCATATCCATCACGATACCGAGCAGATTGTGCGCCGCAACTATGGGGTGGCAATTTCCCAGTTAGAGACGCAAATTGACTCCTGGCTTAAACTCCCTCTTTCCATGGCGGGGTGGGTAGCCTTGATGAAAATTAGTCCTCCCTAAATTTCTATATTTATTCCATAACATTCCAATTCCACTCACCAACAATGTTTTCAGTACTCTACGGTCACTATTAATCAAGCTAGTCTGGGGTAACAAGACACCAAGTTTGAAATGGCAAGTGATGACCCTTCCTTATGACTGGGGTGGGTATGGGGTCTCTGATCTACACTTATACTATTTGGCTGCACAGTGCAGTTTCGCGCACACATGGTACCACGCCGATGCTAGGATCACCTACCCCCGTCCTGAATCGGACTTCGTCCTACCCGACACACTTGCCTCCGCTCTGCCCCGCGGTATCCCTCAAGACCCTGAAGATATACAGCCAGTTTCCACTACCAGCTGGCATGGCTCAAACTGAGCAGTATCACCCGCACGCAGACACTATAATACTCCTCGCTTCCCCTACCAAATGCTCACTTATTACCCATCACAGGTGAAAAGCTGGTGCAAAGAACCTGCACCAAATTCAACATCCACCCACTAGGAGATCTCTTTCCCGCGGGACATGTCTCTAACCTGGAGGATGTGTCCACGTTTTCGGAAGCTACATTCATGGACTGGTTCATTCTGGCCAGACTGCGCTCAGCGTTACGAGACAGATTTCCAGACTATCCGCTGGAACCCCCTTCATTTCCCCCCTCACACTAGTGATCAGCAGTAGCAAGGGGCTCCATCTTATATCTCAAATGCATAGGGCCTGTTCTGACCTGGCGTCAGTGGACGACGTAAGGGTACGCTCTGCATTGGAGTCGGATTTGGGCAACCCAATCACGGACGAGCAGTGGCTAGCCTGCTACAGGGTTACTAGAACAGTGTCATTGAACAGTAAACATAAATTGATGCACTTTAAATTCCTGCATAGAATTTATGTTACACCCGCTCGAACACACAAGATAGATCCCTCCAGACCTCACTCCTGCCAGCGATGCCAAGCCCCGCAAGCGGACTTCTCACATCTTGCCTGGAATTGCCCGCGAATCCACGCTTTCTGGGTGGAAGTCCACAAACTTCGAAGCAAAATGATTAAAATCCCGATGGCACCTAGGCCCGAGATACCGCTGCTAGGGTATGTGGTGCAGATTCCCTTGAAAGTTCGCAGATTTGCTACCGTTTCCTTACTCCTAGCTAAAAGAGAAGTCACAATTTTTTGGGGTAGCAGGAGAGCGCCACAGACAGCTGGATGGATCCAAAGCTTAGCGACCTGTTCAATAAAAAGTGATTTATATGCCAGCACTGTTCCAACGTCTTCTAGACCCAAAGACATTTGGGGGCCGTTCCGAGCTTTCCTTGCATCACAGCAGCAAGCCCCTCTTACACAACAAGAGCAAGGTATGGAGCCGACAGGGGTGGGTTGAAAGGGACATTGTATTCATAATGTGATTGTGTATGCCCTACATAATGGGACAAATGGAACTGAAGACATAATAGGATCTAAGTGGACCAATGGAGGGTCGGGAGGAGTTGCCTTCGATTGTAGGAGTGCCATGTCAATTGCTGGGGTTTTAGAATACATCAGCTGTGCTGTGATTACCGTCGCGCTGTCCTATTGTGCCTTGATGATTATGCTGGAAAGACTATGTTGAAATGTACCCTATATGTAGTGCTATTGAACTCTGTGCTCTGCTTTACCTTTTCAAAACTGCTAAATAAAGGGTTTTTTTTTAAGTATCTTTACATTATTTTTACTCACTGTCCGTCTGATTATTTTGTACTCAAATCCATCTAGTTAATCCATCTAAGTCCCACTCTGTGTCAAGCAAGTGCATAGGTAGAGATATCCTTGCACCTCCTTAATATTGGTCTCTAGTGGACAAAAAGTTAATAATGGGCATTTAATACACTATCGTGCTGCTTCATTTCTTAGGAAAATGGCAAAGATTGGTTGAATTCTTTTTTTCTACAGAGAACATGAAATATATTTTGTGGAGTGCTCAGTGCCCTGCTATAGCAAGACCGTATTATTCTGCCCCGTTCTTTGTCTCGAGACACAAGGACAGAACTGGGCTAATTCATGCATTATCACCCTCTGCTCTAGGATCTTTGCTGCTCTGCCTGGTAAGGCGGGAGAAGACTGCCAAGAAATTATTAAGCAAACTGTTAGATATAGGGAATTTGGTGACAGTAACAAAATACAATTCTGCTGTATAAAGAATCAATTAAGAAACCTTATAATCTGGAGGAAGCCTTGGGTCATTTGTCTGCACAGCTCACACAGTAAATAAAGTTTATTTATGTGATTTTGTTCATGTTAGACGACACAAGGACACTTTAGCACAGATTTGTACGAATCATGTGGATCCTTATTCATCTGAAAGCAGTGAGGGGCTGTGTTCCTGCTGGGTATGTATGTGTGAAAATTGCACAAAGCACTTTAAGTTTGTGCTCTGCACAATGTGCACAGTTCTAACACATCTTCCATCTCGGGTAAAAGAACAAGCATTGCACAGCTCAATATGTTTCTATCAGATGCAGCCCGTTTCAGCACCATAAGCTCCAAGCTTCACTTTGACATGGAGGAAGTAGGGCTGGAAGTTAAGTTGAACGTGAAATCCTGGGGCTGTATCATGAACGCATCCTGCTTCAGTGAGCAGGCTCATGATGTGTCAGCAGCAAATAACAGGGAACGCGGAGTAATATCTACCTATTCTTGTTTCTAAGCTGTAGTGCCTACAGCTAATACTCTAAATCATAGGTTTCTGAGTTATTGTATGTACTAAAAGCAGCATGGACGATTTCAGCAAAATGTGTACACACACCCTTTCCAATCCTGCACACCGAAGATGTTCAGTTTAAGGCCCCTGCTCCTTCTGTGTGAGTTGATGTGGCTTATAAAGGCATGTCTTTCAGACCATCATGAAATAAACTTAGCAACAGGAGGTTGTATGGGAAGGCATTCATTCTGGCGGCATCTGTATGCACCATGATCTTTGTTGCCTCAATCATAATACCAGAGCTCTGGGACAGCAAATCTCTGTAACGCTTTGGTGAAGGAGTAAGACATCATGCAGGTGAAATGAGATACTGCTCAGAGTGAATGTGCAAACCTACTAACATGCAGTGAACAGTTAGCTGACAGTACAAGTGTTGTACGAGACATGTGATCGCACTAGCTCAGCAAGTTTATACAGTAAGAGAGAGTATTCTCTCCTTGAGTATAGGTCCAGCATCAACTTGAAAATAAAACGTAAATTCTTTTGCTGACATACAAAATAATGCTTAATCAGAACTTTAAAGTACAAATGGAGATAAAACGAACATGTTGGACACTTATTATCCTAAAAGAAGTGTACATTTAGAGAACGCATCTCTGAATAAATTGGATCAGTTCTACATATACAGAAACAATCTTGAAGAAAATGTGGAAGAAGGTTGCTATACAGTTTCAAGTTCTAATGGTAGTTTAGTGAGACACAACAAGCTAAATTTCATTACCCATGATAAATTAAGTTGTCAGACTCCCCATAAAAATCTACGTGATTCATTTGTAAGTAATATCTCTAAAATTAGAGAGAGGGGTCCAACACACCAAAGGGACTGGACACCACAGAGAAGTGAAAGTCTTAAAAAAGATTCCCATTGGGATATTCTGTTAGCATTCCAATTTAGCACCCAACCTTCCAATCTTACGATCACATCCAGGTTTCACTCAACACACAGCGGGTCAGTATGTTCAGTTGCCAGAAAGTCAAAAATGTAAATGTATTTAAAAAATATATATATTTTAAGGGATTTTATTGGAATTGGTTCATAAAAACTATACAATGTAATCATAAAAACAATCATACATTTTAAAAATATTAGAAAATCACAAAATCAATAAATCAGTAATTATGACAAAAGGCATGAACAAATCATCTGAAACATATGTGATTCACCACAACATAAATTTCATGAACACTTGTTTTTTATCTACGTATATAAAAAACAAGTGTTTATGAAATTTATTTTTGTTTTTATGAACCAATCTAATAAAATCCCTTAAAATATTTAAAAAAAGAATTATATTTACATTTACGATGGAAGTAAGTTACAAATTCACCCATATATATAAAACGTTAGACCACCACGTACTCTATGGTAATAGACAGAGGACTTCCTCAGCAGAGCACCTCACGGAGCCGTGAACCTTAGGGACCATATTGAAATTGTATGCAATGCATATTATACAAGCGTGCACTTAGTTCATTCTCAAATACACTTCGGTAACTTGTTATCTGTGTACTAAATGATCATAAATGTGAATACAATTAACACAAAATTGATTTCAGGAAAGAAAATCTGTTACTTCACACCGTATTTTACTGATTGCTGATATCATACATACTGTCCTTACTCGGCCCCTTCGCTTAGTTGCTGTGCATGTCTAGCGCTCTGGTGGTCACTTGAGGTAGTGAAAGAGTGAGAGAACCAGTGTGTCAATAAAGTTGGTTGAACAATGTCTCTATCGGACTGTTCGCACGATCAGGCAGTCTATCTGAACTGCTTAAATGCACCAAGTTAAGAATATGTTAGAAAATATGTGTATATATATATATATATATATATATATATATATATATACACACTGGTATCTATCACTGGGAGTAAAACAAATGTAACTGACTGCCCCATGGAAAAGTTTGTTAAATGCAAATTATAAACAAGCCACGGCCAATGTGTTGGAGGATATACTAGGACTTACCACATTCTGAGACCTGACAATTTGTCTAGCAACTAGCATGATTGTCATGTGACTTATACCCCGGTGTATCAGGTGCTTCCTGACATGTAAAACTGATTTGGAACAAATTGCACAACGTAACATCATGTAAGACATGTGTCCAGTGTGTACCTCACGTCTGAGTGTTGCATTGTATGATGCCATAATTCAGTGATTCTGCTATTATGGGCCAGTGCCCAAACTATATTGTATATGCTTGCTTTTGTACTGAAGTGGATATTAGTATCCAGAATGAACTGTTTACAATAGCGTTTTTTGCACATTCAGTTGTTCACATTAGCATTTCTGGACCTAAGGGGCCAATGCTCTTATAAACCAATTGTTTACATTAGCTTTTTTGCACATGCAATTGTTAACATTAGCGTATTCGCACATTGATATAACATGCTGCTTGGTTTATAACCAATTGTTTACATTAGCGGTTCTGCACATGCAATTGTGAACATTAGCGTATTTGCACATTGATAAAACATGGTCAAGCATTTTGCAGGCAGAGTCCGGTATTTGTATCATGCAATATTATGAACAGCGTATTTGGACATGTTTCTATGTAATTATCATCAGTTAGATTCATTCTTGATTGCATATCACACTGCCATGTGTCTTTTTAAATAATCAATATCTGTATAGATTGTCAAAATTACAGGGACAACAGCCTTTATACACTTATAGAGGTTCCCTCAGTGTGTTGTGTGGAGTATTTTTTCCTTGTTTATTTTCCTGCCGATCACGTGACTATGGTTGTGCCTGTGAGTTTAAATTTCCTCTCTGTTTAATAGTAACTTGAGTGACCAGGGACACAGTCTGTGTCCGAAACGCGTCTTATGACTTGCATCTTATGGTTTAATAAATAAGCTTTTTCAATTTGGCAACCAGCTGATGTCGTGTCCGTGATCCTGCTGTGTGCGCGACTGCACTTGGATATTGCCAGTTTATATATATATAGTCTATTACCATAGAATACGTGGTGGTCTAATGTTTTGTATATATGGGTGACTTTGTAACTTACTTCGATCGTGTGAACAAGGCATAATGCAGAAACGAGTTGCGTGGAAGCTAATTAAACATTCCTGAATCATCAGTACCGCTGGATTTTGAGAGTGAATTATTTTCGCGTCAGCGATAAGGATTGGAAATTTGTAATACTGGGTTCTTTGGATATATATGGATATATATATAGCCCGAACGGCTGAACAGAATTACACCCAATTTGGCATAGAGGTAGAGTTCGGTTGGCAGATCGCCCTTTTGCTTAAATGGTGTAAATCCCTCCAGTAGTTGATGAGAAAATCGAATTTGAAAAAATGTATATATCTAGAAGCGCGCACGGTACGCATACCGTACGCGTACCGTGCGCGCACGGTATGCGTACGTGCGCGGACCTTCGCGTGCGTGAGCTGCATGCTGATTGGCTGCCAATGTCTGTCAACACTCCAAAACAGAAACTGTTGGCATCCTCGGTAGACTGAGGCACAGGAAAGCAGGCAAAACAAACGTGTAGAACTCAAAAAGGGGGCAGGGTAAAAGCACCCTGACCCGTAGGCCTGCTCAGGGGGTCCCACAAGGACCCCCCAGACCCCAAAAAATGTTTATTCTTTTTTTTAAATCATGGGGTGTGCGCACCGTACGCGTACCTAAGCGGAGATACGCGTACAGTGCGCGTACCCCGTGATTTTTCAACAAAAAAAAAAAAATTAAAGTGGGCCTGGGGGGGTCCTTGTGGGACCCCCTGAGCAGCCTAGGGGGTCAGGGTGCTTCTACCCTGCCCCCTTTGCGTGTTTTCCACCTTTGTTTCACTGTTTTCTTGTGCCTTGGTTCTACCGAGGCACAAGATGGTTGCCAACACTTCCTGGTTTGGAGTGTTAACAGACAGTGGCAGCCAATCAGCATGCCTTCCCGAGAAAGCAGCATGCTCATTGGCGGTCAACACTTCTAACCAGGAAGTGTTGGCATCCATCTTGTGCTAGATAGACCAAGGCACAAGAAAGCAGAAAAACAAACGTGTTGAAAAAAAAGGGGGCAGGGAAGAAGCACCCTGACCACCTAGGCCTGCTCAGGGGGTCCCACAAGGACCCCCAAGGCCAAAAATGTTTTTTTTTTAAACCCGGTATGTTTATTTAAAAATTACTCCCCAGGGGGACCAAATTGCGGGGGCATAGTGATAAAGAAGAGTGGGGGGTGCCCAATCCCCCCCCCCACACTGCCACGGGGACCGCCGCCCTCCTGGGCAAAGCTAAGAAGCCCCCTGGCGCATACTGGAGGCTCCTGGTGGGCTAGTTGCCCCCCAGGGACCCCCAGTATGCAAGGGGAATTAGTTCCCCCCCTGCAAACGCGCCAGGGTTTGCGCTGCAGAGTGTTGTAAAAAGGGGGCGTGCCCTCTGAACACCTGCCTGCAAAAATGTAGTAAATCAGTATAAAAAAAATAACAATTAATACATTTAAAAATGGTCATTTAAAAAACCTTTGAAATTAAATGAAAAAACCATAGGTTTCAGGCCTGATATAGTTAAGAATTAGCATTTAAAAAACCATTGAAATTCACTAAAAAAACATAGGTTTCAGGCCTTATATAGTTAGGAATTAGAATTTAAAAAACCATTGAAATTCACTGAAACAAAACATAGGTTTCAGGCCTTATATAGTTAGGAATTAGCATTTAAAAAAACTTGCAAATTCACAGAAAAAACCATAGGTTTCATGCCTTATATAGTTAGGAATTAGCATTTAAAAAACCTTGCAAATTCACTGAAAAAAACATAGGTTTCAAGCCTTATATAGTTAGGAATTAGCATTTATAAAACCTTTGAAATTCACTGCAAAAAAGCATAGGTTTCAGGCTTTATATAGTTAGGAATTAGCATTTAAAAAACCCTTGAAATTCACTCAAAAAACTATAAGTTTTAGGGGTGTTATAGTTTGCTGGACATTTCACTCATACAAAACCATTGATATTGCTCCTATATAGTTAGTTGTACTAACTATATTTCGTGCTCCCGCAATCCACTGCTGATGATGTCACATATTAGATCATTCATGACATGGTCAGTGACATCACTGATGATATCTCAAATGTCATTTGAGATGTCATCAGTGATGTCACTGACCATGTCATGAGTGATCTAATATGTGACATAATCAGCAGTGGATTGCGGGTGCGCGAAATATAGTTAGTACAACTAACTATATAGGAGCAATTTTAATGGTTTTGTATGAGTGAAATGTTCAGCTAACTAGAACACCCCTAAAACTTATAGGTTTTTGAGTGAATTTCAAAGGTTTTTTAACTGCTAATTCCTAACTATATAAGGCCTGAAACCTATGGTTTTTTCAGTGAATTTGCAAAGTTTTTTAACTGCTAATTCCTAACTATATAAGGGCTTAAACCTATAGTTTTTTCAGTGAATACACACATATATATATCATCCATCAAAGTGCCCACGAGCTTAGAGTAGCATACAACGGTTCACCTCCCATTCAGGACTTTAGATTCAGCCTGCTGCAATGTTCCGGTTACTGAGCCTGACGCGTTTCAAGGAAAAACCTCTTTTTCAAAGGCTGCTTAATGTGTACTTCTTACACTTACTTACTTAATGTGTACTTCTTACACTTACTTACTTACTTACTTACACACACACACACCCCCCCGCTTCGGTCCACCACAAGGAGAAACACAGACTCCAAATAACTTTCCTCACTGCTGGCAACAGTGACTTTTATTTTAACCCGATGCGCAATAAAACAGACAGGATGACGCGTTTCGGCTAACGGTGTAGCCTTGCTCGAATATGAATATATATATATCCATGCATATAAATATACAGACCAAAGAATGTTTGGCTCAAATATGCCAATATTGCATTGTATTTTTGCATTTGAAATATGTAAATCATATTAAAAAAAACTTTTCTATGCAAAGAGAAATGTTCCTCCAACATTTTTTTTAACATACCTTTATTTTAAAAGGAAAAAGGCAAGGTGATAGCAGGCAGATTAGCCTAGAACGCTGAATATAGAACACTGAGAAAAAAGCAGGGGCCGGTTCCTTTAAGACCTCCAGGACCTCCAGGCGCCCATCATGCCCCACAGGTGACAGTTAGGTCAGGTCTTTTTTCCGACTCCTTCTGTGAAGATCCTGGTGTATTGAGCTTGTCAGTTAGTGATTTTTTGTCACTAATGGGTATTTTCAAGTGAGATTTCTTGCCTTCACTTGATGTCTTTAGTACTATTACCATCGTTTTTTCTGCCTTTCCAGCTATTTTTCCTGTCAGAATGTCATCCTTATTTAATAGGTGCCCTTCCTGTGGACAGAAAATGGCGAAGTCAGATCCGCACTCGGTCTGTATTGTGTGCTTACCATCTTCACACAGACCTGACAAGTGCTACTACTGTCAGCAGTTTTCCAAGAGACCCCTTTGTGAAAGGAAGAAGATCAAGCCACATGCCATGCAGGAGAGAGGAAAGGAGTCTGTAAGTGGCCTGGAAGGACATCCCTCTAAAGAGCCCTCCTTTCAAGTAAGGTCAGAGGACAATAAAAATAGAGGAAAAAGAAGACACCGGTCGAATTCGACATCGAGAGAAAGATCGACATCGAAAATACCCTTGTGCTCTCCTTCAGCGTCAAATCTCCTGTGCCGCAGTCGGCGTTGAGGACTTGTTTGCCGTCGAAGCGAACAACTCCTGGTACGAAGTCTAAATCTAGACCTGCGTCTTCCCTATCGGCTATCCTCTACACCACCTCGTAGACGGTCCAAGTCCTGCTCGCTAATGACGGCGGAATGTAGACGCTCGACATCTAAGACGCATCGCCAACAGGTGCGTATGCCATCGACGGCCTCAGTGCTGACGTTGAGAGCACCACAGACATCAGGGGCACCTCAGACATTGACGACAAACCCAGCGCCAAAGACCCCGACGTCGATAAGACTGGTTCACAGTTTATCGATAGCGTCATCTCCAACGGCAGGGCGAACCTGATCATCGCCGTCAACACATCGACGTCGAGTTGATCCCAGGCGAGACGATCGCTGTCAAGAAGATCGAGGTTGAGAGGGTCGCCGTCGAGAGCAGTGTAGGAGAGAAGGTCTCCTACGACGAAGGTAATCTTCGACGTCGAGAATGTCACCTGCGAGGAGAAGGCTGGCGTCAAGACCTACATCCATCCACAGGTCTCCATCTGCCAAGAGAATGAGGACAGATCAGTCTCCAGAACCGACGTCGAGGGAAATCCAAGTTTTGATGTCCATGAGTGCTTAATCCTCCCCGGGACTCCGGATCGTTCAGATCGCGCCGGAAGGCTCTCTGTCTCCAGAACATCTGACTAACCTCTCCATGAGATGGTTGAAGAGCATATAGGACTGGAAAATGTGGAGAATTAACCTGGGCAAGGAATATTCGCAAATATATTCTCCTTCTCATTCTCCTAAAAGGCAAGAACATGCCACACCCCAAAAGTCCTCAGTTTCGAGGAGACATAGATCAAGGTCGCCTCGGAGTCGATCCAAATGAAGATCTCGGCACCGTTCAACTAGGAAACAAAGTCACAGGTCTCCTTCACGGTCCTTTGACTCCAGATTCCCGGAGGCTGACTATTCTCCAACTCTCTCATCTACTCCTCCAATTAGGGCATCGCCAATGTATGATATCATCCCTTTTAATGAGGTCCTGTGTAAAGGGGCTACAAAGCTCAACATCGAGATTCCTTCCTCTGCACCTTCGACGCCTGGTATTTTCGAGACACTGAATCACAAGTCCTCCTCTAGACCTCTACTTCCTGGGTTGCTAGAATTGGCTCTCCACACTTTTCTAATGCCGGCTACAGTTTGAGCAGCACCATCACGGATAGGGAAGAAATAAAGAGCACCAGAATAGGGCCTGTTCTTTCTGAGGTCTGATCCACCACCTGACTCTGTTATTGTGTCAGCAGACAGAAAAGCAAAGAAGGGGCATCCTCAGCTGCTGTTCCCCGGACACAGACAGCAAAGCCATGGATTCCATTGGCAAGATAATGTGTAGCACATCTGCCGCCTACATGAAAGTGGCCAGCGCTTCTGCATTGCTGGGTCGATATGGCCATTCGCTATGGCAATCTCTCTCAAGGTTTACGCAGAAGTTACCAAAAGAAGATTAGCAGGATTTTCAGGAGATCCTGCGTGAAGGAGGGCTCTTGGCTAATCAAGTCATAAGTGTGGCAGCAGATGCCTCAGACCTTGCTGCTCATGGGTATTCCCATGAAATCTGCGCACAGCAATCCTCCTTGTTAAGACTTACAGGCTTGAAACCAGAGGCCCAACATAGAATTCTCATCCTTCCCTTCAATGGTACCTCGCTCTTTTGCTCTCATGCGGATGATTAGATGTAAAGAATTAAATATGAACTGGACACCTTGAAGGTTGTTGGTTTGGAGAAAAGGAAATATTTCTGCCGTCGCTACTGACCTTATGATCGCCGCCAATACCAGCAGAGGGTTCAAACCCCTCAATGGTCATCGCAGCAACATCATGCGAGATCTCATTACCACCAGCGACGGCCCGGTAGAGAAAGAGGAGGCTCTAGACAAACAACCCCTGCGGCAAAGCAACAGGCTAAGCAGTGAGTGTTTGGTTCCCCCAGCTCTGTTACCCGCTCCGGACGTATACGTTTTCATATGGACGAGTGGATTAAAATAATGCAGGACAAATGGATGCTCAATATTGTGAGGAATGGGTACTCTATCACATTCAAATCACCTCCACCTTCTGTACCTTCTCAGAAAAATCTAGTGCATTGCATAAATGAGCTGCAAAAGCATGCCATCGGAAAGGTTCCCTGGCAACAACATCGGCAGGGAATTCACTGCTGTTACTTCTTGGTCCCAAAGAAAGGTCCAAACAAGGAGTTCAGGCCTATACTCGATCTCAGACTCTTAACGAAATGTGTCCTTAAAGAGAGATTCAGAATGCTGCCATTACACCAAATCATTCCACACATTCATCAAGGTTACTGGATGTGTTCCATAGACCATCAGGATGCTTATTTTCACATTCCAATTTCTCAGAAGCACCATAAGTTTCTATGATTCAGAATACAATCAGACCACTTCCAGTTCAAAGTCCTGCCTTTGGGACTCAAGTCAGCTCCTTGCACCTTCTCAAAATGCATGGTGGTGGTAACGGCTTTCCTGCAAAAGAAAAAGATCTTCCTCTATCCTTACCTAGACACTTGGTTACTCAAGAGTACCTCTCCCAGCCTCCTGCAGGAACATCTGAGATGCTGCATTCAACTCTTAAACCAGTTGGTCCTGAGAATCAACTTCAAGAAATCTGTCCTCAATCCAATAGAGAGGATACACTACTTGGCCGCTACTCTAGAAGCTGCAAACGCAAAAGTGTTTACTTTGGAGGAGAGGCTATTATCAATACTCCACAAAGGTGATACTCTCCTGCGAACACCTCATCCCACGGCCAGGCAGGTGTCCTCTCTGCTGGGCTCGATGGCGTCATGCATATTCATTGTTCCGAATACCAGGCTACAGATGAGATCCTTACAGCAAGCTCTAGAGGACCAATGGTCTCAAGTTTCCAACTGCTGGGAGGACACTATAACTCTTCCTCACGCAGTTCAAATCTCAGTACGATAGTGGATGCAACAGTCTCATCTTCTGAAAGGAGTTACTTTTCCCTGGGAACTACCCAAACAAACTCATGTCACAGATGCATCCCCTCAGGGCTGGGGTGCTCACATGGGATCTCTTCAAGTCCAGGGGGTGTGGTCAGAAAAGGAGAAAACTTACAACATCAACATGTAAGAACTCAGATCTCAAAGCGTTCTTTCTCTCCATAGAGTCAGGTTCCCTGCTGGTTCAGACGGACAATAACATAACAATGTAGTACCTGAACAAACAGGGAGGGACCAGATCCAGACCCCTGTCTCTGGAGGCTCAAGCGATCTGAAAATGGCTTCTGGCAAGGAACATGTTGATATCTGCAGTTCACCTTCCAGGTGACCTCAATGCAAAAGCGGATGACCTAAGCCAAAACTTCGTCAAAGCTCACGATTGAGTGCTAAAAGACTAAATAACACAAGACATCTTTCGGAGATGGGGTTCGCCAGACATCAACTTATTTGTGGACGCAGCAAACGCAAAATGCCATGCCTTCGCATCCAGATACCCTCAACCAGGCTCCAAAGGGAATGCACTTTTGATTGACTGGAAAGAGAAATTAGTCTACGCTTTTTCACCAATCCCTCTCATAACACTGGTGATCAGCAAACTCTATGTTATGTTATTTATGTTATGTTATTTATGGGTCTTGTACAGCGCAACGGCTACTCCAAAGGAGTGTCCCGGCGCTTTGTGCTCCAGACCCGGAAAAGAGACTGAAAAACATAACAGCAAAAAAAGCTAAAAACAGAGAATAAGGATAGCAGAACTCTAACCAGAGAATAACCAAGTCTTAAGACCCTTCAGATCAAGGACAGAGATGATTCTGATTTCACCAGAGTGCCCTCGCCAGTGATGGTGCCCGGACCTGCTACACCTGTCCAAGAAGCCGCACAGGAGATTGCCATGCCATACGGATCTGTTTACCAAGTCAGAAAGGAAGGTTTTTCATCCCAACCTACCGTCACTGAGATTGACAGCATGGCTCCCGAGTTCCTCCAATATGGCCACTTAGGCCTCTCGCAATACTGTATGCAGATCTTAAAGGAAGCGAGAAGGCCTTCGACGAGAAAGTTATATGCTTTCAAACGGAAGTGATTTTATCTATGGTGTACAGTTAATGGTCATGCCCTATCCGGGGCCAAGAACAGGTTACTTGACCTTATCTGTTATGCTTAGCTGAAGCAGGTTTACAGTTCTCTTCTATTAGAGTACATCTGGTAGCAAGGACAGCGTATACAAAAGTGCAAACATGTAGAATAGATAGCATGAAAGCTATCCCTGAAATTTCTAATTTTAAATATGGTGAAGTGTCTATAGGGGATGTATGACGTTACAACCCATGCTTTTACCACGCATGCCTTTACAACGCGGTTTTTACAACGCATGCCTTTACAACGCATAGTGCTTTGGGGCGCTGGATAGTGAATAGTTTAATTTACTATTCCAACTCCAGTCCCCGTGGATAGTAGGGAAGGTGTTGGATAGCAAATTAAACCTATTCCCTATCCTAGAGCGCCCCCCAGCGCAATGCGTTGTAATGGTTTGCATTGTAAAAGTTGCATCGTAAAGGCACTGCGTGGTAAAAGTTGCGTTGTAAAGGATGTTTCCCGTCTATAGGTAGAAAAACCTTTGCTCTTTTTGACATCATTTTTCCTCAAGGTTAGACAATGACATCAGAACATTATTAAGCAGCCAATATGAAAAAGGGGACAGTTTGGACTGAATGTGACAACGCTTGTCCTACATTCACTGGCAAATTGCCAAGAAACGTACAAAATTATATATGTTATTTCTGTAACAAAAGCTCTAGAAAATATAGGATTTTGTCTCCATTCAACAGTTTCAGAGACAAAGTATGTATTGAATATAAATCATCATTCAGCCAGAGAAGAGTGATGACCGGAGTAGCCTTGTTATTTTCTTTTAATAATGCTACATAGGCAGTTGTTCTTTAGTACTAGTTCGGCATAATAACTACACCTCTTTAGAATGTATTCCCTTTTTCCATGTAGAAACTGAAAATGTGGTCCTGCATATGCTGAATTATATTACCTATTTTTTACAGTTAACATTAACTTACACAGCTTTTATGGGCGTTTTTTTTAATTCCTAAGTATTTTTCCCCATTTGTCCAAGGTGGCAATGGTTTCTTTGAAATATTAAGAGTGTGCAAGACCTACAGTTAATGACAAGCTGTAAGAAAGTGCACATGATTAAATGGCACTCACTAAGAACAAAAAAATGCATGGAGGTGTGTCTCCAGGATAAAAGAAATCTATGTTTTCTCAACAGGAATGGACTGTCATCTAAAACAACATTTCAGAGATTTGTACAAACCTCTCAAGAAATAACGGAAAATGCTTGATTGTTAAAAGGGTTATATAAGAAAAAGTACAACCTTGAAAAATGCATACTGAAGCTTATGTTTATAAAACAAGTACAAACAAATAATAAAAAAATCTTTCTGAAAGAAACAGGGTTAAAAACCTTTGTTTAAAAAATATACATGCAGTTGATTGTAGTGTGTGGCCTATGGATTGGCACTGTAGGTAACATGTATTTGTGGAAGGATATGTGCATGACACTTTTCATACCCATAGAAAATGAAGGGACCAATTTTCCCATAAGTAAAATCTTTCTGACATTTCCAGCACACATATAACAAGAAAGTAGTTTCCATTTTTAATGCTATACTTAAGTATCATTTGCTGACTTATAAAAGGTGGGTGACATGTTAGAACACGACTTATATTTCAAATACAGAAACACTGTGAAAAAGACACAAAAAACAGATTAAAAAACCCTAGAAATTATATATTTTTTAAAAAGGTTAAACTCACTTTAAGTGTTATACTGAGATTAGAACATATGTTTAACATTCGAAAAACACTGCAATTTGCCAGTACACAAAGTCTACAGCACAATGTCACAATCACTGGATGATATCCTCAGTGAAGTCATTTAACCCCTTCGCTGCGGGGTGTTTTCCCCCGCTGTGTGGGGCGGAGGGGGGACGCGCGCGGCGCCGCCGTGCTAGTGACGAGCTCAGCTCGTCATGAGGCACAGCGGAGCTGCACTCATGACGAGCTGAGCTCGTCACGGCCACACCCGTTTTCGAACGTTCAGCACAGAGGGGAAATTATCCCTGCGTGCGAACATTCCAACGGCCGTGACGAGCTCAGCTCTTCATGAGTGCAGCTGCACTGTGCCTCATGACGAGCTGAGCTCATCATGAGCATAGAAGAGGTTAACATCTCATCTTGATGAAGGACTTTGTTTATTTGAACCTTATCAGAAATAGATGTCTTGTTCCCCAATTTAATTTGAATCCAGTTGTCCTTGTATAACAATTGCATAGCTCTGAATAGTTGGTTTAGAATGACCATTTGTTTGATCTTTACCATAGCAGAGCTCACCTGACTGAATCAAAAGCTTTGAGAAAAGTCGGCAAAAACGTGCAAAAAAGGTTTTGCTTCGCTCTGATGCTTGTTAGATTAATGTTGATAACATTATCTACTGTAGTGTTGTGTGACACAAACCCTGATGGGATTACCTTTTTATGTATCACCCATATGCTCATCTCTTTTAGTAGTTTGCTGCGTAGTATTTGGAGTCCGTATCCAGGGGGGATATTGAATTTGCAGTTGTCCGGGACCCCTTTTGATATTAGATACGAGATTGAGCCCTTCAAGGATGCTGGAAAGAGGACTTTCATGAAGCAATACTTAAATAATTATCTCAGTGCCATAGCCCAAAACATTGGGCTTTGCTTGAAAATTGCTGGAGGCAGACCATTAAGGCCCGAAGCCCAATCATTTCTGCTTGCCTTAATGATGTTAATTACTTCCTTCTGTTCTGTTCTAATTGCTCATTGGTACATATTTTGTCCTGAGCTAACTTATCTAAGCACTTGCTAGATGGGGACGAACTATTTGGGAAAATATTTGGTCCGAAGGTGCTATGGTCTTTCAAGTTTGCACGGGTCAGTGTGTTCATCCATGTGATTTATTTATTTATTTATTTATTTATTTATAGTGTTTTATATAGCGCGGACAAGACCCGTGGGTATCAGAGCGCTTAACATATGAGATTACAGATTGACATTATAGTAGCAGTTATAGCATCAAAACATATATAGAGGTAGAAGGCGGTATGCTATCTAGGGTGATTAGATAGGGGATTACATATTGGCATAGAAGATAAATTGCATTAAAGTAGCAGTTATAGCAGCAAAACAGATATGGAGGTAAGGAGGTAATGTGCTATCTAGGGTGATTAGGTAAATATATTCCTAACGCCTGATCAGTTAGCGTTAGGGGTGTCAGGTTGTGTCATAGTCATACAGTCAAGTTCTATGAGGTAGAATTGTATATTATTAACAGGTCAATATCACAGTAATTAGCAATAAGAGTAGAATGGGTCTAGCTAGGTGCATCGATCCTAAATATTAGCAGGTTAAGGTGGGGGTAATATCTTCAGGTGAGAGACATAGTGCAGATATCACCTAATAATGAGGTAGCAATAGGGTGTAAAGCCGAGGCTTGAGTGGAATCAGTCATTTGTCTTATTGGTCTTCCAATAGTTCATGGTGACTCCAGTCCTCTTTGGCAGAAATGTTCATACCACTGGTCTGTGGGCATCTCTATGTAGGGTATTTACTCATCATGTGGCTTTTCAATTCTCTTTTAAATGCTGCGATATTTTGAATCTTCCTGATGTAAGGAGGGAGTGAATTCCAAACTCTGGGGGCGGCTCCCGAAAAAGCTCGGTCATAGGTCTTTTTTTTCTGGAAGAAGGCCGGCCGCAATAGCAACTCTTTAGAGCTTCTAGTTGATCTGTTACCTCCCGATATCTTAATTTTCTTGGCTAGATATCTCGGCATGTTGTGGTGGACCGCTTTATGTGTGATGCAGGCCATCTTCATTTTAATTCTAGCATCGTAGGGTAACCAGTTTAGTGCCTTCAGGTGAGGAGATATGTGGTCGAATTTCCTCGTTCCTGTGATGAGTCTTGCCGCTGCGTTGAGACAGGCTTTTAGTGGTGCAGTGGATGTTTTCGGTAGGCCAGCTAACGTAGTGCAGCCATATTCGATCCTCGAGATAACTAGCGATTGGATAGCAAGTTTTAGATCTGCTTCCGAGATAAAAGGTTTCAGTTTCCTTAGATAGTTCAAGTGGAAGCGGGCGCCCTTGGCCATTGAATTGATGTGTTCTTTCATGTCTAGGTTCTTGTCTAGTGTAATTCCTAGTGATTTGGCTGAATTAACTAGGGTCGGGGTGCAGTTAAGCGCAGTCACCAATTTCGCCCATTCCTCTGCCTCTGTATGACTCCTTGTTGGTGATATTAACAGGAATTCTGTTTTATTGGCATTCAGTTTCAGGTGATTGGCTGTTAGCCAATGCAATGCTCTCTTTAGAGTTTCATTCATAAGGTCAATGTCATCACTGCAGGCAATCTTCATATATATTTGCGTGTCGTCTGCGTACATGTGGTAGGAGATCTGTGAATTCCGAAGAATCTCTGTGAGAGGTTCTACATACAAGTTGAATAGATCTGGGGATAGCGTTGAACCTTGAGGGACCCCTATTGTGTTAGGGCATGGAGAGGAGATTGCTTCGTTGACCAGGAATAGTTGAGTCCTGTTCTGCAGGAAGGAGTTAAACCACTTCAGTACGTTTCCAGATAAACCCATCCTGTCTTGTAGTCTAGTCATCAGTATCTCATGATTTACCGTGTCAAATGCTGATGACAAGTCTAGTAGAATCAGTAGGCACGCATGATTTTGGTCAAGGGCTTGTAAAGCGTCATCAACGATATGTAATATCGCAGTTTCAGTGCTGTGTCCTGTTCTGAAACCTGATTGGCAGTCATCTAGTAGTGAGAACTTAGCGATGTGTTGACTCAGTTGGCCTTGCACACATTTCTCAATAAGTTTGGCCAGTAAAGGGATGTTGGTCACTGGTCGATAGGTATTCGGGTCTGTTGCATCAGCTGTCGGTTTTTTGATAATGGGAACTACCTGTCCTGTTTTTAGGCAGTCAGGAAGGGTCCCTTGCGCTAGTGAGGCATTTATTATCTCAGTCCAGATTGGAACTAGAGTGTGGCTGATTTCTCTTATACATTTTGCCGGTAGTGGGTCTTGGTAGTGGTTGTTGGGTCTAAGTTTCGCTAGCGTTTTAGCGATCTTATCCTGGTTGTAAAGTTCAAATGTGTCCCAACTTGCCTTGTTTTTTGTGAGAAGATCTTCTGTTGTCGCATTCGTCTTCTTTTTAGGTGAGGGACGGGTCGTGAGGTTAGCCGCTGATTTTGTGAGTTCAGTTTCTAGCAGTTTAGTTTTGTCCGTGAAAAATGAGGAGAATTTCTCACAACTTATGGGATTTTTTGGGTTCTCTTGGGCCGTCTTAGTTAGTTTATTTGACTGTTGTTTTAGGATCTCGAAGAGTTTTCGAGGTCTGTTTGTGGCATTGTCCAGTTCAGCCCTTATAAATTCTTTTTTGGCGTTGGTTATCTTTAAGTTATATTGTTTTCTTGTTTTTCTGAGGTCCTTCAGTTCGGGGGAGGAGGGATGCTGCTTTTAGGTTGTAATATTGGCCCGTGGGGGACTCGGCCATCTTCAGCTTGTCCCTTTTCAAGAGAATCTGATGATGAAGTCCCTTTTCAATTAGAGTTTTTAATCTGTAGTGGATCTCTCATAATGCACTGATTTGGGTTTTTTGGTTCAGATCTAGTTGCTTCTGATGTTTTCGTCTTTTTGGTCATTGGCCTCCTTAAGTTTTTCGTCATTCCAAAATTAGCTGGTTGTCTATTGTTCCAAGCTTTGTAGACCCACCACAAGCTTTGTCTCTCAGCAGTGGGTAGTAGGTTTTCTGTTGCCTTCTCGATTTTGGAAGTGTTGATGCTTGATCAGCGTTTCCCCGGATGGAAGATAATATGGCTGTATTATGACAGTTCTCATTTTGCGTCGAGTTCTCAGTAATTGTGAACTTATATTGATCTTTGAAGATGTGAGAGGGGGTTCCTGTGACCACTGGATAATAAGTTGATCAGGGGCTCTTCCCCTCAGAGCGATACAACCTGCGAATACCAGGTCTTTTAGTACAATCTGACAAGACGGGGCTGTTCGACAAGTGGGATGGTGAACAAAAGCTCCACCCCATTCTCCCATCGTCATCACACCCTGTCACTTCTTTCAGCCTCTGCTTTTACTTTATGTGCTCCTCTTGCTTGGCTCTTCTTCAATTCATTAGAGCTACAGGCATTGGTCTCAGTCAAAGTTCTAAACTCCCTTCTGGTCACATCCGTCAGATGAGAACATTGTTAATTTAGTACTTGTTATCTGAACTTGAGTTGGGTGTATAATTGTCAACATGAGCTGTGCGTGCTGCAGGGAAATTAATTGCTTATTGGAGCTGCAAGAGACTGTTCGAGGTCAATAGGATTTTTAGTACAATAAGTGCTTCAAATTTCTACTTATAAAGCATATCTGGTGTGGGCATTTATACCTGGTTATCTAAACTTGTCATTTGTATTTAAATGTACATTTTACCAGTGCAGCTGACTTTGGAGGGGTTTAGTGGTATTGCTTCTGATTTATTAAAGCCTATCCTCGAACATTATATTACATTCTAGTAAAAGATAACCAATATTTATGATAACTCACTACGGTTTTAAATGAAGAATACATTATCTGAGTAATGCAAGATTCTATGTCTAATACCTAATACAGTGCATCAGAAAGGGTGTAAAAGGGAGCAGAGGATGGGGAAGAGAGTGCCGCCCAATCAACAGCAGTGAAATTCTAAAAGGTGGTGAGAGGGAACCATTAGTAAGCAGTGTCGCCAGCGGCCTAATAAACAAAGCCCTAACCATTCTGCAAAAATATGAATCTTAAGGGCAATAAAAGATTAAGCAGACACTGCCATAACCCATCGTGCCATTTAAACAACATCAGGACTTCCAGCGCACTATGTCATCCCTCTCAGGAAAGAGTGCAATGTAGAGAATACATCTGACATTATTCTAACACAATGCGATTGACCCCAAAGACCTAGATCTTTTATCAAAGAGCACAGCCAGGCACATCATATACATCTTGACATGCTCATGAATTAAATACATTGATTTATGTAAACAACAAAACTATAGTCTCGGTTTTTCTTGGGGGGAGGGAAGCAACTGTAGCTCCAATCAAGAGTGAGGGGGGAGATTCGTGGTCGCTGAATCAATGATGGCTTCAGTCAATGGGCTTGACCGGTTCTTGCTTGGCTGTACCTTCTGAAACTGAACACGTTGTCTATGACAAACGATTTCTGTCAGTGTTGATTCCTGCACTTCCCTCACACTGTCCAGCACTCGAACGTCAGTTGTCAAAAAGGGTAGAGTAAAGAAAAGAAGAATTCACACTTATTTCCATGGCACAAAATGATGAATTGGTCCACTGTTGCCACAACTCTCTGGTAAAACCTGCTCTGTACCATTTTCTGCGTACACTACTCTTCACATGTTCTATGCGACGTTATAACAGCAAATGCTAGAATGGAGGAGCGGATAAATGACTAATATTCCACTATACAAGGACATCGTGAACATACGTATTGCACACCCAAGCGAATGTGCATCTCAGAACTGAGGCAACAACTAGTATGTTGTAGGCATCTGTTGCAAACGCCTTTGAGTAACACAGATAAACACATGTACCGGAGCTTTCAGGTACAGTACTTCCAACATGCAGTGTTTACCCAGGCAAACCATATTTGCCCTAAAGAAATGCGCAAACTGTAACCTCAAAAATATTAACATCCCTTCCACTCACATATTTGACCAAAAATGCCCCACCCCATCACAATCACATATACTCTTGATAGACCCTTACTCTCTCTCTCTCTGTCATACCAACGAGCCCATCTCTCTCACCGAATCTGATCACCTGCAGGCACTACTCCTGCGTGGATACTATCGATGCAATTCACTGGTGTTATTGACCTTTGCAATGTAGTACTCCTGTTACTACCTATGCAGTGTATAAGATGTTGGCATGCTTTTCATTTCTTTTCTTCTCCTGATTATTCCTAATTTCTATTCTGTCTCCCTAGATTCCACTATCGCCCAAACATTTTTTTCTGGTTATTTATACAGCAGGCCATCATTTTTATTGTACCCATCATTGTCTTCTACGCCTGCTTTATTGTATGTACATGTCTTTGTATTCTTTTTGGAAACAGCCAATAAAAACTTTTGAATAAAAAAAAAATGTACATTACATGATATCGTGCAATTTTTTATGAGACATTCTATAACCTTTGACAGCTGTCAGAGATCGCCTGTGATACTGACTTCATAATAATGCATCCTGAAAAACACATAGGCACTTCTCTGTGCAATTCGTGCGCATGCCAGTCCCTCAATCACAAATAGCCAACCACTGATCGTAATAACCGTGTGGGACGCAAGGTACATAATTATGCAGCAGCTTCCAATCGCAATCATTTTAAAGTGTATTCATTACTTTTGGGTCTATTATTAAACAGAAAGCTCCAACTAGTTTTTGCAGTGCTATCACGGGGCGCATGAAATAACAGAATAAACCTGCGTGATGTACCTGCCAAAATGCTATGGTGTGCCAAGCCACCTAAGGTACTTTCAATTGGCATAGCCTCAATTATTGCCTTTGTCAGCTTTTCGACTGCTGGGGAAGTGCCCATAAAGTGTCATTAGCTCTTAGTGCACACAGCCCAGCTGAGAAGGCAGGCCACTGGGTTGCCAGGCAACAGTGCATTTAGAATCCCTCATCATGCCCAAAGATGCAGCGTCAGCTAGGTCAAGCAGCTCATTATCAACCTATCATGGGCTTTCCATTTGCCTCCTGATATTGTTCCAGTATTCACGGAAGAGTCATTCAGCTGAATTAAAACCCCAGGCCCGAAGACATCTTTCCAAAACACAACAAAGGCTATTTCTGCTGAGAAAAATAAAAGATGTATTTAAGCCTCCAGTCTAGTGCATACTTTGTCACAAGCAAGCACAAATATTACAAATCCCTTCTGATTCATCGGCTATAAGGCTTTTATTTGCTTCTGCCGCAACAGAATGGGACTTGCGCAAGAGGAATCTGCCATGTTGATAAATACTTTAAAACTTTTTTTGATGTTTTTACAACCAGAAGAAAAGATCATAACATCCATCCACGCCACAGATTAGTAGTTAGATCAGTAGTTAGTTTGCAAACAAGGCACGAGACCTAGGGACTGACAAAGATGAGCACGCCTCAGTATTGCCTCCGCTATGTAATATGAGCAGCACACTTGATGAAGATGAAGACACCAGTATGAATAAAAACAGAACGCGAATTTGCTGCTAAATACGAAAAGGTGACATATAGTATGTTTACAAGCAACATTAGTATGGTTGTGGTCCTGTAGGAGTTACGATTATGAAGTCTCCACTTAAACCCGTCAACACTACAGCCCAAGAGTTTTCAGAGGTGGGGGGGGGGGGGGGGGGGGGGGGTATGGGGGCGGGGATGGATGTGCAACAGCTAAACAAAGTTAGGATAACAAGCTACCCTTCATTATGCCAGAAATATTGTGTTGTTGACATCATCTGCTTACTGGATCACTTCAATTCCCCTCCCATCTGACTTTCAAAAGCATTAGGCATTTCTAAGAATTTGATTAGTTATTTCCAAGGACTTCAACTCAGTTTAAAAATCGTGAAAATGGGCCTGTATTTGAGAAAAATGGGTTAGTCAAATTCAGTCAAGAACTGTATTCATTCAAAAAGTGTATGTTCTTTGTTTATCTCGATCAGATGAAATGGAGCATATTCGCATAGACATTATTTTCTGGATTAACAGACAATCCTCCCCTACTTCTTGGAAGAGGTTCTGGGCATTCTCTTTCCTATCACCTCTTCAGATCTCAGTGTCATCTTACCAGAAAGATGAAGGAAAACGCCAATGACACTTTTTACCGATGGGAGCCCACCAAGGACATTTTAAACTCAGATAGGCATCACTGTGTGTTGGATTTTTGTTGACACTTTTGACACACGTTTTACAGATCATGGTTTACTTGTTGGCATTACGCATTCTCTTCCACTGAGAACAATATAATAGTTAACTTTTTTAGCAGCATAATGAAGCTGAACAAGGGGGTCAACTTTAACTTCCTCATATACAATCTCAACAATCTTTGGCTGCTGGTTCAAATCTTGTCAAAAAGGCAATCATTGTCATCTGTGCCCTTAACATTCCTCACTCAGACGTGTGATGACCTATAAACCACACGTAAACATACAAAACCAAACCAGAATTCTTACTGGTTATGTGGGCAGTCTCAGTGTGGATTTTAATTTTACATTTCACACTATTTTTTATAACGCTAGAAGCATGTCTGGGAAACGAACCTTCTTCTCTCCATCTTAGCGACTACACTGGACATTTCAACAAAGTCCACCTTATCCTATGTCCAACAGTTTACAAATGAAAGATGACCATCTTAAGAGAGGGGATCAGTTAAAAAAAAAAGAACATGCTAACACTCGAGAAGAACATATGCAGGAACTGTATGCAGGATGCCAGTGCTTACCTGAGACGAGTCTACATTGGCAACTTCAGTGATGGCAGTCAAAACTTTACGAAGGACCTCCCCAGTTTCCTGAACCAGAAGGTATGCCAGAATAAGTGAAATATGTTGTGGAACTTCAGTGATCACGGGTAGCACGGTTTTGACAGAAAACAGCCAATCACAAACAGCAGTGTTGCTTCTGTTCATTGTCTCAATCGTCTTCCAGGTAGTAAACAATGTATTATATTCGCTTGTTATTGGGAAAACAAGCATCGGAGACGGCTAAATCAAAGGGAAAAGAACACCATATTTCAGTACATACAACAATGATCAAATTAAACTGAAAAAAGACACAACTATGCTTATATGATGAGCATTTTCCAATAATGTGCATGGTCGCTGATCAAAAGCTATAAATCAACAGAAGAGAGGTTTATATGTATCTCAGAAGCCACAGAGACGGAGTCATATAAAGAATATGCCAGCCAGCCCGATTTGGGAGGATAGGAAAGCCCTCACACACCGACCTAGTCAGTGTCATGCTTCATCATAGGGCCCCACCTCGGAGGTCGAATACCTCCTTGGTGTGCTACGCCGCCAGAAGACTGCGGAGCAGGTTATGTGTGATTAGGCGTGTAGTGAAAGATAAATTAAAAGTGTCTAATGGGTATCTCAAAAAACTTTATTGGTAGATCCCTATAGCACGATTAAAAAGGACTTATGTGATTGAATTTAAAGCCAAGCGTAATGAATTGGTTTAATTCACACTAAATAGTCAGTCAACATGTTTCAGCCATTAAATGGTTTGAATTTACCTCGGCATTCGTCAGGACTAGTGTAACCCCGGTGGTATGGATTCTCTAATCATCCACCCTACCTGAGGACGTGAAAGTGAAAAAAGAAAACGTGAAAAAGTGCATAAAAAGGGGTGGACAAATGTCACAGCCCAAAAATCCTGGTTTAGGATATATCTGCACTTTAAAATTTGGCGCTAATTGCACCATGGGTCTCGGGAGGGAGGTAGGAACGTCCCTGGCACATCGCCCTCAGCGTTCGCTACCCTCTCAGCACCTAGCTTAAGCACTCGACCGGACCCCGAAGATCCGGTCGAGTATTCAGTACATACAACAATGATCAAATTAAACTGAAAAAAGACACAACTATGCTTATATGATGAGCATTTTCCAATAATGTGCATGGTCGCTGATCAAAAGCATCAAATATGATTTCAAATAAGTTTTTTCTGAATAAAAACTAAAACAGTCCAAACTTCATTGATAAATAAACTTGCCATAGTTTACCTACAAAGTAAGACACATCAAATCACACAACAGAGGCAAGTGGCGTTGCTTGATTAAAATCCCAGCCCCCTATAAAGGTCTAACTACAGGCAACATGTAAGATTCAGGAATTTCTTTTGAAAAAGAAAAAACATGATTAAAGTTATAAGTTGCTTTCGTTCCAATTCTACTTCACTTCCAGACACCTAATTCTGAATCATTTAATAATCTAATTTTTTTCACACATTGCACTGTTGAGTATTTTATTTTAAAAATTGTATATATCGATTTTAAGTTTGTCCTGTCTCAACAGCCTCAAACAGCCAAGTAACAAAATATTGCCGTGAGGAAACTTACCATTATACTAGACACTTCAAACCAAAGAACACAACAGCTGTTATACGAAATCTGTGATGTTGGACGCGAGAGGGTAATGCCCGGAGGGCTCGGAATCGTACCACCTGTGATATATGTCTTCAGACCAAAAAACAACTATTAACAAATCAATTGCCCTGACGACGTTTTTTCTAAAAAGAACGAACCGCGTTGGCTGCCTGGTGCTTTGTTGAAAATGCGAAGGAAGAATAAAGAAAACCGAACATTGTTGATGACTGGATGGACATTCATATATCATTGTTTTTTAATAATATTTAAATTGTGAGGTGCAACCCACAGTGGGTAAAAAAAAAAAAAAAAAATCATCAGATGGTATGTTTAAGTGTCATTCACAATTTTCTTCCACCCACCATAGCATACAGCATGGCACAATGGGTCAGCCCTCTTGCGCCACTGGCTCTCAAAGCACACTTCAGTGACTTGGCTTATGGCCAATGTCTACTTCATTCATGTTGTTTTTCATTACTTTTATACTTTAGTAATGGAAGATTTTTGCAAAGATTAGAAAAATATATAAAAACATCACAGGCTTACTAAGACCAGATCTACTAGCCTTGCATATGTTTGTTTTATATTGTGTTAAGCGCCTGAAAGTCTGAATATTTTCCAGTAAGAGGGATCAGCATAAAGGAATGCAAACAAAGTCTATTTTTGTAAATAGTAGGACATTGATGATCTTATAAAAACAGTGAAGAATTATGCCCACTATGACTTAAAAAAGGGAAGCACAAATATTCACGCATGGGGAACATACCAAATTCGTTTTCTGCTTTACGAATATTCAGCGGGGAAAAGGAAATAAGCAAACAAATTATAGGAAACAGTGAAGAGTAAAATATTAGTTATGTAAAGAATTAAAAGCAAAAAAACTACAAAGAGGGAAATATAGACACATAGGTTGGACTAAAGGTCTTCATAAAACAAGCGCTGACAAAGCATTAACAAGTCTATGTTTTTTCATTTCTTTTTTCAAACCTATGCAATAGACAGTATAAGTGGAAAAGCTACAATTAAAAATGCCACCATCTTGAATTGGCATGTGTATGTCTGCAATAAAAACAGTAAGTAAAAAATGACCCACTGGAAAAAGTAAAAAAAAAATAACATGAAATGAAAGGACAAATGAATGTAGCAACTATCAGTTATAGCATTGAGGTGGACTACTTTTTAGGTGTATGTACGGCTGTGCATGGGCAAAATGTTGACACTCAATGGGATGAAAGCCAGTAGCTGAAGTAGGCTGACCCAGTTCCCTATGCTGCAGTGTGTGGACGCAAAGTACAAGTTACTTACCTTTGGTAACGATGTATCCGGTAGAGACAATTCTAGCCGCAGATTCCTTAACGTAGAATTATCCCCAGGCGTGAGACTGGATCCGTAAACTTTTTGCCCAGCATCCCTGCGCGCCGTGGTGGGGCGGCATTGCGCGTCCTCGTCCGCGTACGTGACGTCAGCAGGGTCACATAAGTCCCACCCCGGCGCGCCTACGTTAGTTTTCTTGGGAGAACTTTTCCGCGCCACAACGCAAAGCCATGAGACAAAACTGTGGGAATTTGGGAACAGTGTGCGAAAGACTTGAGAAAGTGGAAAAGAATTGTGACGAACAACGCCATAAGTAAGTAAGTAAGTAATGTGTTTATTGTACAGTTAATTAAAACCTTTACAAAAATTAACCATCTCTTATAAACAGTAAAACATCAATTTAAAAGGCTAATAGCCACAGTTAAGAACACAAATTAAAAAATACAGATATGATCCACTCCCCCGGCCTGGTGACCCATAGTCCTGTTCATTTTTATTTGTGGAGCTTTAGCAGCAATTCATGAGATAGAGTTACCCCCTTATCAGAGTCTTGGGTACAGAATGAGGGCAGTCAAATCGGTGCAAGTCTAAAGTGCGTAGTGCCGCATCAACATTAATTGCTTTGTGCAAGAATGACCGAAGTTTAGCCTGTAGATGCTTTTCCTTGGGGCTTAAATGTGCAACAATGCTTAATGTTTTGTGCACAAAGCGCTGTTGCTGTTGTTACTCAAAGGGTTACCTGGCCGGCTCCATCCCAGTTTTGGTGCAGCTACTCTTATGATCTGGCGGTATCCGTTTCAATCGGGAATCAGCAGCAATTAAAATTTTTACCAGGCAGCAGCTTAGTTGAATATCTTCTCCGGAGAAGCTTGCAAGCACCACTTGACTACACGACCTTATTTGTTTCTTGTTAAAAATAGGTCTAAGTAGTGACCGGCGCTCCTGCAACAGTTCCCGGCATATGGTTATAATGTGGACTATGTCCTCCTCTCCTTCCCTGCAAAAACGGCAAGTTGCTGGCTTCGGAGGGCGTAGCCACGGGGGCAGATGGTCATAAACCTAACCGGAGTTTCAAAAACTTCTCTTTGGTGGTTTTGGAGAAGTTGAAAAGGAGATATGTCAACACAGCAGCAGCCAAAGGCAGGGAAAGAAAAGAAAAGAGTACAGGCCTGAACAGCCACCCCGCCAGGATGTATATAGCACTCAAAGTGTCACAAAAACATACAGAAGGACTACAACCCCACCCAGGAATTAACTAAGGGGAAAACTGGTCTTAAGACAGACAGGAACGACAAATCTCCAGGGAAACCCAAACCCAGAATGCGACAACCCCCTCCCCCCCTAAGGAACAAGGGAATGGCACGATGAGATGACCCCAACACAGAAGGTAGCAGAGGGACTAGAACCCCTAGCAACCAGGCACGGGGAGGGAAGAAAGTGAAGGCAAGCCCCTAACCTGGACCAGAGCAGAGGAAAACATAGAACTCCATCCTCCAAAGAGTCAAGAGGAGGAAGGTACAAGAACAGAACAAATCATCCTGTCAAAAGAGCGAAAGAGGTACTCACAGAAGATACAGTCACCCACCAGGAGGCGTGTGCAGAAGACCAAGCCAAAAGGCCCTCGCATTACGGGGAGGAAGGGTGGGCCGTGAAGGTATCTGCCGCTAGAATTGTCTCTACCAGATACATCGTTACCGAAGGTAAGTAACTCGTACATCTGATAGAGACTACTAGCCGCAGATTCCTTAACGTAGAATAGATACCCTTGCCATACCCACAGGGAAGGAGGGTCTGCGAAGGGCCCACCGGCCTGGACATAACAGAGGGCCCCACAGGGGACCAGACCAACCGACAAGGTGAAGAGCCTCGTCCCCGCAGGCAAGGGAAACCCCCATAGCAGAACCCCACCCATCCCAAAGGGGGTGGGGAAAGAAGGAAGGAGGAAGCCATTCCACTCAACAGATGAAGCAAGGCGAGGGGAGGCCGAGGCACCCCGCATCCGTACAGGGCTACAGAACCGCCCTCCAAGGACAAGGCAAGGAAGAGGAGAAGAGCAACCCAGAGGCTCCAAGGAGACAGGGAGAAAGAAGGAAAGAACAGCCCGGGACACCAGGAAGACAAGTAGGCTGCGTCCCAAAAGAGGGTCCCAAAAGAGGGAGGAACACAAGAACCTACACAATTCCCAGGCACAGACACACCACAGAGAGGGGTACACACACATTACCCAAAAGGAGCAGACCAGAGACACGACCCAGGCCGCAGACAATAGGTCAGGACTGACTAACAACGTAGCAACCCCAGAGAAGGACACCTCGGGCGCCACCCAGGCAATTGCATCCAGCACAAGGAAATTGCACCTGCAAGTACATAAGCGCCACGGAGGGCAGGGGCCCAAAGGCGACCACCACTCCCTAGCACATAACGAGCTATATAACAGCTACCAGTACCCCACATAGGGTATGTTAGTCCCAAACATGGGAACCCTCTTACAAAGAAACTTCCACAGCAGAGGACAACCAAAAGAGCTACGGGGAAAAAAATCCAGCAGAGGCTTGTCAAGCATCCCAGAGAAAAACAGGAGGCCTAATCTCAGGGCCAACCTGGTGTAAACAACCTTCAATGAAACACACACAAGAAGGGAAGACCAGCAGCCAACAGAGCCACAGTCCCAACAAGAGGACTCTCAGGGACAAGAAGCACACAATGGGGGCGACTCGCCCAAACGAAAAGACAGCTCACAAAATCCAGACCAACCCACAGGTTACTGAGGAGGAGACGGAGAAGGAGGAGAAGGAGGAGGCAGAGGGAGAGGGGGAGGGGGGAGGGGGGGGGAAGAGTCCCGCCAAGAACCTCCGGATGGCCGAGTCCGCCGGGGTGTGAAACAAGAGGGTGCCATCAAAAGGAAGATCCACCAGCCGCTCCCGCACATTCTCCGGGAACACACTGGCCGGAAACCAAGCATGGCGGGTAAGGGCAACTGAAGAATCCATAGCACGACCAAACACCTCCGGGATGTCCAGAGCAGAGCGAAGAATAAACGCCACCAGCTCCCGGCGATCTAACACCATCACCTTCCTGAGAAGCTGCAGATCCAAGGGACTCCGCCGAGTCCCACAAGCAAGATGTGGCCCTAGCCAGCACACATAAGGTGTTAAGGGCCCACAGAGCCGCACAGGTCGAGGCAAACATATTACGGCTCCAGGAGTCCAGCCAGCGGGCCTACCAGAAGGGTGGAGCCAACAGCAACGGCAGGGAAGGAAAGGCGGTCCGCAAGAGGCATCCACTGGCAGAGGGGTGGAGGGAAAGACACGCCGGGTCATGCTGTGGAAACAGCACAAACGAAAACCACACCCGCCTAAACAGGGCCTCGCGGCGGAAAAAGCAATTCCTCCGTGGGGGACGGCTGCAAATTAAGACGGCCATCCCCTAGACCAAGGGGAGCGGGAAAGGGCCAGGCCCGAAAGGGAGAAAGAGGCGCTGAAGAGTGGGGGACCTGTGGTTCCTCCGGTGAAAACCCCGGCGACGGCAAGGAGCCGTCTTTCCAGCCTCGACCCATGGGGGATCGGGGGAGGTCCACTGACCCCGACGGCGGTGCTAAGGCCTACTCGACCTCCGGCGAGGCAGCCGCAGGGATGAGAGAGACACGGGGACCGACAAGGGCCCCCCGCCAGCCTTGACACATAAGGGGACGAGAGGGGCTCGCCGACCCCTGTAGCGCTGCCAAGGCCGACGCGACCTCTGACGAGGCAGCCACCTGCGTGGAGGGACGAGAAGGGCCCGGGGAGGGACGAGGGGGTCCCCCTCCAGCCTCGACCCATGACGGGACGAGGGGGGTTGGCCGACCCCAGTGGCGCTGCCTGGGCCAGCAGCTGCCGGCGCCGAAGCGGCGTCAGCTCGGCCTCAGACAGAATAGCCACCTGTCGTATGTGTCGAGTGGGGCTCGCTCGGCCTCAGACAGAATAGCCACCTGTCGTATGTGTCGAGTGGGGCTCGGAGATGCAAACTGAGCCACGAATACCTCCCATGACACCAGAGGGACTCCGCCAGGAGTTTGCGGCAGGGCAGAGGCGCCGTGGTCCGAAGGAGGGACCCCCGAAGGGCCGCACCCCAATGGCACAACATCCTTCAATCCTGGAGCTGAACCAGTCGGCGCCGGGGCAAAAGCTGCCGGCGACGCCACGGAGGGCCCAGCATGTAGCAAGGGATTCGCCGACGTCCCAGGAGGCGAAGGAGGAGGAGGAGGAGGAGAAGCCAGCAAGGCAGCAAGGCCTGCAAAGCAACCGCATATGTCTCCATTTGGGCTCTCGACGCCCCCTCGGTGGATAGGGGGACACAACGTGGTGTCGCATCACCTGTGGAGAGCCCACGCTCCCAACAGGCCGGAAACCAGCGCTCGGGGACAAACTGCATCACTTACCCACAGGGCAGCGACGCTCTTGCTGCACAGGAGATGGATGAGGGCGACGATGATAGCCGCTCCGAAAACCCTCCGCAGAAGCTGAGCGAGTAGACGAAGCCGATCTGGACATGCGAGCCGAGGGCCGCGACTTCGGCTTCAACCGCTGACAAGCCTCGCAGTCCGTGGAGCCATGATCCTCCCCCAAGCACCACATGCAAATGAAGTGAGGGTCCGTCGCCGACATCAGGCGCCCACAAGACGAACACGTTTTGAAGCCCAAAGGCATCAGCGCACTGATCCCACAATACAAAAAAAGATTGAAGGAAATGTAAATGTGAATCTAAATGTGTTTGTATTTATATAGCGCCTTCTACCCAGAGGTCTCGTAGCGCTGTATTCATACCGCTGTGGAACCCTTCCTGGCTTTCCTGTGAGATGTCCACTACTGGGCACCCCCAAGGTGAAGCCAGGTGTCCAAGCACTGCTGGGGCCGTTGTTGAGATTAAGCAAGCTATTGGCCAGAGTCACAGAGTGGGACCCATGATTAGACTAGGCACGAGGCGAGAATTATCAGGTCCGGGGAGATTGAGTCCAAGAGCCGCCGAGGCGGGAATTGAACCCTGGTCCCGGGCCAGACCTCTGCATCAGGGTCTGCCGCTCTAACCACTGAGCCACGCTTCAGAGGAAAAAGGCCTAAATAGGCCCAGAGCAAGAACCGGACGGGGTTGCACGCGGAAAAGGAAAAAGCGGACGTAGGCACGCTGGAGTGGGACTTATGTGACCTTGATGACGCCCTGACGACGCCTGGGCAGAGCCGCGTGATGCCGTCCCCCCGGCGCGCAGGGATTCTAGACAAAAAGTTTCCGGACCCAGTCTCACGCCTGGGGATAATTCTACGTTAAGAAATCTGCGGCTAGTAGTCTCTGTCTGATTTGTGAATGACACCTTAAAAGACAACTGGGGAGAGAGTGTGGGTTTGTATATCTATTACACTAATACTGCCAAATTAAAATTGCATGAAACACGCTTTGAGAGCTGTCTCACCATTGGTTTCAAGGAGTTCAAAGTAAAATTACAGGCACAGAGCAGAAGCCACCTTGTTCAGCACTGCCACCGAACCAGCAACTGCTGCAATTTGGCAATATATATATACATATTCACTGAAAAACCCAAAGGTTACAGGGACGTTATAGTTCGGTGCAGATTACACTCAAACAAAACCTGTGAAATTCAGAATGTATAGTTACCTGAGCTAACTATAACTTACGAACCCTGCAATGCACTGCTTATGACCTCACATATTACAGCACTCATGACATGGTTAGTGACATCACTGATGGCATCATCCACAGAACCACTCAGGAGACCTCTCTCCTTTTATATTTACATGCCCCAAGAAGGTGGTCGTCCCCAAGGCCTTTGAAAGCCACGGGAGGTGGGGTGCGCAGCCTCCTTCCATAATTCTTTTAAATAAACCCTGGGAAAGTGGGATGTATGCGCCAGTGGTGTACAAAACTTGAGGGGCTCCCCTGTAAAGTGCATGGAGGAACTCCTTTGCAGACTTACTCAGGAGCTCTCAGGCCAGTGTACTGCCCTGAGGGGGCACCCTGGAGCGCCGGGCCCCACGAGGCCTAGGCGGTCAGGGTATTCCTACCCAGCTCTTTTCTATTTTTCTTTCTACAATTTTCTTTGAGACTCGGCTGAGTCGAGTGCCATGAAGGCTGTCAACACTTCCTTGTTATACACATTTATTTTTCCTAAAATATCTCAAAAGCTACTGAACAGATTTACCACGAAAAATAAAAAGATAGTTTCTGAACTAAGACCCACCTTTCTGCCACACTTGGTGCAATTCTGTCCAGCAGTTTGGGCTGTAGTTGTGATCAAAATCCTTATGGGAAATTTTTATGGGGAAAAAGTGTTTTGGGACCCCCCTTTTCTTGGCCCTGTTTGACTAATCACCTAGCAACTTTCAACACAGCAGCTGAAACAACCGTCATTTCAAATTTTGAAAATGTCATAAAGATTCATCAAATGACACCAAAGTTATTGGTGGAACAAAAAACGACTTTCCTAGGGAAACTAGGTCCTAACTATAACTACCTACGAGTGAGTGCGAGAGAGAGAGACAGAGACAGAGAGAAAGGGTGATAGACGGACAAATTCCCCCCTCTGAAGTCCAACTAAACACAACTTAAGGGATGCAAGTATTGATTAATAAGCAATATAATCTTGTTGTTTAAATTTTAAACTCACCAAGTCGATATCAGGGAGAACCACAGAAGCCAAAGAAAATGATTTGGTCTACATAACAATGTGACAAGGTGCACAAGGCTAGTGACCATGCTTAGGCTTTAACAGCACTGAATTATTCTCATGAATGATGGTAAATCTCAACAAATAAAAAAAAGCAAAAAATGTGAAAACAACGTTTCTTGTTTTACCATAATAAATGTGTCTTCTCCTAATATCAATATATAATTGAGCTTCGAAATGACTCCGAAAATATTTTTTAACTGTTATGTTGTACTTGGTTACCACACTTTTCAACCGAATTCAAAGATTAAACAATTTGTAATGAGTGTTTATTTGAAGAATTATTAGTTTGCATTTAAAGCGTTTTTTTCTTCTTGCTGGTGTTCTTTAACCAGCTACAAAACACAAAAGGACCTTATATTTCTTTCTACCTCCTTAAGCGATGGAAGGGCTTGGAATGTACCGTTTTGTGGCCCTTCATGCTTATGCTTTATCTATCCTTCCTGAACTGTTCGTGAAGTTATAAGAGGATGTTGCTATGGTCTGAAAACACACAGAAGCCATATTAAAATAATATCCAATGCCATGCATTCTATAAAAATGGAAAACCTGCAGTGTTGGAGCACACAGCAAAACCAGGAACAGCAATCCATTTCCTTAAGCTTTTGGTTAACAATGTAGAGGTGTCGCCCTAAAACAAATAGATGGGGTGGGAGATCAATATGTCCAAATGTATCGCTCACTTTCACCTTAAATAGTATTATCGTCTTGCAAGTGCTAAAGCAGTTCTGCAATTTTGGTATCTCTCATAGAGTCACATTTTAAATCATTACCCGAACTTGGGCTCAGTAATTTTGACATAGCTAAAAAAACAACTCTGCTGTGCTACGCGGAGCTCTGCAAGCGGCCGAGTGCCTTAGACAAATGCAGTTTGCAGTGATTTTAAGCGCTGGGTGTTTTTCCTCACTGTGCAATCATTGCAAACGGCACCATGCACAGTGCAAACAGGTGCTGCTTCCTTTCTGCCGCTCAAGTAGATTTTTTACTCAAGCGGCAGCTTTCTCAACGCGAATGGACGGTTTCTCAACGTGAGCGGTCACGGGCATGCGCGACCACTTGCAATGAGAAATCCGACTGCCCGCGTTGAGAAATATCGCCATAAGGTTGACTTTCCACTCTCATCAACTTGAAGTTGAGGATAGCGAATGAGGAAAACTCTCGCAGGGAGGTGGATTTTTCTCGGTCGCGTGCCAACTTGACGATGATGAGTGCGAGCGAGGAAAAAAACACTGCTCTGCATGTTTTTTGGAACACCGCATAACGCAGAAAACTCTGCAAACTCCGTGAGCGGAGTGGAGTTCACTGCCCAGACTTAGTAATAACACTAATCTGTCTGAAAGCAGTGAAATAGCGAACATTGAGCTCTCTATTACGAATTTCCCTGAAGGGGCAGGCAATATTTATCGCACCTATTAAACACCAAATATCACTAGGTTTAGAATCTAAAAGTTACAATTACATAGCAACTATTTCGAATTTAGCCCGAAAAGCTGGATATAACATGCATATTTTGGTGCTTGCCACACCAAAATTCACTTGTCCTTGTAAGCAGTTTTGGCTTCACCGAAATTTATCTTGGGATGCAGATACTTATTTTTTTTAAACCTTTTTATTAACAAAACCACAAAGAAAAACAGCCGGTGACATTTGCTGCTCCCACATTCGTCATAAATACATTTCTATACTACAGAATATTACATACAGAATAGCGTTAAGGGATCATGGGATTTCATGCCCCTCCACTACATCCCGGTCCATCGGGGGAATGCAAATATCTCTGCGATAACGATTCCAGGTTTCGCAAATCTTCCCCCACTTTGCAGGACAACCCCTGGCAATGTAGACCGACCTCTCCCTAAACATACACCAGTCCAGATCCTCCATCCACTTCTCGACGTGGGGCAGTTGGCTAGCGCCCCACATCTGGGCAATATTCCGCTTGGCTATCATACATGCCAGGATCACCCATTGTCTCCCATATGCACTCAAATCCGTGAATTCCCAAACATTCAAAACACACCTGCGGGCCTCCGGTACCATTTCCACACCCAGCACATCTCGCATCGTATCGTGTATCCTAACCCAGTATTCTTGTATTTCCACACAATGCCACAATATATGCATAAAGGTTCCAAGCTCACCACACCCCTCCGACACTCCCCACTTTCCGCTCGACCCATGCGAACCAGCCGGGGCCCTGTAACATACGACCTGTGGAGAATCTTCAGTTGCACTAGCCTGAGTCTCATTTGAATTGCCACCACCTTTGGGGAGGAGACCGCTTCCCTCCAGTCCTCGTCATCGAGTTCCAACCCATCAGCGCCCCATTGTGTCCTAATAATTGCCAGCGGGTCCTCCATATTATTAATACGTTTCTTATATATTAATGAAATGGTCTTCTCCGGGAGGTGCCCGTCTAACACCCGATCTTCCAGGGGGGAGGCGTCCGGGAGCGTAGTGCCTCTGGGGATATGTGTAAGTAAAGCAAGCCTAATTTGGAGGTAACAATAATGCTCGCTCTCCCGGAGGCGGTATTTTCCCTGGAGGGAACCAAACGTGTGAACTGTGTCCAAACGTGTGAATTGCGTCCTGTCCCCAAACATCCTAGAGCCCATTTGTCAAAACCCTTTGATTTCCACAAACTCCCCAGCCTCTCTGAGTTCCACAATGTGGTGGCAAGTGTGAGTTTCCCCTCCCACTTGAGATGCCGATTAGCTGCATGCCACACCTGCACCGCGTGTGCGGACGGTCTGGTGAGGGGTCGCCCCCTGGCACCTGCCAGTGGTCCATAGCGTACCCAGGTTCCCCAGGGGGCCCATATATGGCCTGGTTCATCACCGCCAACTGGGAGGACCAATAATATTTCCGGAGATCCAGCAAGCCTATCCCACCATCATACCAGGGGAGAGTAAGCTTGGCGGGGCTTGCCGTCCCAGAGCAGCTGCCTCTGAAGGGCCTCTATTTCCCTAAAGTAGGATGAGGGCACAGGGTCCATTGCGTTCTGAAGTGCATACAAGAATCGGGGAAGGGCCATCATCTTAAAGAGCACCGCCCTACTGAAGAGGTAGAGCGGGAATGCCTTCCACCTCATCACATCCTCCTTAAATCGGGTCAGGGGGGGGGGGGGGTTAAAGGGGGGGTCAAGTTTTTAGCGTATCTCAACTTCAGATCTAACGTGACATAAATGCCGAGATATCGGAACCCCACCAGTTCGATCTGTATCGGGCAAGTGCTCGGGATCACTGGCGGATCTCCTCTAAGGACGAAGAGCACTGATTTCGACCAGTTAATCGCAAAGCAAGAATATCTCCCGAATATAGCAAGCACGTCAAGAAAACATATAAAGATCCCCTGGGGTTGGTTAGGTAAAGCAGGATATAATGCAAGTGTCCAACGCAACCCTCTGATCGACCGGTCCCACCTGACCCACGCCACCAATAGCTCGAGAGCCAGTGCAAATAGGAGCGGGGACAGGGGACATTCCTGTCTCGGGCCTCTGTTCAGAGGGAAGTCGACGGACGTTCGATTATTCACCACTACCCTGGAGAGGGGATCGGTATACAAGAGACGACCCAGCCAGTGAACTCCGGTCCAAAGCCCATCTTCCCCAGGACAGGGAACAAGTAGGGCCACTCCCCCGGTCAAAGGCCATGGTGGCGTCCAACGATACCAGCACCGCCAGTTCCTGTATCGTCGTATATTTTTTATAGCGGGGTCTCTCAGGTGACAAGCATTTATAGGAGCTACTCTACCTACGTCGGGTTGGCCAGTTTCCAACCGGAGCCAAATCGGTGAGTGATCAGATATCCTTCTACCCAGGTGTCGCACATCCCGGACCGCTGCCGCCTGAGCTGCCGGTATCAGTACATAATCTATTCTAGATAGGGCGTGGTGTTCCGGCGGACACGTGCGTATAATGTACCCCTCTTGGGTTGTTCAACCTCCAACCGTCAATAAGCCCTGTTGTTTCTAAAAAGTCGGGAAGCCATCTCTGCGCCGGCCTAAGAATTCGGGCCGGGTGTCAATCCACCTCTCCGTCCATCACTGCGTTTAAGTGCCCTCCCATCACCAATAGGCCCATGGGTAAAGTCAGGAAGATTGCACCCAGATCTCTAAAAGTGTCAGGTTGCAGGCCTGGTGGGACATAGACGGACATAAAAGTGACAGTCTTCCCCTCCTACTGCCCCGATACGCCGATATACCTGCCTCGATGATCAGTCCACGTAGCCTGTATGGCCAGGGGAAAGGAGTTTTTCAACAGGACGCCTACTCCCCTAGACCCCGTGGTGAATCCTGCGTGCGCCACCAGCTTGTAGCCCCCTTTGTGGAAGGCCTGCATCGATTATCAACTAGATGTGTCTCATGCAATAGCACTACACCTGGGGAATGCCGCCTAATCAGCTGATTCACCTTTCCCCTCTTGATTTTGTCTCCTAGACCATTCACATTCCAGCCAACCACATTTATCCCCGATCCTCGTCTAACCGTAGCCATTGTAATGGTATGGAATCAGCCCAGTTATAGCTACGTCACCAGATGCGAAAAGAAAAAGAAAACAAATTGCAAACAAAACTGCACACAATACAATCCCAAAATCAAAAAACCCCATCCATCGCAACCCCCACCCCCCCTCCCTGCACCCCTGAATATGGCTGTCTCCCATCCCCAACTAGCAGTGTGCCCATTGCCCAAATACTAACCTATAAACTAACTAAAAGTAGAAGGAAGGAGGAGGACCAACACCCCGCCCCCCCTCCAGCCCCCCAAACACATCCCCGAAATCTGAGGCAATCCACAGCAAGTGTACAGCTAAACGAGTCTAGTCAGAAAGTTAGCTGCGGAACCACCCCACCCCCTGGCAATCCGGTACTGCGCTTCAATGCCTACGTCCTTCACTCTTGGTCCAGTTGTTCCGCCTCTCCACCGCGGTCTTGATCCTCCGGCCCTCCCGAATGCCTGCTGTCCAACCAGTCTGACGCCACCTCTGGGTTATCGAAAAAACAGGCCTTCCCGTTGGCCTCCACAGGCAGGCAGGCCGGGAACATCATAGCATATTTCAGTCCCTTGTCCCCGAGTTTCTTCTTCACCGGTAGAAAGCTCTGTCGTTGTTCCTGTACCATCTGAGTGTAGTCCAGAAAAAAGGAGAGCGTGGCATATTCGACCTGCAGGGGGGGTCCCTGATCGCGCCGTCTGCAAAATCACATCCCTGTCTCGAAAATTCAGGACTCTCGCAATCATCGGGCGAGGGGGGGCCCCGGCCCTGGGCCTCCCCCGGTACTCTATGTGCACGCTCAACTGTGAATAAGTTACTCAGCCCCTTGGGCTTAAGGTGGTTGAGGACAATATCTTCGACAAACAAATCCAGCGTCGGACCTTCTGATTTCTCGGGTACTCCAAGAATGCGGATGTTTTTATGCCAGGCCCTCCCCTCATATTCATCCAGCTTGCGATCCGCAAGGGCGCGAGAGGTCTTCAGGTCTTTTACCTCTTGCTGCAGCAACGCCATATCATCAATCAAACTGGCAGTCTTGATATCGAGTGACTTAACTTTCTCACTTGCCTTTGTGAGATCCGCCCGTATCAAGTTTACTTCGATCGTTACTGTGTCCAATTTATTATCTAAGGCTTCCATTTTTGGGCCCAAAGACGCCTGGACACCGTTTATGGCTGCATGACATCCTTGAGAGTTGGTTCAGTAGGAGATCCCGTAGCATCTCCCCCCGTTGACTGGGCCCTCTTCGTCTCTGTAGGGGAACCCTTGGGCATAGTATAGCGGTCCAACTTGTTAGATTGTATGTGTTTGGATCCCTTGGAGGATCTGGGCAGGGATTGTTCGGTATCCAGCTTAGTCGCCATCTAGGCGCCGTTTCTTTGTCACCACCAGTCACAGTTCTTAAGAACACACCCACGGGCCAGGGTCTTAGGGCTCACCTGGCGTCTTCCAGCCGCACCACGTCCGATCGCTGCATCACTGCGCTCCGGGGAGTCTTTGCAAGTCAATATCCAAGCCCACTAGTTGGTAAGCAAGGGGGGGTAGGCCGTCGAGACAGCTGCAACTCCAATGCCGATCATTCAACCATGCGACGTCCAGATTGCCACACACCTCCCGCTTCACAAGGAGATCGAGTTGCTCCACGACTCCAACTGCAGGGCGCAGAGCAAATATACACTCCTCACCAGATGGCACACCGCGTGTACCAGCAGCCCGACACCTCACGCCATCCCCAGAACCAGTATTAAGGATAAGCAGGTCCACCGGGGGCTTCACGCACGTTGTGTTGCCACGCTTCCTCACGCCGCTCCTGCATCCGTCTGTGTGGGAGAATCGCGACGTTGCACCTCTCCACTGCAATAAGGGAAAGCACGCGCGGCCAGTACACCCCTCGAGCCACCTCGCTCCAACACCCCTCAGATCTTTCCTCGGGAGCAGGATGGCTCCGTGGCCACTGCTGCCCTTTACTCCGCGCAGATGTCCGGTACCACCCTCCGGTCACTGGATTTCCGTGCCGGCCCCTCCCTACATGTGGGCCGGTGCGGGACAGCTACTAGTTTCAAAGGCCAACACCACCAATCCACGGCCCACCGAGGTACCCGTGGGTAGTGCGCTCCCACCTTATGCCGTCTAGTCAAGTCGCCGCCGGCCCCAGCCTTCACCCCACGAGGTGGTGCTCCCCGCCTCCTCGGGAAGTAAAGTTGCTCCTCTCTCTGGTCCCACTGGGCGTTCCAGGCCACACTCACGGCATGGGGCCTCTCCGCCACAGCACCTACGCCGCCACGGCTTCGCCCCCCACTTCACTACATCAGGCCCCCAGCGACCACCAACAGGCATCGGATACATTTCGGGCCAGACCGGGGACCTCCGGCCTTGGCCCCGACGTTTATGGGTTTGGCCGCAGGGCTCATCAGTCACTCTGGCACAAGCCGCAAACGGGTGCAAGCCGCCGGTTCCGGAGGTGTAGGGCAGCTGGTCACCCAGGACCCAAAGGGCAGTTTAGGTCAGTCCTCCGGCGCCAAGGCTCCTTTGTTGCAGCACCGCCCCTTCGCCACGCCCCGCTGGGCCCCCAGCCGCCCCGGTCAGTCAGCGGGAGAATTTCGGGGCCAGACCGGTAACTTCCGGTATTCGGCCCCGGTGTTTACGCATTCTGCTGCGGGCTCCCCAATCACTCGAGCCCCCGGCTCCAAACGTATGCAGGCCGCGGATTGCCAGACGGCACAGCTTCGGGTCTGGGCTCCGTAGGCGGCCCAGAGACACAGCGGAGGACGCCGCTTTCTGTCGGCCGTCAGACCGTGGGGTTAGAATGCAGGATCACTGCCAGGATATTAGAGCTGGAAAGGGAGGTCGGCGGAGCAAAGCACTCACGCGGCCATCTTGGTGGCGCGCGTGGCTTCTACTTGGGGTGCAGATATTATCAATGTATAAGTACGACCACTGCGCAAACAGGTATTTGTACAGGGGTCGCTGATTACAGAGGCCTTCTTAATCCACTCACCTAACTGGAAAAGGGCCTACAGTCAATAGCCAATAAGGTGCGAGTGGACTGAAGTTGAATCCACCAGAGGCTACCATACCGCAGATAATTTGGTGTACATTATGTGTGAAGGGAGTCCCTACTCAGATTTTGTTAGCACAAGTGTAAACAAGCAGTGACATAGCCAACAGGTCTCAACTTTGGAACCTCATAAGTTTTCAGCAAGAGCCACTGGCTTTGCCGATGTCTTTAAGCTTTGCTGTAGATCAGTGTAGCTGCTGTGCAATGTTGAAAAGTTATAATAAAAAAATGTTATAAGCATTTTTGTTACCTTATGTATAAACATTAGGTACAACTACAGGACCCTAATAAAAACCAGAATTAACATAAAAAAGTCTTCTAGGATTTTTGTCCTTGCAATGCTGGCAACTTCTTCCTGCCTGTTCCAATGCTGGTTTAGTATAGTGTTTTTTTCTTATGGTGGGGGCACACCCAACGGGAGGGTGGAGGTTGGGAAATAGTACCCGAATTACAACACGAGCAGCAGACGGACACTAGGACAGAATCAACAGATGCCAGATTCCGAGGGCAGACTGAAGTGGTGCTAAGTGATGCTGAGGTAGTAGTGTGATGGTATGGAGGTGATGCTGAATGATACTCGGGTGGTGTGGAGGTGGTGGACTGCTGATGCGAAGGGGATGCTCAGGTATTGAGTGATACTGAGGTGGTGCTTATTGAATGCTGAGGTGGTGTCGAGTCATGCTGAAGTGGTAGTACTGCCCTGGTGAGCAAGTGGTGCTGAGCTGGGGCTCAGGTGGTGCTGAATGATGTTGAGTTGGTGCTGTGCTGAGAGGATGCTGCACTGATGCTGAGGTGGTGTTGTGCTGGTGCTAAATTGCCGCTGAGGTCATGCTGTGCTGGTGCTGAGGTGGGGCTGTGCTGTTGCAGAGGTGGGGCTGTGCTGTTGCAGAGGTGGGGCTGTGCTGTTGCCAAGGTGGGGCTGTGCTGTTGCAGAGGTGGGGCTGTGCTGTTGCAGAGGTGGGGCTGTGCTGTTGCAGAGGTGGGGCTGTGCTGTTGCAGAGGTGGGGCTGTGCTGTTGCAGAGGTGGGGCTGAGCTGGTGCAGAGGGGGGCTGAGCTGGTGGTGGTGCACTGATGCAGAGGTGGTGCTGTGCTGATGCTAACTGAAATGGTTCTGTGCTAATGTTGAGGTGGTGCTGAGGTGGTCTTGAGCTGTTGCTGAGGTGGTGTTGCACTGGTGGTGGTGCACTGATGAAGAGGTGGTGATCCGCTGATGCTCAGGTGGTGCAGAGTGATACTGAGGTGGTGGAGTGCTTGTGTGGAGGTGGTTCTCAGGTAGTGCTGAGGTGGTGCTTAGTAATACTTTGGTGCTGCGCAGGTGCTGAGGTGGTGGTGCATTGATGCAGAGTGGGTGCTGCACTGGTGGTGGTGCACTGATAAGGATTTGAATTTTGAATTTATTACATTTGCATAGTTACTTAAAACTATTGCAGTACAAATTTCAATTAAAACAATAACATCATCAGTTATTAATTACACATTTGCAAAATTCATATATCATTAAAAGCTTAGAAACATTTAAATTATTATCAGATTAAAAGGGCTTTGTTCCTCATACAGATAGCCGTCAATATAGGTTGTGCCTTCTGCCCTTTCTTCATTGCTCTGTCTGGGCAATGCTATTAGCCAAAAAAGGGCATTATTAAAAGACCAATCCAAGTGCTTATATGAAGGCGTCACAGCTCGACCTTATTGGGGGCAGTCTGGTATCATGATTTGTATGGATAGACATGGTATTCCCAGATATTTCGACATCCGGCCACCTGCATGAGTTGATGACCTGACGGGCTACCCCTTAGCCTGGCAGAAGTTTAAGTGTACAATGGCACTTTTTTCTCGGCTGCATCTAGGAATCTCACTAGTCTACAGTTTAGTGAAGGTGTTGCTGGATCAAAGCATGGCAAAACTGCTTGTCTCCTTGAGCGAATTCTTTGGTTTAGGGGGACTTTTAGCAACCGTCTCCTTTCCTGTATCAACTCCTTGCAGGAGCATAATAAATGGATAACATCGCCCTGGCCATTTTTGCACGGACTGCAAGATGTTAGAGATGGCTCCCTCTTCCATGGTGGAAGGTTCTGAATACATGGGGTCAAGCCTAGGTGAAGTTTAACATTTTTTAATTTCTGTGCTTTCGGGAAGCCCAAATTGAAGTACTTTTGGGGGGCTAAGACCTTGTAATTGTTCAGAGACAACTAGGTGTGCGGTCTAGCTGAAAAGGCTGCTTTATCCTCCACCAACGCCAATTTTTTCAAGGATTTCCAAACTAATTTCTTAAAAGCTGGATGGTGGGTCTGTGTGTTCCAAAGGACCAAGAGTCCAGTACATGCTAGAGCCTCCTGAAGGTAGCTTCTTGCTGGGGAATCCTCCCTCTGTTGGAGATCTTGCCATAAGCTGATTTAAAGTTTTAGGGGCAGATAGTCTGATCTTATTCCAGCAGTTGATGTATGCTCCGTATCTGGCCCATGATTGCTTTAGTATGCCGAACTCCAGCCTGATTTGCGCCAGGGAAGTGTAGTTTGGTAGGCTAAACATGGTTCTATATGCTTTTAATAAAGTTGCGTCCAGCAATTTAGCGTCTCTGCCTCTTAAGGCTTCACTACCATAAGTTATTGTGGGTAGGATTTTAGCCTGTGCTACATTCAGTAGGGGACTCAATGTTGGGCCCGATAATTTAGATGTTAAGCTTTTCATGGTTAGTGTTAGCACCAGCCCCTTCCTTTTAATCTCTTCCAGGTGGCGGGAAAATGATCCTTCTTTGTCAATGTAGACACCTCGGTACTTGTAGGCTCCAGCTGAATCTATTTGTGTGCCGCCCAGATGCCAGCGTCCCATTTTCTTCCTTTTGTTGTTAATTGACATAGTTCTAATTTTCTTAAGGTTAATTGACAGCCTATTTACTTCAGTGTAATTCTGCATGCTGTTGAGAAGATGTTGCAAGCCAACTACTGTGTGGGTGAGCAAGATTACGTTGTCAGCGTAAAGGAGATTGGAAAGAGTAGTGACCCCCATCCTGGGCACCTGAGAACTGCTGGTGTTGAGTAACTGTGGTAGATCTGCCATGAATAAATTAAATAACATAGGTGCCAACACGCAGCCCTGTTTAAGGCCCTTCGTTGTTTTTAATTTTCTTGTCTGATGCGTACCTGTACCTAATTTCACCTGTAACCAGGTGTCTGTATGTAGGAGCATTAACATTTTTAAAAGGGCATTTGGGATACCCCAGCTGGCCAGCTTCGCTCACAGTCTAGATCTATCCACATTATCGAAGGTGCCACTAAAATCGATAAAACAAAGGTGCAGCTACATTTTCTTTGAGATTGATGCATCTATAAGCAGAGATAATGTCAAGATGTTCGTTGTTGTGACTGTTTTCTTGCGGAAGCCTGTCGGATTGAATGGAATTATATCATTGATGTCCGCCCAGACTGTAAACTCTTCCAACAACGTACCCACAAAATAGTTGGCCTCGCTATCGATTAGTGCCACTAACCGATAATTGCCAGGCAAAGCCTTGTCAGCACTTTTATGGATGGGAAATATCGTAGAGCCTTTCCATGAATCAGGGATGACACCCTATTGTCTAACTTCCAGGAATATAAGGTGAAGTATTCTTGCCCACTCTGCCGCCTTCTGTTTGAACAGAGCGGGCGGGATTCCAATCGGGTCCAGCGCCCCTTCCTTTCTTCCCTTTGTGACCTGCTACTTGATTAGCATATGCGCAGCGTCGTCTGTTGTTTCCTCCAGTAGTTGATGTAAGTCTAAAGATTTATGTGAAACTCTTTTGCTTATTTGGTTAACTGCATGGCGGTCAATTGGAGCTGCCCCGCTCTGGTCCAAATGTGGGGAGCCCACTGATAGGTAATTGAAGTGCATTTTTAGGTGGGTGGCCCCGGTTTCCTCTAATATGTGTGATGAGGTTCCCCAATGTTGTGGGCTGATGTATGTATTAACAGTTTTCCAAAAACGGGTGCTATGATTTTGTTTTATGTTATGGTGGAGTTTAGCCCAGATATCATCTTCAAGGTTTTTGTTTATGCCCCATTTCAACTTCATTAGATTAGTTCTTTCCTGTTGCAGAGAGGAAAGTAGCAAGAAGTTCCCAGGCTCATGACGCAGGGATCTTATCAAGCCATTTATAGTTCTTTTAAGGCTTTTGATTTGCGCTCCTTGTGCTGCAGTTGGCCTTTTCGCTTGCTCGAATAGCAGAGGGCGCTTCATTTTTATTTGCGATGCGTATAGTTCTCTGAGATTCTTAGTAAAACATTCCCAGATTTGAATGTAATCCATGTTGATCTGATATGAGAATATAAGATTCAATACTGATTCTGACAAGGACTCGATGTTATCTGCAGTGAATTTAATTCTCTTATGGTCTGACGTGTAGTTGGAGCCCCAGAGTGGGGCCGGCTGGAGGACAGAAGGAGCAGTTGCGGCTACAGTTATTTCTTGTGGGCGATGGTCGCTGTCCCCCATTCTAAAGCTAATTATGAATGAGAACAACGAGAGACTGGTGAAGGTGTAATCCAAAATCGAGGAAGTTGTTGCAGTATAGTAACTGGCTACAGGAGGAATTCGCCTACAAATCTTCCATTGAGGCGCCTGAGAGTAGAGTGTTCTAAATCCTTGAGAAGACCTCTATTCATCTTCTTGGTTTTCCAGTGGGTGAAGTCGCCTCGTGTTGGTATATTGCAATTTGAAGGTTGGAGTCTTACTTCATTTTCATCTGACGATCTCAGTAAGTATTGATTCAGGTCCCCCGACAGAATAATGTTTGATGATTCAGTACTGCCTATGTAGGTAATTGTTTGGCGAAATAACTTCGCTGAATCAGTTGCCAAATGTTTTGGGTGGATGTATGTGTTAACGGTTTTTACTTCTTTTTGTGCGCCGCCAAAGAGAGAGTGAATTTAATTGCTAACGCAACCGCTGTTCTACGACTGACTGCAACTGCTGTAGATATGGTAGTTGTCGATATATAGGATGCCAGCCCACCTGAGCAATGACCGTTTTTGTCACCTTTTGTAGCTGGTATGGCAAAACAATGGAACCCGTGTATATGTAATGGGTCTATCAGCCAGGTTTCCTGCAATAGGATTCTATCAAACATATTGAAGTATTGCAGGAAGTTTGGGTCAGAAGCTTTTGAAGCTAAGCCACTGATGTTCCATGAGCAAAGGCAAATCTCCATTTCTTTTGTGGACTGTTACCTATGTCCATTTGGCTGTGATGTAATTGAGTAGCTGGAAAAACGGTTAAAGTTCTTGTAATTGGCTCTATCTCCAGGTACTGCTTCTTCCCAAGAAGGAGCAGTCAGTACCCTGGAAGAGAGGCCTTGATTGAGGAGAAGAGCCCAATGCCCCTCTAAGAACAGAGGTTGGGGGCATTGGGCGGCGATTGAGGCCAGGCCTTGGCCTGGGGTTCAGAAGAGGCACTGGGTAAGCTGGATTTTGGTAAGAAGTAACCTTGATGCCCCATCCTTCGAAGGTGTGATGCTCATTTAATACTCTTTGAGCGATAGCAACTGTTTTCCATAAAGCCCTCGTTGCCTCTGGCAGTGCTGGATTTTCGGGTGTAAGGAACTCTATTGCAAGGAGATCAGTTGAATTCAGATCTGCTAGATTGGGAATAGCCCTTAATAGATTCAAAATATTACCCCTATTCAGTATGTCTTGGTACCTTTTGAAGTATACTCAGGTTTGAGCAATGTAAGGCTTGAGCTGAATGGTAATCTTTACGAGGCCTACACTTTGTTTGTGGTCTGTGGGTCATGCTGATTGTTAAGTTGTACGTCCTCCTTTAGTTGGGGTAACGTCACCTCTTTAAGGGGGCTGTAATTGGTTACGATATTTCTTGTTACTGTTAGTTCTCTGGGTGGCCTCAGATTCTGCAAGGGGGTGAGCCCTGAAGTGATTGCTCTCGGACCTTCCATATTTGTTTATATTTTCTCCGTGGTACACGTTTTTGAATATTGTGGTTTGTGCAGTTGTTTACCTGGTCTTTATTGACGTATTGATTAGTGGTCATTAGCCAGGTTGCGTCTGTTCTAGACACCCAATTTTCTTCTGTCGCAGAGCCGATACTTATTCGAGATTCTTTTTGTCTCTCAAGCAGAGTTGGATTGTTTAATGGCATTTGTAATGATGATATGGGAGCTACACTTGGGTCGATATTAGCACTTCCTCTGTGGAGAGCTATCATTGCTTGTGGTGAGTCCCCGTTATTTAGATCAGCTAAAGGCCTTTCGATGTTTGAAAACCTGGGAGGTGCTACTATATTTTGAGAAATACTAGTTTGAGCCAGAGCTGCATTTTGCTTGTCCCCCTCTTTGGGATCAGACTCTAATTTGGAGCACTGTTTGCTGAAGATTGAGTAGTTAGCTGCTTGATTAAGGGGAAGTAATTTTGGATTCTGTCCTTTCCTTTTCTGCTGGCGGCGTTGTTTGGCATTTGCCTTAGTAAAGCTGGGTCAGCTTTAACTGTCTTGAAACATTCCCTGACAGTATGTAGAGACCCCACTTCATGCTGGGTGCGAGAATCACTGCCTTTAATATTCTTATTAGTTGTGTTACCCAATTCTCCTTCCTTGCTTTCAAGAGCTGAGGGTTCAAAGGTCGGGCCGACAGATGGGGAGCGAACAGGGATGGATAGTGATGTGTTCTTCAACTCGTTGAGGACCGTGGTAAGCATGGTTGGCTGGGTCGTTAGTTTGTCCACTATCTGACTGCAGCCGCATCGGAGGTGTGCCTCCATCTGTGCTCTCCTAATTAGACGCCTGAGGTCCCCCAGTTTCTCATCTATGCCTGCTGTGAACACAGCCAGATTGTTTAGTAAAGAGAGCTGTATGTCCATCTTGTCAGACTGGTATTGTAGTGCCTCCACCGACAGTTGCATGATGTTTAAGATGAAGGACCAGACACTTCCATCTTGTGCTTTTGACCCACTGTCTCCTTTCGCTCCCCTTTATCCCTTGGGCGCTGGCTGCTAGCTGATGGGTTTGAAGTCGACTTCACTGGGGATATGCCCATATGACGGTCTGGAGAGTATGCTGCTAGCATATCCTCCCCATTCTTGAGTGCTCAGATAGGATAAAGCCGCCCTTCCTTCTTCCTGCTTGGAATCATTAATGTTAGCTGTTGGAGGCAGTGTGTTGACACTAGTCTGGCTCAGATCCAAGATGACGGTGTTAGTAATGGTAGTTGGATACAGGCTGCAAGTGCCTTTACCATGAAGTGCCGGTGGAAGTTGCGTCCTGCTTGTCTCATCCACTGACGGGCTTGGGGGAGCTGTCAGCAGTTGGTTATTCGGATTTCTCTTTTCTGTGGGCGTTAGCAGGCCTGTTCCATTAGAACTGTTGTAATATGCGCTTGCTGAACATCCCCTGCTGCTGGGGGCGAGGACGTTGCTGAACTAGCTGAGCTGTCTGAAGACTGGTCTGCTGATGGCTGAGTTGGCGGAGTCCCTGGGTGACCCTTTAAAGGCTTCGTTAAGTGTGCTGAGGTCACCAGGAAGCCTATGTTTTGGTCCGGACGACTTGTGACCAGCATGGGCACTGCTGCTGTGATGCTAGTTAAGGTGGAGGATGCCCCTGAGACACTTGACATTAAATTGCTGTTAGAAACTGTGTTGGTATGATCCGCTGTGGGAGATATACTCGGCTCGCTGACTTGAGTATGTATTAGTGCAGTGGTTAACTGTAGCGAATGAAGAGTTTGAACTGGTTGAAGGGGGGACTGGAGACCTTTAAGTGCTGCATTGCTTGAGTAGACAGCAGCACCGATATCTTTTAGGGAGTTACATTTAGTATGCATTTTAGGCTGGGTTGGAGAGACCTTGAAGTTAGAGGAGGTTCCCCTTCTTAGTGGCGCGCTGACCGTTAGGTCAACCTCTGTTGAGTTGAGGGAAGTTTGGTCGAAGGATTGGGCTGTGAGTGGGCCAGACTTACGCTTCTTTCCCTTTCTCCCTGCTGGCCTGGACGGCTCCCCGAACATGCCCTTATCTCATGTCTGGGGGTGACGGTGGGTAGGCTCCCGCAAGGGCTCTCTCGGGTGCCCTATGGCATGAAGACAGTTGGGTGTTGACTAAAGGCAGGTGGGTGGTGGTGGTCAGATGGTCCGTGGGTCTGATGGAAGGAGATGTCTCCAGGTAACCCAACTGTTGTCAACCTTTCTCATTGGTCGCCTTAATCGTTTGCTTGTAGATGTCCCACTAAGGTGGCCTGAGGCCCCCTAGGATATCCTGCAGCTCCCTGCATTTATGCGTATCTGGAAATTGCTCCCACTTTGATGCTTTTCAATACTTTCAATGGTGACAGTTTCTGCAATCAGCCCCAAAGCCTAAGAGCAGACCTGGACAGCCGAAGTGGCTCTTTATGTCCTCTGAGCAAATTGGGCAGGGAAAACAAGGCAAAACCAGGGTGGGCGGCTCCTACCCCCTGCCCAAACGACTGTATGGTGCCTGTGCTGCGCATTCGTAAAGTGGAGGGGCATATGCAGGAAGACAAGCGGGCGCTCAGGATGGAGTTGCCGGCTGCACCTGGTCTAACCAGGCCGCCTCCAGGATTCCGCCGAGGCTCTCACTCAATGCGGCCGCCAGGATAAAGGGCGGCCATGCTTGCACTGTCCTGTCACTGAGGAGCCAAAGTGGTCGGATCGAGCCGGGCCGGGCCGAGCAGGTGAGCTAGCAGGCTGGTGGACTGACGGGCATCGTAGTCAGAGGAGAGAAGAGTCAAGTGCTGACTGCGCCTACCTGCGCTGTCCCCCAGCCTCCTTTTGCCTTGGTGAAAGATGGAAGCGCAGGATGCCATCGCTGGATGCCAAGGCTCAGCAAGGCGGGCCGCTCCTGCTCCTCTGCTCCTTAGCTCGGCTACTCAGCCTTGTCTCTCACAGCTTGCCTCTCGCAGCTTGCCTCACCTCTTGCTCTCTGCTGCTCTCTGCTGGATTCCGGAACACAACAGAGGAATACTGAATGCTTCTTCCACACTGATAAGGAGGTGGCGCTGAGATGGTGCTTGCTGATGCGGAGTGTTAGACCTGTCAGCCCTAGGGTGGTCTTACCCCTTTTTGTTTGCGCTTTTGACTTTTTTTTCCACCATCTTTTTGTTGGACCTAGGTCTCTGGGCGCCTTACCGCTGCCAAACAGTGCTGAGGTGCAGGTGCTCTCTCCCAACAACATGGCTGTCACAGGCCCCTGCTACTGCTGTGTGGCCTTTGTAGACACGCACTAGTGGTCCGGAGCAGGCTGGGACATAAGGATACAGTAAGACTGCCATCCCGCCTTTTCAGTCCATAGCCTAGAATGTAGAAGCTCTTGGAACCTTCCAGACTAGGGGAGGGGTTACGCTTTGCCGCCTTTAGAGAGTGGTCACCTGACCTAGAGGTATAAGGAGGGAAACCTGCCTGTCAGTTGGGGCACCACTGGACCTGGGGGACCCTCTGCAAGAGTTTAGGCGGTCGGGCCTAGGGGAGGAACCTGCACCACTGGGGCTGACTGGGCCTAGGCACTGCTTTTCTAAGTTAGGTGATGGACTCTGCCAGCCTGCGGATCTGGCCCAGCGTTGGGGAACCACCTCCAGTGTGCCAAGGGGAACCATCCTGCCTCTGAAACCACCAACTCAACCCTCCCTTCTTTTCCCCCAAGAAACTACAGAATAACCTACCATTCATCCCCCCAAGCGAGGCGCTGTGCCCATCTAGCGCTGCACTGAAGTACTGGACTGCCTACCGAGAGCACTGTTGGGGGATCAACCAGGTAACCAGCGCTTTCCACCTGAACTGTGCCCCTGCGCTGCCCTGCCTGAGCTGTGATTGTTCCCAAGCGCCACTTTGCCCTGGACTGCCCAGAACTGGTTGCTGCCGGTACTGTCTACCCCCCTAAGCGCTATCATCTCCTAGCGCTATCCTGCCCTTGAGAGCGCTGTGCTGTTTAAAGCTCTGTGGCCTGAAAAGCGATGTGGTCCCTCACCGCCGCCGCCCGGTACCTGAAAGCGATGTGCCTTGGAAACGCTGTGACCGATCACCGCCGCAGCCCGGATTTACCTGCGCTGTCATGGGGCGCTGCTGGGGAGTGCGCTGGGGCCCGTAAAACACCGCCGCAGCCCAGGCGCCTGACTTGCTGTTCACCGCCGTGGCCCCCGAAGCCTGGGGAGGGCTGCCGCGGGATTCCTGGAGGCTGCGCTGGGCCTCCGAAGCTGCTTCGCCACCGTCACGTGACGGGGCGTCAGCGCGTCCTAGGCCACGCGCAGCCATTGGGTGAGGCCCCCGCAGGCCGCTCCTGATTGCTCCCCGGGCCAGAGAGGCCTGGGACCAGTTCTGATACCGGCTAGGGGGCTCGAAGGAGAGCGCGAGCCCCCCGATCTGCTGCAGGCCTCGGATACAACGAGGGGAGTCCGCCCAGCTGGCGCGAGCTTCTGCACCAAGCCGCAAGGGCCCTTGAAGAACTGAAGACTGAGGTAACATCCCCCCTGGGGAGGCGAGAGACTGTGGAGGCGGCGGGGCTGCGCAGGAGCCTCGGAAGACCAGTGAGGCAGCCCCGTGACCGCCCCTCCCCATAGGAGACTGCAGTTGGGCCCTGTTGGCCCTGATTAACCCTGTGGTGGCCCTAGTTAACACTGCAAGGGCCTGGAATCAAGAGAAGAGTGACTGTGGGCCCCTGAACCGGACATTAGCCTTAATGGTTTGTGCCTAAAGTTAATCCCTGGCTAGGGGAGTGTCCTTTGCAACCTGCCCTGCAGCAGGGAACTGTGTTCCTGTTTCTGATGTGCCATTTAAGCAGAGGTTTATACATTTTAATGATCCACATGCACAAGAAATGTTTCACATTGAAACTGGTCCTATGAAATATTGTTTATACTGAACTTGCATATGAGGAATGTTGTTGCCCAGCTTGCCCATACATGATAGCGAGGTATTTACAGTCATGTTTGCCTGATGTTTAGGAAATGTCCAAGGCCTTACTTGATGCCTAGAAAAATTTACTTAACTGCCTTGAAGAAGTCTACATAAAAGAGTCTTGTTTTAAACAACTATCTGGTGTGGTGTCATTTTAGTGAGTGTGCCTCCCTGTCTCAGTGTGAGTGTGTGCTGCACTTCTGCTATACACCTAGCCTTCGGTTGCTTTCCTGCCTTGCGCCAAGCTACTGTGGTGGAATTGGTGACCCCAGTTCTAACACTGAGGTGCTGGTGCTCAGATGGTGCTGAGCTGTGCTCAGGTAGTGCTGAGTGATGATGAGATAGTGCTGCGCTGATGAAGAAGTGGTGCTGCATTTGCGCTAAGTTTCTGCTGGGTTGGGCTGCACTGGTGCTGAGGTGAGGTAGCACTGGTGGTGCTGTGCTGATGCTGAGATTGTGATGCGTTGGTGTTGAGTTGGTGCTGCAATGGTGGCGGTGCACTAATGAGGAAGTGGTGATGCGCTGAAGTGGTGCTGCATTGATGCTAAATTGCTGCTAAGGTGGGGTTCCGCTTGAGCTGATGCTGCACTGGTGCCCAGGTGGGGTTCTGCAGGTGGTGGTGCACTGATGTGGAGGTGGTACTGTGCTGATGTTGAGGAGGTGCTATGTTGGCGCGGAGGTGGTGGTACACTGATAGGGAGTTGGTGCTGCACTGGTGGTAGTGCGCTGATGAGAAAGTGGTGCTGAGCTGGTGCTCAGGTATTGCAGAGTGATGCTGAGTTGGTGCTATGCTGAGGTGATGCTGCATTGGTGCAGAGTTGCTGCTGAGGAGGGGCTGCACTGTTACTGAGGTGGGGGGGTGCTGCTGGTGGAACACTAATGTGGAGGTGGTGCTGTGCTGTGCTGAGATGCTGATGTTGATATTGAGGTAGATCTCCGTTGGTGATGAGGTGCTGTTGCCCTGATACTAAGTTGGTGGTGCACTGATGAGGTTGCACGGTGCTGATGTTGTGATGGTGCTGTGCTAATGCTGAGGTGGTTTTGAGTGATGGTGAGGAGGTGTTGAATGATGCTGAGGAGGTGTTGAGTGATGCTGTAATGGTGGTACTGCGCTGGTGCTAAGTGATGCTGAGTTGGTGCTGTGCTGAGGTAATGCTGCACTGATGCTGAGAAGGTGCTGCGCTGATGCTGAGTTCCTGCTGAGATGGGGCTGCGCTAGTGCTGAGGTTGGGCTGCACTGGTGCACTGATGCGGAGGTGGTGCTGTTCTGATTCTGAGATGGTGTGCTGATGTTGAGGTGGTGCTGCGGTAGGGCTGAGTAATGTTGAGGTGGTTCTCAGTTTCTTCTGAGTGATGCTGAGATGCTGCTACAGTGGTGCTCCTGAAGTAGTGCTGAGTGAGGCTGACTGGTGATGCGCAGATGCTGAGGTGATGCTGAGTTGGTGTTGAATTGTCTACTTGTAGGATACATTGTTAAGCAACCTCCCATTACATGACGTGTTTGGAGAGCATGAGGAAGCATGCCTTGTGTTAGACCTGGCAACCTTTGGCGTGGGTTTCCCCTGTCCTCCTGTTACTAATGCGTGCTGAACATCATTTTTGCTGGTTTTAGGATTTTGGACACTTTACCATTGCTGATCAGTGCTAAAGTGCAAGTGATCTATGTCTAAAGTATGATGATAATTGGTTTCTCCATGATTGGCATATTTAATTTACTAGTATGTCCCCAGTACACTGCGCAATGTGTGCCCAGGGTCACTAAATTGACTGCTGCTAGTGGACATGTAGCACTGATTGTTACACCAACATAAGTAGCCCTTCAAACCTGTGGCAGGCCTGTTTTAAACTGCCATGTCGACCTGGCAAGTAAACCTACTTGCCAGGCCTAAACCTTCCCTTTTATTACATATAAGGCACCCCTAAGGTAGACTCTAGGTAGCCCCATGGGCATGGTGCAGTGTATTTGAATTGTAAGACATTCTTGCTTTGACTATTCTGTTCCTCTGCCTGTCTCTGAATAGACGTCTGGGTTGGATGACAGTTGGGCATTTGTGAATTTACTCTAGGCAGACACAGGCTACAGGAGCAGAGGTGTGCCCTGCATATCCTGATGACCCATTACCAGGCTGCAATACAGAGAACTTTCTTTGAAGTTTGCCTACTTCAAATGCTGAAATGGGTATACGTACTGGCCCTCCGGCAGAATATACTTGGAACACTTCTGGATTGAGGTTATTCTGCCAGGAAGAAGACCTACGTTGCTCTCAGAAGGGACTACCACTTTGTAGTTTGCTTTGCTGTGCTGGCCTGCTGCTTCTGTCCTAGGAGTGAAAGGACTGGACGTTGCTTTTATATCCTGCTTTTAAAGTTTCTCCAAGAGCTTGAGTAGAGGTTGCCTGGCTTTGGAAGTCTCAGGGCCATCAAAGACGTCAGCTGCAGCAGCTGGGCTGTTCTGATGAGAGCCCTACTCTGCCAAGTGGTGCCAAATTCCGTGCCTGGGTCCTTGGAAGTGAGTCCGATGTGTTCAACAAGAAGAAATCAGCGTATTGAGTGTGACTTTGGAGCCAGCACCGTTCTTCGACCAAGCACCGCTGCTTGAACCAGAGCTGTGGTCACTGCTCAACACAACAACCGCGACTTGCAGCACAGGCTCGACGCCGGCGCATCGTCTCCAAAGAACCACCACAAAGTGAGTCCCGAGTACCACGTCACTGAAGTCTGTAGCGTCCAACTCCGATTCCCCCGCAGCGGCTGTAGCCCGGTGGTGTGACATCAACATTGCAAAATCAAGCCCGTGTTGCTTGACTCTCGACACTTCATTGACCCCACACCGCCAGCGTAACCGACCAGGCACCTCACAGCATCTTTGTTTCATCATCGCTTCCAAAGTACTGGAAACTGGGTGGGTGCGACTACGTCACCGGCCCACACGCCATCGCGTTCTGCCCCAAACTTGGAGATTTGACTCCGTCAAGCTTGCCACTGAAGCCCTAGTTGGAGATCTAGTGTTTCTAAGCACTATGGACCAGAAGTACGACCCACCAATTTGTGACCCGCAAATTGCGTCGCATGTGCGACTCGCAATTTGCCACGCATTTGTGACTCGCAATTTGCGACTCGCAGATTGGGATGCACAACAGTGTCACAGACACTGTTTGCGATTCCTAATGGGGTCGCAAATTGCATGCCTCATTAATATTAATGAGGCAGGCATGATTTGCGACCCCATTAGGAATTGCTAGCACTCACAGGGATGGTGGCCTGCTGGGGTCAGCAGACCACTATGTCTGTGACTGCTTTTTCTAATAAAGCAGTTTTTTTAAATGCAGCTCGTTTTCCGTAAAGAAAAACAGGATGCATTTAAAAAAGAAAAAAACATCTTTTCAGTTTTATTTTTTAAGGGCAGGCAGGCAGTCCCTCGGACCACTGCCAGCTCTTAAAAAATATTTTCTCACATTCTCACAAAGAGTAAGGCGTTTGCGGGTGGTTTACCACCTACTTGAAGTAGGTGGTACACTGCGAGTGTTTTGCGGCTACAAATGCAGTTGCAAAACAATAGTACATGGCTTTGTGACCCGCTATTAAAAAGGGACAACCCTTCCTAATAGCGAGAGTCACAAATGATATTTTGCGAGTCAGTGACTCGTAAAATAGCATTTGTACACAACTTTACCCTTTTTGCGGTCGCAAACAGGATGATCTCACGTTAGCGGCCGTAAAAAAGGGTTGTACATCTGGCCCTATAAGTGCATTTAATGTTTGAGAATTTGTCATTTGATTTGTGTATGTTGCCTACTTGTTGTTTTGGTCTTGCTTTGCTCAGATAAATATTGCCCATTTTTCTAAAACTGTATGGAGTACCTTTGTGGGGTTTTCACTGTGTTACCGTGTGGGTGTACAAATATTTTACACATTTCCTCTGAGGACAAGGCTGACTTCTCTTGCCAAGCTACCAAGGCGGTGAGCACTGGTTATTCTGAAGGTGTAACTTACTTACCCTGACTAGAGTGAGGGTTTCTGCTTGGACAGTGTGCAAACCACTGCCAACCAGAAACTTCATTTCTAACACAATGATATTGGTTTTATTTCACCAACGATTGAAACCTAAAAGAAAGCATCTAAAGTTGAACACACACAACTTTAAGCAGCTTTTGTTTTCATAAAACGGAGCATCAACAGCATGTTTACCTCTGTAATCATATCCAAATTAGCACAATGTAAATAGGTTAATCCTACTGTCGGTCATCTTCTTAAACTAAACTTCCAATAAGTAAGTATATTATTTAAGGATTGGACATTTGGGCTAATCAAACCAAAAATGTAATAGGATGAAAAACGTAGCGAACAAACCATTTGCTGTTGACTTCTAATATCTAGGGGAGAAGGACAAGCACTTTTGATCCTCACTATCTTTTATGTTTAGTATATAGGATGAAAAACAACATAGCTTTTGGCTGAAAAGTGCTTATGAAACCAAAGACAGTGGAAAACAAGATAGGGATATGATTTGCAGTCCTCAGCTGAGCATGTTCGGAAAGCCAAACAAGACAAATCAAAAGAAAAAATATTTGGATACATGATATGGATGCAGCGATGATTTCGGAAAGGGCAGTGTTTCGTAACAGAGGCTGTCCTAAGAAGTGGAGTAAAATCTGGGGGGCATGGAATGAGTATAGAGGAAACATTTGCGAACCTCCCTCTGATGATGACGATGCTAGCTCCGATTCCAATTAAGACCTTAGGAACACTAAATGTGGTGAGAATCCCGACCACGACTGTTGAACTAAGATATATTTGTAATTGTGTAATAATCATATTTGTTTCTTTTGAAAGGATATTGTGCATAATCTGTTCGGTATATCAAATGAAAAATGTGCTGCATTGTTTTGAAATGCGAATAAAATATTTAAAAAAAATATGAAAAAATATTGCGCTGAAACTTAGATATATGGCCGATAGTGAAATGATCCATGTAACAGGGCCAGCCTCCAGAGCAGAGCTAAAACAGCAAAAGGAGGGACAAATATAAACTATTCACCAATGAAAACAAAGGAATTTGAAAAGGCACATGAAGGAACTAATGAAAACAGATGGGCTTGCTGAAAACCTATACATTAGATACAGCATGTCTTCAGAGACAGCGCATGTGCTGCCTAGGCGAGCCCTAAAAAATGTCTAACTGGTAAGCATGTGGATGAAAGAAGGTCGAATGTGAATCTATGCAAGGTATCAATGGTAGAGAAAATGCTATTCACCTTGCAATGCCTTGCTTGGGAAGACTATGATCCTTGGGAGGATCTCCAAAAGACAAAGTGTTGAGCGTGTGTGAGAGATTCAGTCCAACTGATGTAGAACATGAGGGATCTGTAAAAATCGAGGGAAGACTTTGACCACTATGTTGCGGTAAAAGGATTGTGCAACAAATATCTCACCTTTACTAGATTCTCTAATGTGAAAGTCAGTAAGTATCTTAAGAATGAAATTTCATTTGTTACGAAGATTCACTGCGTCTTTGTGGATTCCAAGGATGAGTTCCATAATTTGAATACCTAGGGATCTTTGACCATACTGTCTGATGTGAACACAAGTAAAGTTTCTAATAGACATATTCGAGATCCACCCGATATTTGAATTTAAATTGATTTTAATGAGTTATGAAGATCTTAAATAATCCCTTGAGCTATTTCTTTACAAATCTCTGAGAAAAGGATAACCGCATTCCAGGTGAAGGACTGAACAAATAGACTGATGCCAGATGAGCTGTTACAGGCTATTCGTCAAACTTACCTTGGTGAAATTCATTAGCTAAGTTAACACCTGATGTAGTTGTGCCGATACGGAAGCAGAACTTTTTTCTTTTAGTGCTGTCAGTTTTCATTGTAGACAACATGATATGCTGAGCTACAATCTCTCAATACTCTTGAAGAATGTCCAGGTGTGTGAACTCAAGGAATTCAAGAGCTAGACATTTAGGGCCTGATTCACATCTCGGCAGACGGGTTACTAAATCACAACGGTGAAGGATATCTCATCCGCAGAAATATAAATCCCATAGGATATAAATATATATCCCATAGGATATATTGGGATTTCTATTTTGGCAGACAGCATATCAGTCACCGTTGTGACAGAGTAACCCGTCCTCCGTGTTTTCAATCCGGCTCTTAGTCTGGGCTTATGACAGGTGAAGTAGGTCCTTTAAAAGGCATCTCTTTTCAATACCTGCGGTTAAGGACTACTGGCATAACACTGGAATTTCCTTGTGAGTGTGAGGAGGAGCCCCGAGAAAACCTTTTCTTACCTGGAATGATCCGTGGGATCTGCTCTGCAGTGTTGCCTCACCGCCGGCGTGCCTGTGGGGAGAGACAGAGATTGAGGGTTAAACGGGGTGTGAACTGTGGATGGTCACCAACATTAACAAGGGACCACTCTATTTTGGAACAGGTGGGCGGGGTCCATCGAGCTGTGACCCAATTAAGAGGGAATGAAGGAGGGGACAAAAACGCTGTGGGCTGCGAAACCGAAAGAGGAGAAACACCGAGGAGGTCCATGAAGGAAAGGAATCCAATCGCCGGACATCGGAAGATGGGGAGGAAGGAATCAGAGCCGAATAAGACAACACCACCAGCCTCGATCAGTCCCAGAAGAAGTAGACCAAACAGTGGTGGATGCTGCCGGAGGACGCTGGATGGTCCGCCGCACTCAGGAGAGTTGCGGCGTAGTGGGTGAGTGATTTGAGGGAGTGAGCGGGACATAGTACGAGGTAGACTTGTGCTGTATGCACATTCATAGCTGCCTTTTTCTCTGCACCACTTATTGGGCTGCACACCTTGAGATAGAACTAGACGCTCAGTACTAGGAATGTAGAGAACAATTATGTTTGATTCATGGGGTGGAACTTGAGGTATGAGCGCTATTGTTTAATGTTTGACGTTCACTTGTGCAAGGCGCAACCGCTTGTGAAGTGAGGGACAGTCTGAGAAACTGAAGGGACTTATCGGCGGCCTTTCTGCAGGGAATTTATCCTAATAAACGGGGAACTGAAATCACGGGTGCCGAAGAAAGAAACACCTTCTGTTCTCAGAGGAAGATTCAGGGTGGAGGCTCTGTCTGGGTCACATGTTGTCATCCGTGCACTGCTCAATATCACGGGTGAGGTGATGACTTAATGCAATACAGGAGAAAAATATGAACCTCATACTTACCACTCTTTCTTTTCCAAGGATCTTGGTGGTGTAATTCTGTCTGGAGGAGATTCCTGGAGGAAAGAAAGAACACCCAACATCAGCCATATCTTGGAGAAGAAGAAGACACAGTACTAAAGTCCCAGAGATTTATCCGCATAAATCTGTGAAATCAATACAACTCAAAGTTCTGAATCCTACACAGCCTCCTCTTCAGTTTATCAGTTTGTCCCTCCAACATTCCTGTTCTAGGTCATGGTAAAAAGAAACAATTTTGGTTGACCTCCAGTGAGCAACGACCATGTCCAGCTTCTTTTTATCTGGCTCACACTTGGGGCACTCCTCTGTTGATCTGTTCAGAACGCCAGCCCATCTATATATGACTTCTGGCATGTGTTTTGCCATCGGAGAAATGCAGCAGCTGATAGCCCATTTCCAGAGTAACTGTGCTTCCTCGATCGGAATTGTGAAACTTGTACCTCATGTCCTGATGAGTACTGATGCCTTTAAATAAAGAATGAGTGGTTGACTCACCTGTTGTAACATATTAGTTTAAATACAGATATAAAGAGCTACTTATATAAGTATTGATACTATTTTTGAAGACCACCATTTCATTGTGTTGTCAACCAGCTGTAATAAAACGTTAGACATAACGGCTAAGCAGAATAACTTCAAATTTGGCAAAGATTTTTACTCAGAAAGCATGTTTTTGTAAATCTGTTCAGTAGTTTTTGAGAAATGAAGGTTCAATATTTGTAGATATATTTAAAGTTGGTCCCTCTGGACTCCAGCAGCACTGCAAATAAAAAAAAACAGTGTTCCAATTGGCCAAGATGGCCTTTTTTCCTGTGAGCAGTCTTACTCAAACGGTAGTGAAACAATCTTGCGGGAACTTGCATGGTGTTTTGCTGACCACAACCTCAATAAAAATGTTGCAGCCACCATTATAAGACTTAAAGACTTGTTCCCAGTACACTGCAGATTAAAATAAAAATAAAATAAAGATAAGAAGTAAGGCAGCAGGGTAGGAGTAGCCTTAACATCCTGGATCTTGTTGGGTGGGGGTCCCAGAGGGCTGCCCAGGGTCAAACTAAAAAACATCTTTTTAAAATGGTCATGCCCTTTGGTCAACTCCATTTGGCCTTGCGTGGCACAGCTCCTAGCTTGAAGATAGGCATTCTTTCATCATATAAATCCAAGCAAGACTAAATGCTGCAGAAACAGGTAACAGATTACTGACATGATTAACAGAACTGGATCTGCTCTTCCTAACTAACACCTGGCTAAAAGACTTGTCCCAGCAAGTAACAATTACTTTTTCTCATGTCTCTTGTTCCTCAGCAAGATCAGGATGGGAAAAATACCACAGAGTGGCTGGTGTGCAGCTTTAAAAACAATACAATGAAAGAATCAGTTCTACACATGCCAATTCATTTTAGTAGAAATAAAATCAGCAGACTAAATCCACTCCAAATTCCATCTTCCCTTCATGGAAGCAATCAAGCTTTTGCAAAGAAGATTAATGAACGCAAAGAAAAATAGATAGCTTGTTCTAATTAGCGTATTCCTATGGGATTTCTTTTACATAGGGAGACCTGAATGATGTTTCAATCTCTTATTCTGCATCATACTTTTTCCTTTAGTGACTTACCAAACTTGCTACTGCTCCCCAACTTGAAAGCCCCTCTGTTCTGGCCTTCTAAACTGCAAGTCACATTCTTAACTGAGACACCATTCCCGATTGACTGATCAGACCACTTCCTGATCAAGTGAGAAAATCCAAATCATGGGTCAGAGAATATAAAGACATTAATCTAGAGAATCCTAGCATCAAGCGTCTCTTTGAACCTACTAAACAGAGCAGGGAGTCACAATGCTAACCAACAGAAACACAGAGAATAAAACATATCATGGACGCGCTACAATAGCAAAAAGCCAAGAGGTTGGCCTGTGTTCACTATACATCTAAACAAGGAACAGAATGCCTCAGCCACAGCAACTCTGTATTCCCAAAGTAAGTGGTATGTACTTGACTACGCTTCTCCCTTAGGCTCTCCCCAATGGCTCATCACTGTATTTCTGTATTAATGTAGGCTATGTGCCTTTTTTAGTTTGGTCAAAACCCACCTCCTTACTTGGACAAAATATGATCTGCAAGTTGATATGCCTTTGACTGTTGATTAGTTGTTTCCCTGTGCTCCATCTTGTAATTATGCTTTTCCAAAAGAAGGTAGCCTGTGTTTATTATGTTTTTCTGGGTTTCCTCTATTTAGCGATGTGTTACCCTCTTGGGTCTTAACTGCTCACTATAAAACCACAAATAAATCCTTATTAGTCAGTGCACAGGGACTTAGTAAAAATCCATTCAATTGATTTATTTATACAGAGTGTTATAGAGTGCTAAATGTAGAAATCTGACCAATTCAGAACACTTATCACAGTTGGTAAGAAGTCCTCAAAATGAGTAAAGTCTTGAATCTATGGGGGCAATTGGTCAGCTCTTAACCAGAGGATGGGAAAATGAGGGCAAATGGGTTACCTTGTGATATTGTAGAGAGTAAGATCTTTATGTTGATTTCGTCAGCAGTTAGAGTCTGGAAAGAATCTGATCTGCATATTCCGATTCAATTCACCAAGGTAAATTACTACATGTCGCCCCATTTGGAGAGTTGTATCTAAGCTTATTTGGCACATGATTGGATCTTGGAGGCTGAATCCCCCTGGCAAAAGTTTCTTTAATTCAACCCTATGCTTTTGGTTTGGAGCTACCCATTGTAGGGTGGGCACTCTATTAAGGGTAGGTACAGAAGGGAAGTCTTTTGACATATTTGGGAGCTCTCTCCGTATTAGTTTACTCTGGTTCGCATTGAAGTTAGTTGGGTAAAAGCACCTAACATGTTTTTATATGCCAAATGTGTTATTGTTCTCCCATGTAACATCTAATATGGACAACTTAAAGGTACTTTTCCATCTCATCCGTTGCATAACTCCAGTAGTGACAAGATCTCTTGCAGTAACACCACTGTGACTATGGCTGGTCAATCATCCTCCAGTACTAAAGCCCAATGAGTGCCACATCAGTGATGACTTGATATTATCTATTAGCCAGGACCCTCTCAAAAATATTTTTCTATTTAATTGAACCTTGATGGCATTGGCGACATCACTCAGGGGAATTAAGAAATTAGTGATTGCTTCAGACTTCCCAGTAAAATCATCTCTTTGCCTGAATCAACAACCTGCAGTAGCACTGGGGACAATTGTCTTTAAAACATCATGAACAGCTGCCATCATCATTTGAGGCTACTGCAGGGCCTGTCTAATCAATGGGATAATTTATACACACAGTTAGATGACAATGGTAGATTTAATAGTGCTTCATTTCCCAAGAGTCCAACCAGGAGTTAAACACTTTGTGACGCCTGACTGGCCTTATTAGGTTCTGCAATTACCTTAGACCCACATGCATTTAACTGCTTGGACTGGACATTTTTAACTTTTCAAACAACCCCCGTTTTCGATGCACACCAGTGCCACATCAGAGATGGTGGCAAATAACTACAGGGCAGTTACACTTCCATAAAGTAGCCAGGGGGCAGGGCACCATGCCTGCAGTGTAGTCCACACTCAGTTTTCTTACCTTGAATACGCCACAGACAAAAGGACAGCAACTAATACCCAGGTAATCACATACTTAATATGTATAAAAGCCTCAAAGCTAACTAAACAATTGTTGTGGGATCTGTGCAGCTTGCATTGGCTCTCCCTTCAACTTCACACCCAGAGGACAACCCTTGATCCAACAGGTTTCAGTCTGCAGAATATCTAAGCCATACCAACAGGAATCAAGAGATACATCTGGTTCAAGAAGGCGCCGAACATGGCTCCTCGCTATATACGTAAGTGTCAGCCACTAACATGTAACTTGTAAACACATGTAACTCTCTATTACATCAACAGCAAACATTATGAACAGAACTTGACAACATCATGAAAATAATTTGTCTCTAAGCCATGTAGTTGTCTAATTGTTTGTAGCCAACGTAGGATATACATATCATCTCAACAACTTTATATAAGCCATTCAGAAGTTGTTAGCGTCATTTCGCCACATTCACATATATATATATAATGGAATCAAAGCAACATAATGTACAACGATATGTAAAAACATAGCAGCCACCTGAAACCGACTATACTCCCCAACAAAACAAAACTAACAGCAATGTCCTTCAGCCCACGAAACTGTGTACACAGTGATCCACATAGATCTGTTCCGGACGCTATCTAAAACAAGCATTGGCATAGCCATAGGTCACGCCTTTGAGACACAGCGTTTCACAAATGAAACGCTGTACTTTGAGATAGGCAATTAGTGTTTTACCAAAATGAAAGAAACTTTTGTATGTTAAAAGTAAAGCGCGGGTTTCGCGATTATAGCAAAAGTAAAGAAATAGATGTTTTTTTCTATTTCTTTACTTTTGGTATAATCACAGTACCCGCCCCTAAAAGTAAAGCGCGGGTACTGTTAACATTAAAAGTATAGCACAGGTGTCGCGATTATAGCAAAAGTAAAGAAATAGATGTTTTTTTCTATTTCTTTACTTTTGGTATAATCGCGGCACCCGCGCTTTACTTATAACCTTAAAAGTAAAGCACGGGTGCCACAATTATACCAACAGTAAAGAAATAGAAAAAAACATCTATTTCTTTAATTTTGCTATAATCACAGCACCCACGCTTTACTTTTGACATTAAAAGTAAAGAGCGGGTGCCGCGATTATACCAAAAGTAAAGAAAACAAGCAATGGCCGCACGGCCGTGAAAGTGACACGGTTGCGCGGCGCGAAAGTGAAAGGGAAAAAAAAATTACGCTGACAAGGAGGGAGTGGGAGAAGGGAGGGGGTAGGAGAAGGGATTAGTGCTACCCACAGGCTTTTGTCGGCCACCAGCTTGCTATTACGCACACAAGAGCGCACGATTTGCAAAGCAAGCCAGATGGCAGCTGTGCATGTGCGCGTAATAGCAAGCTGGTGGCCGGCAAAAGCCTGTGGGTAGCACTTTTAAAACCAGCTACTAAATGTTTCGCCAGAGCAGCGCATGCGCTGGCTCTAGTGAGACCTAAAAATGCCTCATTAAACAATACCATTTTCTGGTCCAACCTCACCAGCCAGTATTTAATAATACCCCTCTATGAACAATACAAAACTCACTCAAATTGATGGATTTGATGCTCTCTGCACAGTCACCTCCAAACTTTTTACAATCACCCCTCCTACTTTTGCTGAATTTGTTTTTGTTGGCCTTAGGACTCTGTGCACTTTACCACAGCTAACCAGTGCTAAAGTGCTTCGCGCTTTCCTGTAAACATGTTATATTGGTATATTTAACGTAAGTATAACTCCCTGGAAGAGTGGCATACCATATACCCATGGCTGGTAAATTACATGCTACTAATGGGCCTGCATTTATTGTGCGATTCTCTTAAGTAGCCCCTTAAAACATGTCCCAGGTCTGCCGGTGCAGCATGAATGCAGTTTTAAACTGCCAATTCCAATTGGTAAAATAACCCCTTACCAATCCTTAAACTCTGCTTTTACTACATCACCCGTAACGTACGCCCTAAGAGGCCCATAGGGCAGGGTGCATTGTTATTAAAAGGTTAGACACATACTTTAAAGTTTTACTTGTCCAGGTAGTGAACAATTCGTAAAAGTGTTCTGTACTATTGAGGCCTACCTCTCCCAGAGGATCACACTGTGTTTCCTTATAACACTTAAGTGCCAACGTTTGATTGGAGCAAGTAAGGATTTCACGTTTGCTGTCTGAGAAATTGTAGTTCCTCTTTAATGGACTTCGGATTTTAAGTCATAATTTAGAAAATGCCACTTTTAGAAAGGTAAAAGATATACAATTGATTTGAATTGGGGAGAATGTATGACATTGTTCTGCATTCTGTCCATCAACTGTTGTTTTTGCATTTGTCACCCCGAGTGGGACGGGTATGCTCAGACGTGAGTCACATGCTCTCCATGCCACTTGAATCAAGCTATCCTGGCTGAAAGCCCGAAACCAGTCCAGGATGCTTGTTTCCAGTCCAGGGCGGACCAGGCTTGGCAGTTCGGGCTGGACTGTTCCCATGGGACACAGGGTCAAGACTGATTTGCATACGGCTGGGTTCAAACTGGAATGGCATGGTGAGCAAAAAAACGATGGATTTAGGCCAGAATGCTCTGCATTCTGTCCATCAACTGTTGTTTTTGCATTTTCACCACGAATGGGACGGGTATGCTAGGACGTGAGTCCTGTGCTCTCCATGCCACTGGAATCAAGCTATACTGGCTGATGAGGGCTGAAAGCCCAAAACTGGTCCTAGGATGCTGATTTCCAGTACAGGGAGGACCTGGCTTGGCAGTTCAGGCTGCACTGTTCCTAATGGGCACAGGGGCAAGACTGATTTGCATATGGCTGGGTTCAAACTGGAATGGCATGGTGAGCAAAAAAACTATAGATTTAGGCCCAGATCTCTGTACTGGGGTGAATGTATGACATTGTTCTGCATTCTGTCCATCAACTGTTGTTTTTACATTTGTCACCCCGAGTGGGACGGGTATGCTCAGACGTGAGTCCAATGCTCTCCATGCCACTGGAATCAAGCTTTTCTGGCTGATGAGGGCTGAAAGGCCGAAACCGGTCCTAGGAAGATTGTTTCCAGTCCAGGGATGACCTGGCTTGGAGGTTTGTGCTTGACTGTTCCCATGGGGCACAGGGTCAAGACTGAATTGCATATGGCTGGGTTCAAACTTGAATGGCATGGTGAGCAAAAAAACGATGGATTTAGGCCCATATCTCTGTACTGGGGTGAATGTGTGACATTGTTCTGCATTCTATCCATCAACTGTTGTTTTTGCACTTTTAGAAAGGTGGCATTTTCCTGCCTTGTTTGGGGCCTACAGCCTGTTCCTCGGTCCCATAGCAGAGTGTAGTTTGCAGTTGGAGTTTGTTTATTTCTTCCAGATAGTTGCACAATAGAGAGCTTAGGTGTGCCTGGATGGGCCATCACTGGCAGGACAGGGGGGTAGAGCTGGGTACAGCCTCACTTGCAAATCAATAGGCTGTGCCTCGCCTTCACACAAAGGATGTCACACCTCTTAACTGTTTAGGCAGACAGGCTGGAACTAGGGCAGGGTAAGCAGATCATTTCAATAACTTCAAAGGAAATTCTCTAGAAACGTCTACTTAAACAAAGTCACCAGGAATAAACATAGGACCCTCAGACACACTCTTCAGTTCACTTTCTGGGCATATGGAAGGACTCTCAAAGGACTGCCTACTGCTGTGGCCTGCTGTGTACTTCAGAAGACTGCTTTGATGCACCTGGAAGGGCTGTTTTGCTGCCTCAAACCTGCCTTGATCCCTCAGGGGCCTGCGTTGGTGCTTGAGCCCTGTTCCACTTCTTGAACCCAGGACTAGCAGAATGACTCAGAGAGCTAGTTGGCTGGCCTACTGATCAGAGCTTCAGAGAGGACAAAGCGAAACATTTCTACCTGTGAAGCAACACTTGAAGAAGCTTCATTTGAACCATGTTATTCTTTCCGGCAAAGCCTCAAATTATCCACAAGGCGGTGTAAAATTTCTTCACCATACCCACGGATGTCTGACTCGGTTGGAACGTCGGGCCACCCCGCCCAGAGGACACAGGCACTGGAGGTCATTCAGAATGGAAAGGCCAAAACCAAAACGCAGGCCGTGGAGAAGATGGATTAGTTACTTACCTGTAATCCTAGTTCTCATCCAGGGGTAAACTCATCAAAGGCATAATCTATGAATAATCCCCGCCTATTTGCGGGATCCCGGAGCATATAGAAAATACATATAAATATATATGTATATATATGTGAAAACATATATTTGCAGCCTAAAACATTCCCCAACTGGCAAAATTGCCGCAAAATTACATAAAATTAGCATACACACAGTAGTACTCTCCAAACCCCTAAGGATGAAAGAGAGAGCAGTAAACATTTTGCTTTATTGCCATAGGAAAAACCTGTAATTGCAGGCATTTGCCAGTAGGCTGCAGTAGAGTATAAAGCAACAAAGTAAACTGACACCTTGCCTTTAAGGCATTAGAGTAGGGGTACCGTGCCTTTAAGACCTGAAGGCGACCCCCTGCTCCCATGGTGCACCAAAGGTGGCAGTTGGGTCAGTTTTTTTTGGAGGTGCATAACATCTGAGTAGATCCACAGAAAACAACTCATAACTTTATGAACATGCTCGTCCGGGAAGGTGGGCGGGAGCTTATGACTTTGATGAGTATACCCCTGGATGAGAACTTGGATTACAGGTAAGTAACTAATCCTTCTCATCCAGGGGATACTCATCAATAGTCATAATCTATGAATAGATTAGCAAGCTCATACACAAAGTCTCGCGGACGGGCAAGAAATAATACTTCAAAGACTGTGTAGGTACACATTGCAAATACATCTTATGCAAATTAGTTCCTTAAAGAGGCCTGCCATACTCGGGCATCGGCCAGAGTATCTGAGTCCAGGCAATAATGGCGGGTAAAGGTATGCACCGACCGCCAAGTTGCCGCTTTACACATTTCAGGAATAGGAACATTACGGAGGAGAGCTGTAGTTGAAGCTTTCCCTCTAGTAGAGTGTGCATGTGGTTTACCCTGTTAGGTCTTGTTAGCTAGTTGGTAAGCCAAAGCTATACAGGAGACAATCCAGCGAGAAATGGACCGTTTTGAGGGTGACAGGCCAGTATTAGTGCTGCCATAATTAACAAAAAGGCGGTCAGACTCTCTAAGTGGAAGGGTTTTAGCCAAGTAGAACTTCAGGACACTACGGAGATCTAGAGAGAGTAATGACCTCTCCGGGGGAGTAGAAGGTTGAGGAAAAAAGGTAGGTAAGGTAATAGACTGGTTAATATGAAAGTCTGTGACTACTTTAGGCAGAAAAGCTGGATGTGTTCGTAGGACCACCCTGTTGGCATGAAAAACTGTGTAAGGTTCCTTACAACACAAGGCCTGGATTTCGCTGACCCTACGGGCAGAGGTAATCGCCACAAAAAAAAGCAGCTTTCCAGGTCAAGTGCTGCAAAGAAGCCTTATGTATAGACTCGAAAGGAGCACTCATCAGTTTAGTCAGGAAGATATCAAGCTCCCAGGGAGGGGAAGGGGACCTCACTGGTGGGAAGACTTTCTTAAGCCCTTCTAAGAAATCTTTAACTACAGGCATAAGGAAGAAAGATGTTTGAGAAGGTGACTTCCTATATGCTGTGATGGCAGCTAAATGATGGAGTGGTATTTTAGGCCTGATCTCGCTAAACGCAACAGATAAGGTAGAATCACCTGCTCTTGGCCATGTACCGGTTCGAGAGAGTGTTCATGACACCATAAGAAAAACCTCTTCCACTTGAAAGCATATGACTTCCAAGAATGTTCATGAAGTCTGCTGGGAGGTCTAGGTGTCCATACTGGATGACCTCAGGAGCCATGCCGTCAATCGAAGGGAGGGGAGGTTGGGGTGAAACACCTTCCCCTGGTCCTTGGATAACAAGTCTGGACAGCAAGGAAGTCGCCGGTGAGGGACCTCCGACAGCTGTAGAAGATCGGAGTACCACCATTGGCGTGGCCACTCTGGCGCTATTAGGATCATCCTGGTGTTGGCCCTGTAGAATTTCTGGATCACCACCGGAATCAGAGGCAGGGGAGGTGAGGCGTAGAGTAATGTCTGCGACCAGCTGATCAAAAGTCCGTTCCCCAGTGATCCCTGTTGGGGTAACATGGACGTGAAGACGGGGCATTTTGCATTGGTTGCGTCTGCGAACAGGTCTATGTCCGGTATGCCCCAGTGCAGAAAAAGCTCCTGCGTGACTTCCTCGTTGAGCACCCAATCGTGCGCTTCTACGAAGACTCTGCTTAGGCAGTCTGCTTGGACGTGTTGAAGTCCTGGTAGATGATCTGCCACGATGGAAAGGCCCCTTGCCAGGAGCCAGTGCCAGATGGCTTGTGCTTCCAGAGACAAGACTCTTGACCTCGTGCCTCCCTGCTTGTTCAGATAGAACATAGTTGTCGTGTTGTCCGTCTGAATCTGGAGGTGGTTGGGAGGCAGAGAATGGTAAAGAGACTTGAGAGCCATATGAACTGCTCGAAGCTCCAGGAAGTTGAAATGGTAGCCTTGCTATACTTCGGACCAGAGGCCTTGAACTTGGAGCTTGTCCATGTGAGCACCCCAGCCTTGAAGGGAGGCATCCGTGACAAGTGACTGAGATGGAGGAGGACAATGGAATGGAAACCCCCGGAGGAGATTGGTCCGTTTCAACAACCATCTTATTGAGTCCCTGGCTTCTTGAAGAAGCAAGACCCGGTCTTCCCAGTGATCCAATCTCTGAGACTATTGGTCCTCGAGGGCTTGCTGCAGAGGCCTCATGTGAAGGCGAGCATTGGGCACAATGTAGATGCACGAGGCCATCGACCCCAGGAGAGAGTACACTTGTCTGGCTGTAGGGGCGTGAGTGTCCAGTAGAAGGCGACCCTTCAGGAGCATAGATGGCAACCTCTCCTCCGAAGGACACACGCTTGCCTGTACCGAGTTCAGGGAAGCACCCAGATAGTGAATCCGTTGGTAAGGGTTGAGTACTGACTTCTTTAGATTGACTTGAAGACCCAACAAGTCCATCATTTTGAGGCAGAACGACAGATAGTTCTGAAGCAGAGTCGGAGTGGAGCTTTTCAACAGCCAATCGTCTAGATATGGATAGACGAAGATCTTTCTTTTGCGAAGAAAAGCAGCCACTACCGCCATGCACTAGGAGAATGTCCGAGGTGCAGATTTCAGGCCAAACGGAAGCACTCGATACTGGTATTAATGGCGTCCGATCTGAAACCTTAGACATTTTCGGTGCTTGACTGACACAGGTATGTGGAAGTAAGCGCCCTGCAGGTCGATGGCACACATCCAGTCTCCCTGATGGAGATGCGTGAAGATCTGGTGCAGGGCGAGCATGCAGAACTTTTCTTTTTGGATGAATTTGTTCAGCAGCCGTAGATCCAGAATGGGCCTGTCTTCTTTGACTGTTCCTCTTTTTTTAACCAAAAAATACCGGGAGTAGATTCCTTGATTTCTTTGCATGAGGGAACCTCCTCTATGGCCATCTTTTTGAGGAGGGCAGAGACTTCGTCTTGCAGCAGTTGACCTTGGAATCAGGGAAGGTGCCTTGCCTGAAGGGGGACTTGCGGAGGGGGAGATTTGAACCTCAGCAAGTAACCATGCTGCACAATATTCAGCACCCATCTGTCCTTTGTTATGGATCTCCACTCTGCCAGATGATGAGAAACGCTCCCTCCCACCGGAGTGGCTAACAGTCGTGGAGGAAGAAACGGCTCAGAGCTTGGGAGGCTGGTTGGAGGCAGACTGCTGTTTGTTATTGTAGCCTCTGCCTCTGCCAGGACGTCGCTGCTGGAACTGCGTTTTCTGCTGAGACTGGGATGTCCACTGAGGGGTTTGAACCCTATGCTGAAAAGACCTCCTGTCTCCTTGGCGAAAGCGCTTTTTGAATTCCTTGCGCTTTTCTAATCCCACAGCCTTGACAGTGTCCAATTCCGCTTTCATTTTGGACATTTCGTTGTCCGCATGTGTCCCAAAAAGAGAATTACCATTGAAGGGGAGGTTCAATAACTTTTTTCTGGGCGTCTGGCTTGAGTCCTGTCAGGCGGAGCCAGGTCGAACGACGGGAGCAAATTCCATGTGAATCGCCATGGGCCGCAAGGTCAGAGGCATCTACTACGGCGCTGATGACCTGATTGGCTACGAGCCCTCCTTCCTGTATAGTTTCAACAAAGTCTTGTCGATCTTCCTTAGGAAGCTTTTCTGTAAACCGAGTCAGGGAGTCCCAGAGGGACCTGTCGTACCTTCCAAGTAAGGCAGAGGCACTAGCTACCTTCATATATGAAGAGGAGGTGTTGCATACCTTTCTGCCAAACGAGTCCATGAGTTTGCTGTCTTTTTCAGGTGGTACCGAGGAGGAGGTAGTGCCCAAATGGAACTTCTTGGCAGCCGCCACAATTATAGAGTCCGCAGGAGGATCAGATCTGAGGAACAAGGGCTCCTCTGCCGGGGCCTTGTACTTCTTGGCTATCCGAGATGGAACAGATCCCACCACCGCCGGTGTGAGGAAAGTAGCCATAGCCGGTTCTAGGAGGCCGGGAACCAAGGGCAGCAGAGGTCTGGGCGCTGTGCGATGATGAAGGGTATCAAAAATCACAGAAGTGGGTACCACTGGTGTATGCAGCATAATGTTGAGCTTTTTTGCTCCCCTGCCCAGAACATCTGAGAAAGTCGCAATGTCATCAATTGGAGAGACTGGTGAAGGAGGCGTCGGGAGAAGGTCGGAGAGTAATCTCGAAAAGACGACCTAGTGGAAGATGACCACGATGAAGATCTTGTGTGCTGCCTATTATGGGGTCTGTCACGATGCCTGCTGTGACGGTCCCTGGACCTAGAGCGATGCCTTGACGGAGATCTCGTCTAGGAGAAGGTCTTGGCCTGATAGGTGTTCTTGGCCACACTGGAGATCGTGATCTGGCTGGAGATCTTGGTCTGGGTGAAATCCGGGGCCTCTGAGGAGACCTAGACGGTCTGGCCGGGGTTCTTGCAGTAGACGGAGAGTATGTGCTGGAGTAATCTGAGCCCGGACTACTATGACCGCCAGAGACAGCCCCTTGAGGATGGTGAGGTACCAAGCTGCGTGATCTGTCTGCAGATCTGGGGGAAGGTTCCGGGGAGATCTCCACGATATTCAATCCGGGAGATGATGATTTCTCTCCTGAAGACCTGGAACCAGGGGACTCTACCACGACCATCACCTGATCCCTCGACGGCGAAAGTTTCGACGTCGAAGACGTCTGTGTGACCAATGGTGTTGAGCGGGGTCTTGATGCTCTCGACGTCGATCGCCCACGCCGTGAGGGGCTCGACTGCGAACCTCGACGTCGAGCCGGTGACTTCGACGTCGATCTTCCTCAACGTCGGTCAGATGGAGAGCCTCCGTGACGTCGTGTCGGCAGTGACCTCGACGTTGTGTCGACGATGACCTTCTTTGACGTCATGTCGACGGCGACCTTTCCTGGCGTCACCTCGATGTCGACCTCCTTGACGTCGAATGATGGGATCTTAAAGACCCTCTCGACGGCGGCCCGCCAGCCGGCAGCGACCTGGAAGCCGTCTTAGCTCTCGACGCTGACCCCCTCGGGGGCGGCGGAGAGTGTCTCGACGACGACGGAATCCTCGACGTCGACGGAGACAGAGATGGTAGCAGCCACAGACTTCGAGCCCGAAGTGTAGCGTCTTGACGCCGACTTACTTGACTGCGGCGGAGATCTTTGACGTCGCGATGGTGATCTGGGCCTCTTCGACCTCGACGTCGACGGAGTTCTTCGACCTTCCTTCCTCTTTCTGGAGGCAGGAGAAGCGGAACGACGATGTTTTTGGCCATGCTTGCTTGCAGAAGAAGACCAGGGAACTGCAGGAGCACCCACCTGGTGACTTTTGTCTTTCTCCAGCATGGCATGAAGTCTAATTCTCTCCCTGTCACGAAGAGTCCGTCTAGAAACATTTTGACAGTGGTGGCACTGGTCAGGGTTGTGTGCAAATGGAAGGAACACAATACACTGCGTGTGGGTTAGCCAGAGCCATCTTCTTGTCACAAGAATGACATTTCCGGAACAAATCAGGCATTCTGACAGGAAATTCTTGTGGGTTACCACAAAAAACCAATTTAGAAGCCTTAATATGCCAGAAGATGTCGAATTTTCTGAGAAAAATCTCTCAAAATCACAATTTCAGTTAAAAACGCTCCAGGATCCTCACAGAAGGAGCCGGAAAAAAGAACAGACCCAACTGCCACCTGTAGTGCACCATGGGAGCAGGGGGTAGCCTTCAGGTCTTAAAGGCACGGTACCCCTACTCTAATGCCTTAAACGCAAGGTGTCATTTTTCTTTGTTGCGTTATACTCTACTGCAGCCTACTGGCAAATGCCTGCAATTACAGGCTTTTCCTATGGCAATAAAGCATTGTTGTATGCAAATGTTTACTGTTCTCTCTTTCTTCCTTAGGGTTTGGGAGAGTACTACTGTGTGTATGCTAATTTTATGTAATTTTGTGACAATTTTGCCAGTTGGGAAATGTTTTAGGCTGCAAATTTATGTTTTCACATATATATACATATATATTGATATGCATTTTCTATATGCTTCAGGATCCCGCACATAGGCGGGGATTATTCATAGATTGTGACTATTGATGAGTATCCCCTGGATGAGAACTAAGGCGGCTCGACCAAAGATCAGGCAGAGAGCAAAAGGGCCAAGGTGGTGGCAGAGGTGTAACAACATTCTTCACTGACCACCAATAACAAGTGGACGGAAGTGGCCACCAACTCGGGAGAGGTGACAGGGTAATACGATGACTACCATGAAGACCGGAAGGATATCAACCTCCTAGTGGTGACCCTTATGACTGCAGATACTCTGGGTCGATGTATCTGAGTTACTCACAGGGTATGCCCTGAGGGCCCAGGTGCTCTGTGGTCCACTGACATGAGACCACTGAGACACTGGGATACGTTATACTGAGAGTCCAGTGGATCCCACCCCTTTCGTCCTTTTGTAGCTCTTACTTGCATTTCAATATAGTTGTCTAATAGGTGTCGAAGTATGGGGCAACAGACATCGCGAGCATTGTGGGACGGGTACATTTAGGCCTTAGCACAGGATGGCTGAGTGTGGGGGGGGGGGGGGGGGGGTTGAGTGGGAGGGAGGAAGTATGAGGCATGTTGGTACAAACATTATGTGTGACTGAGTAGGGAAGAGGGTGGGGTGGTGGACAAGAAGCAATGAAGGATCCTTCATCACAGGTACCATTCCAGATGATGATCTTGAATATTCTCTCCTGTCATGTGGATTACTAGGGTATCAAATTAGCGAAAAAGTATCTACTTTGCCATGACTCAGATATAGCTCTATTTCAAGAAACCCACCTGCTTGGTAACAACTGTGATTTCCTTAATCGTAGCAAATATAAATAATCGGTCAATGCAAGGTTCTCCCCAGGATATAGAGGGGTGGGGACCTTGGCCCAAAGAACACTCCCATTGGTGGTTTCGCAAACATGGGTGAACAAGTATGGGTGTCAGGTGGCGGTGTTTGGGCACTGGTGTGCGGAGGACCTACTCCTGGTGTTCTGGTACTCCCCCCCCCAGGTTTGCAGTCCGTGGGTGTAGTACAGTTGGGGGGCCTAGATGTCAAAATGCCCTTTGGAGTTTGATGCTTATCTGGGGGATCTTAACTCTGCAGGAAGACTGAGACAAAGTAACAGCCACTGTAGAAAAATCGATGGTGGGCACATGACAGTCAACTTTTGTGGAGGCCCTGGGTATGGCAGATGCAAAAGTAATCCTATGCATTCAATTCTATGCTGTCTCTTAACTGACTGGACTATCTCCTGGTGCCACCTCACCAGTAGAACAGGTTCAGAGATACTGAGTACCTGTTGCGCGGCATTTCCGATCATTTGTCTATAATTACAAATTTGCAGACTGCTCTCCCGGATACCCGGGGAGAATGGAAATTGAACGCTGGGAACTGACTGACTAGGATAACAGGGAGCTGGTGGCTGATACCACTGACCTTTATTTTAATGAAGACACAGGATATATGATGTCGGAAGTCATTCTGTCGGAAGCCTATAAAAAGGTGACAAAGGGCCACTTGATAGCTCGCATTACCGGTAAGAGAAGGGTAAAGAATGAGGAGTGTAGGAAGCTGGAGGCTCAACTCATGGAATGGGAACTGGACTACGTTGCCTCACCAACCCAGATTCTAGCCTAGAAGATTGAAGCCGGGAGAGAGGACTTTAGAGCCCACACTCAACAGGAAGCAAAGACCTACTATAGAGCAAAACAGGGCAGACTTTATGAGGTGGGTAACAAGGCAGGGAAGCTCTTGGCATGTCTGGCCAAGAAGGAAGAGGTGCAGAGTTGTGTCCGAGAGGTTAAGGTGAAGCTGGCGCTAATGGCTCAGAACCATGCTGGAATCGCTCAAGCCATTGCCGTTATTTCGAAGACCAGTATAGAGCACGGACTCGCGCGGTCTGGGAAGTCTCAATGGGTTTGTGGAAGACCACCCAACCCCCAGGCTTGCAGTAAAGGCACGCCTATGTTTGGAGGCAGAGATCACTGAGAGTGAGGTTGCAGAGGCCCTGACCGAGTTGAAGAGGGGGTAAAACCCAAGGGCCCGTCAGCCTACAAACAGAATGCTTTAAATGCGTGAGTAGTGGCATTGCTTCTTAGGATAATCTGTGGGTTGAGGAAGGATGGTATCCTCCCAAGAGACCTCCAACAGGTGACAATAATATTGATTAAAAAGACCAGGAAGGCACCGGATGAGAGTGTCTTGCACAGACCGATATGTCTGTTGAATGCAGAAATGACAATACTGGCAAAAGTACTTGCAAAAAACCTGATGAAGGTGGTGGACTCCTTGCTGCCACCGGATCAATCTGGCTTCATGCCCTTTAGGGCCACAAAACAATTTACAATGTCTGATGGGGTGATTGGCATGCAGGGAACATATCCAGGAGTCATCCTTTCTCCTAGCACTGGACTCTAAGTACTCGCTCTATCCTCAAACTATTTGGGGCTCACACAGGAAATCGCACTAACTGGCACATGTCAGTGGCCTTTCAATTCGCTGCTGATGTGGAACGATTCCTTTAAGTGGCAACCTCAAGGTTTTACATACCTAGGAATTTACATCCTGATCGATCTGGATCTATTTCTTCAACAAAATCGGTTTCGGGTACTTGAGGTATACAGAACTGATGAGGGACGGTGGAGGAAACTCCCAATTTCGTTGCTTAAATGGACAGAATTATGCATGATTTAGCTGCCTAAATTATAGTATGTGCTCCAAAATAATCCCCACGAAGTCCCGGGCGACTTCTTACGCACTGTAGTTGGGTTGGTACGCAGATTATTCTGGGTTGGGGCGGCACCCAGGATCGCCCTATCCACCTTAATGAAGCAGCCCATGATGGGATGATTGCACCCCCAAACCTTCAACTTTACTACTAGGCTGCACAGTTGTTGGTAATCAACAACTGGGCCTTCTCTACACTGCAGGAAACATTATTGATGGACTAAGAGGACTATGTCTGAAGGCTTTATGAAGGGAGGGTCATGGCTTCCTTACCGACCCCCGACTGACGTGGTTGTGAAGGTCTGGAGGTGGGAAACCAAGGCCTTGGGTGACAAACTGACACAGGAATCCCCCTTGTGGAACTCAGACCACTTGAGCGGTCTGTGACAGATAGAGGGTTACAAAAAATAAGATGTACTAGGAGTCTCCAAACTAGGAGACATTTGGCGAAATGGGGAGGGGATTCAATTTTTGGAACAGCAGGCAGAATATGAACTGACAGAGTACATTTTTAAAGTATCAGCTAATGTGACATATACTACGACAATGTAGAGACAGCTTGAACAAAGTAGCGGACAAGTCCCCGCTGGAGTACAAAGTACTGGAACAACACTTGACGCAACACGCGGTATCTCAGAAATACTCCACACTCCTGCAAATTTGACTTTCACTGCTCTGAGGGACAAATGGGAGGGTGATCTAGGTAAGATGATGACTGGAGGATGGCATGCAGGTACTTGAAAGAAGTAGCAATTAGAGGGGGTTTCAGGCTGATCCAACTGAATGTACACCACAGGGCATATTTTATTAGATCTTGGTTATTCTGACTGGGGAGTACTTAGAATGATCAGCACCTACAGGGATGTCGGCAGAGGGTACTCTACGCCACACAACATGGGAATGTTCAAGAGTACAGGTCTATAAAGAGTAAAGTAGCCCAAAAACGTTCCACTGTGCTGAACAGTCAGGTGGCTCTCATCCCGCAGTTAGTGTCCCAAGGTATCTGGGGAGAGCAGTCCCTCATGCTATTCCCTTCTTTTTTGGAACGTTTCCTTGATGGTGACCCAAAGGGATTTAATTAAATATTGAGGGTCTTCAAGACTGTCGTTCATGCAGGTATGGGAGAACAATGTGGACTCAAGAAGGAGGGCTGAAAGACTGGTGGGCGATGTCTTCAAAAGTTTGAAAAGATCTGGGGCCCATGGGATGCAACAGAGAAGGTAGCCATACGAGTGATTGACGGGAGGGGGGGATATTGGGGCAGGAGGGAATTGAGAGGCTCATAGGGAATAGAAGGGGAAGTATTTAATTGTATGCTTGTTTTTAGGCTGATGCGCCCTCGACTCAGACCTGAAACACCTGGATTGACATAGACCATGATGATACCTCAACAACTTGCCTTTTGACATTGTGTTTTTTTGTCATGTTGCACATTCATGCATAACAATTAAATACAAATTATTTTAAAAATAAAAATTAAATCTAGTCAAAAACACCCCAGAAGAGTGCCCACATTCCAAAGCGACACTGGGCTATAGAAATGGTGGTAAGCACTATGCAAATTAACATAAAATAGCATTAACATATCATTTTAATCCTAAGTGTTGATGGCCCAGTACAAATTGCATATGAGGTAATTTTTATTGACATAATGAACACTTTCAAACATTTTAAAACTAGCATTGAGTTGTGTTTATTTACTTCAAATGCTACACATTATCTGCATGGGAAATCATACCCACTTTCACAAGCATCAATAGGAATTCTCCTACAATGAAATGAGCAGATGAACAATGCATTAATAAACCAACATGGACATAATTACCACTTTGTTATTTCCATTACTGCAAGTCTGCTCCACAATTTCCAAAAGAGTAATGGCCAGCTGTTGCCGAGAGGTGCTCATCTCCGCTGAGACCAGACTCACTGCTGCTGAAGCAGACGACATGACCTGTAAGAGAGGCATCACCATTGCCAGAGCCACATCAGGAACATTCTGGGTCTCATAAAAGGACAGGATCTTCAGAGCTGGCCAGGAACAAAAACAACTTTTAGTAGATGAGAGGCAAATGCAATAAATAATTTCAAGAAATAAACACAAAGTTTGCCTTTTTAATCTTGTAAACATGGCTGTTTTTTATTAAAACATCATTTGAACATTTGCAGGAATAATCACGGGGTACTTGGCAGGCCGCCGGGTGGAGAGTTCAGTAGACAATGCGAGAGCACTTAAAGCATCTTCATTTCCATCAGATGGTTTCAATCGCTGTTGAATTGAATAGTCCATCAATATCGTCATTTCTTTAATTTGTCTACATATTTTGCACATGTGGAGAGCAGTTTACTTGCATTAATCAATGGACTGCATATAATCTGTATACTGGCATGTACTACCCTGATATGGTGGTTTCATTTAATATATGCTTTTGTAGACCACATTTCTGTTCCATTATGCTTGACAACTACTCCATGTGAAGGGTGTATCGTGAGGGTCAGGGAGGGTGATAGGGAAAGAAAGTTTCCTACTTGGTTCTTTACTCGCGAAAACATCTACCGACTTTCATGACTGAAGACACAATTAGCACATTATATACCAGACAAGAGCATTACAGATATTCAAATTGCCACAAGGCAAAAGTTACTACTTGTGTAACGATATATCTGTAAGTGACATTAGTTAGGGATAGATTCCTTACCTTTGAATATTTCCCAGGTGTCAGTCTGGATCCGGAAAGTTTTCTGCTTAGCAGTACCTCTGCGCGCCGGTGGGTGACACCATGCGGCTCGCGCCTGTCACTTGCATCGTAAGCACCGGGATGACGTCACGGAGGCTACTTAGGCACCACCCATATGCGCTGACATCAGTTCTGTACACAACATTCCGCGCCGAAAGGCAGAGCCATGCCAGAAACCGACCTTTGGTGCATAAACTAAAACCCTAAAAGGAATGACCTTAAGCCTAGTAATCAGTTCGCAGAACGGGGAGGATGGGTGGGGTGGTAAGAAATCTATCACTAACTAATGTCTCTTACAGATATATTGTTACACAAGTAGTAACTCGTGCATCTGAAAGAGACACGTTAGTGATAGATTCCTTACCTTAGAATACATACCCCAGCAATACCAACCCCGATGGTGGGTCCGCTAACAAGATTACACCAAAAAGTCACGGAGCACAGAACGGCCAAAGAAGCCGTCTCTCCGGACCTGACTGTCAAGGCAGTATTGCTTGGTAAACGTGTGCAATTCCGCACCACGTTCAAGCAATGTTTTCATTATTGTTATTAAATTAGTGAGAAGACGCTGCCTGAGTCTTTCTTCACTATTTTTCAACGTAGCACTACGTGCACGCGCCTCGCCAGCTTTTTTAACCGCTCTACGCCGGCACTCCCTTACTGCTCCTTCGATGACGGCTAACATTCAGCTTTGACCACAAGCATACAGGTAAGTCTCCAGGCCCCCATACGGACCCTTCAGGCTCCATTATTTAGTCTTGTGTACAGGTTTTGAATAAAAATCAACATTACGGCTGTTTCCTTTTAGTTGACACAGGGTTTTTTAACTCTCTCCCACAGATACCGCGGGTAGCTGATGGCACCCTGACGGTTGTTTTGGATTCAATCCCCCGCATCTGATCACCCATGATGTCCGGTTTGTAGGGTAGCAGTTGGCACCCTGCTCTTTGTTTTTTATGGATCGTTATGAATAACAGCACACCATTTGTAAGTAGTTATCATTGAGTCCGTCCTTTGCTCATCGGATAGGCTGCCAGCCTTCCGTTGTTTCACCCTTCATGAACCCTTTTGGTTTTTCAGATCTTACAGACCGCGTTCTATGACATGATGAAACTACGTGTACTGTGATCTTCATGACCCATGGTAATTCGTTTTCCTTTAACTCACTCTCCACCTTAACCACACCCTTCCATGTCTGTTTTGATCCCAGAGGGGATTTTGCTGACTCTGTTTTTTGTATCTTTACTTTATAGACTGTACCCTAGCCCATTTCCCCAACCTGAGGAAGACCCTCCTGTAAGGGCCTACGCATCCCTACCCTGTTGTGGGGTCGAAATGTCGACAACAGATCCCCCCCACCAGATTCTACCCCGAGCATGAAAAATGTATTGCCCTTTTGATTGAAGCATGGTTGCCTAGATCTCATGTATATTGATTTGCGTTTTCTTTGGTTCTTGCCATTGCTGGTTCCTTATTCAAGATTGTAATTAAGGATATTTGACCTTTATTATACTACACTACGTAACTTTGCACTACGTTCCAGCACTTTACACCCTCACTCCCCTTTCCCTTTTTCTTGGGCACCTAATATGTGATTATGCTAACATGAGCTGTGCGTGCTGATGCGCAGGTTCTTTGTGATTAAATAACAAATGTACACTTTATTTGATTCTATGTGTCTATATTTCTATTGAACTGTCCTTATTGTGCATTGTATCCTGGGACCCCTCTTCCCTTTGTACTACTAGCTACCTAGGTCCCAGTGACTTTCTTGGGTTCACCCCTTTGTTGTAACGTGGTAAACGTGTGCAGCGAGGTCCACGTAGCTGCCGGACAAATGTCCTGCAAGGGAACGCCACATCCCAAGTCAGTAGTTGCTGCAGTCGCCCTGGTCGAGTGGGCACGCAGCCCCACAGGAAGCTCCTTTTCGGCCAAGGAGTAACATGCTTTGATGCACAGAACGACCCACCGGGAGATGGTCCGTTTGTGCACAGCCCGACCTTTTTTGGCGCTCACGTAGCCAACAAAAAGCTGATCATCCGCCCGGAACTGCTGTGTACCCTGCAGATAGAATGCTAGCGCACGATTTGGGTCCAGACGGTGGAGCCTCTCCTCTTCCCTTGAAGGATGCGGAGGTGGAAAGAAGGTGGGCAAAGTGATGGTCTGCCCAATGTGGAAGGGCGTGACACCCTTTGGCAGAAAAGAACGACGGGTCCTTAAAACCACCTTGTCCGGATGAACGGAAAGGAAATGAAAGGAGGTTTGGAAGAAAGGGCCAGGAGCTCACTCACTCTTCTGGCAGAGGTGATAGCAACCTGGAAAGCTGTCTTGGAGTAAGAAGACGTAAAGGAAAGTTATGAAGAGGCTCAAAGGGAGCGCACATCAGAAAAGTCAAGACAAGATTTAAGTCCCATTGAGGCATTATGAAGGGCATGGGAGGAAACGTGTGTGTAATGCTTTTGAGAAATCGGTCAACAACGGGGGACTTAAAAAGAGAAGGCTGATCAGGGAGCCTCAGGAAGGCCGAAATGTGAGAAAGATAGCCTTTAATAGTGCCCAGAGCAGAGTCCTGCTGAGCCAAAGAAAGGAGAAACAGAAGAACCTCAGAAAGAGGAGCTGAAAGGGTATCCGCAGTCTTTGCTGTGCACCACGCCACAAATCTGTTCCATCGGCAGGCATATACCGTTTTGGTGGAGGGACGCCTGGCTGCCAGAATCACATTACAGACCTCGGGGGGAAGGTCAAAAGCTGTCAACTGTCGCCGTTCAATCTCCATGCATGGAGGTGGAGGCTGGACAGGTTCGGGTGGAGGAATGTCCCCTGCTGCTGCGACAGAAGATCCTCCCGAAGAGGCAGACAGATCGGGAATCGATGCTGATACTGAGTAGCTCAGGATACCATACTCTCCGAGCCCAGTCCGGAGCCACAAGAATGACTTGGGCCCGGTCGCGCCTGATCTTCTTTAACACTCTGGGCAGAAGTGGTATAGGCGGAAAAGAGTACAACAGACCGCAACTCCACTCACGACAAAAAGCATCTCCGAGCGAGTGCCGCCTTGAAAACTCCAATGCGCAAAACTGATGACATTGTGCGTTCTCTTCGGTGGCGAATACATCTAACCAAGGCTCTCCCCACTGCAGAAAGAGACCTTGCGCCACGTACGAGTTCAGACGCCATTCGTGATCCACCATGCACCGGCGGCTGAGTTTGTCCGCCCTGGCGTTCAGAGAACCTTCCAGGTGTTGAACCACCAAGGTAATGCCTTGATATTCTAGTCATGTCCAGAGGCGCAGAGCCTTCTGACATAGGGTCCACTACCCCGCCCTGCCCTGTTTGTTGCAATACCACATGGCGGTGGTGTTGTCCATGAACACATGCACCACACTTCCCCGGACAGAGGGAAGGAATGCCTTTAGTGCAAGCAGGATTGCCCGCAGCTCCAGAAGGTTGATATGGAGCCGGACTCCGCAGGGGACCAGAGGCCTCTGATCTCCGCCTCTCCCATGTGGCCTCCCCATGCCAGGAGGGACGCATCCGTCACCACTGTGTGCTCCGGTTGGGAAAGGGAGAGGAATCTGCCACTGACCCAATCGCGATTTGTGAGCCACCACTGCAACTGTCGTGCAGCGCCCTCCGAGATCGGGACGTGATCTGACAGGTTGCCTTGATGCTGTGCCCACTGGAACTTCAGGTCCCACTGCAGAGCCCGCATATGCCATCTGGCATGCGTCACTAGCAGGATGCAGGAGGCAATAAGGCCCAGAAGCCATAGGGTCATCCTGACTGACACCCGGGATAGAGGCCAAAAGAGTGGAACCATAGCCTGAATATCCTGGACTCGCTGCTCGGGAGGATAAACCCAAAACAGTGTTGAATCCAGAACAGCTCCGATGAAGGGGAGCTTCTGAGAGGGACTCAGGTGCAACTTCGGCACTTTGATGGAGAACCCCAGCAAATGCAGGAGGTTAGCCGTAGTCTGGAGATGGGTGACGACTGCCTGGGGCAAGCCCGCCTTCAAAAGCCAGTCGTTGAGGTAGGGGAAGACTGACACCCCTGACCTGTGCAGATGAGCTGCGACCACTGCCATCACCTTCATGAACACCTGAGGGGCACTGGTAAGGCCGAAGGGGAGCACGGCAAACTGAAAATGCTCCCGGCTTACTGTGAACCGCAAGTAGCGCCGGTGAGCCAGCAGGACGGGGATGTGGAAATAGGTGTCCTGCAAGTCCAACGGTACCATCCAGTCTCTAGGGTCCAGGGCAGCCAGAGTGAGCATCTTGAACTTCCTCCGGAGGAAGCGGTTTACGTCCCGGAGGTCCAAGATGGGACGTAGGCCCCCCTTGTCCTTCTTGGGGACCAGGAAGTAGGGGGAATAACAACCACTCTCTACTTCCTGATCCGGAACGAGCTGGATGGCCCCCTTGGCCAAGAGGGCCGTGACTTCCTGATGGAGAAGAGCCAAATGATCCCCCGACATGCGGTGGAACCGAGGTCGCATGGCTGGAGGGGAGGACAGAAAAGGGAGCGAGTAACCTTGGCAGATTATCTGCAGCATCCACTTGTCCAATGTGATGACTACCGGCGTGGGGTGGTCCCTTAAGCCCAGATTAGGTAGGCTTGTAGGTGGAAGCAGCAGGAGTGGAGGTGGACTGACCCGCCCGCTGGTTACCAGGCCGGCCCATGCGGTAGCCGCATCCGCAGCCACGCTGGGGTGGGTTCTGCGCAGGTTTGGAGGAGGAGCGCGCTTGGGCGCGAGTCTTTAAAGTGCTCCAGGGCATTGTCCGCCTTGTCGCCAAAGAGATGGGAGCCATCGAAGGGTATGTCCATGAATGCGCTCTGGACAACGGGCGAGAACCCAGTGGAGCGCAACCAGGCGTGGCGCCGCAGTGCCACTGTCGTGCGAATCGCCCTGCCCAACAAATCAGCAGTGTCTAAACCACACCTGATGGCAAAATTCGCTGCATCCTTGCCCTCCGCAATCGCCTGGGAAAGGACAGCCTGGACCTCTTCAGAGCACTGAGGCAGACCCTCTGCCACCGAATCCCACACTGCGTGGAAGTAACGGCCCAATAAGCAGGCGGTATTAACCGATCTCAACCCCAAACTGGCAGAGGAAAACAACCTCTTGCTATATTGGTCCAGCCTCTTAAGAGTCCTTATCCGGCGGAGCCGAGGGAAAGGCACTCTGTGATGTCGAGGCCTGAATGACCAGGCTCTCAGGAGTGGGGTGAGGGGTCAAGAAGGCGGAATCACCAGACGCCGGATGATGATGCCTAGCGACGTTCTTATTCACCGGTACCCCCGAGGCCGGCTGCAACCAAGTACCCAAGAGGACTTCAGTAAGGGCCTCATTGAAAGGGAGCAGCGGCTCCAACGATGTAGACACAGTCTGGGGCACCTCCGAAAGGAGGTTGGTCTTAAGGAACACCGTAGGGAGGTCGAGATGGAGAGCCTCCGCAGCGCGCCGCAGCACCATCGTATAAGAGGCGCCTTCCTCCAGAGAAGGCGGAGGCGAGGCAAACCCCGGGTCAGAAGACACATCAAGTTCACTCGCATCTTGAAGGTCATCCACCCAATCCTGCTCTGAGTCACACTGCCGTGCAAGGGGGTCCTCGGAGCCGTCCCAGTCCTCGTCTGGCTCCGGGGTAGAGGGAGCCAGCCACGGCGGCAGACCGGACCCGGGGATGGGGTCAGCGGCGCCGGGAGCGGCTCCGGGAGCGGCGCCAGCAGTGGCCGCGCCCGGAGCCGCATCCCAACGTCGATCCCTGGCCAGAACAAAATGGACCGGGAACCGGGGTAGGGGCGGGATAAACGGCACCCAGTGCGGCGCCTGTGGTGGAGCCAGGGGCGGCTCTGGGGCCGGAGCCAAGGGAGGCACAGGGGCCGGAGCCAGCGGCCCTGTGCACCTTGGGGCGCCGGAGCCGAGGGCGCTGGATCCAGTGGCTCCGGTGCTGGCGCCAGAGGCAGTGCCGTCGGGCCAACAGGATCTGGACACGGGACTGCGGGGCCCAAGGGCACGCCGACGGGAGCCTGGCGCCTGTAAAGGTGGTCCAAGGCAGCAAGGAACTCTTGCACCTGTTCGGGTGTCGTCGACAGACCCGGGTATAGCGGATAGGCTGCTGGACTCCCAGGCTCTGGAGGAGCCGTAGAAGTGGAGCGCCTGTCCCCCACGTCCGCCTCCGGGGAGCGACGGGGGGACGTCGGAGAGCGAGCGCCCTTCTTCGACTTCTTTTTATGGCGTCACTTACTGGAATCCAAAGGGGAAGACTTAGAGTGCGAGGAGCGACGGCTCGGGGCCCACGAGCGGTCCAGTGAACGGCCCCTGGACCCGGAGCGGCGGTGAGAGTAGTGCCGGACCTCGAGCAACTTCCGGCGCCGCTCCCTTAAGGCCTTCGGGGCCATGGCACGGAAGTCCTGACAGTCCCAGGTGTCATGGTCATGCTCCAGGCAGTAGAGGCAGACATCATTGGGGTCCACCACCGAGATATTACTGTGGCACAACCCGCAAGACTTAAAGCCAGGCATCCCTATGTGCACCAAGAAACAAGAAAAGGAGACAAAAGTCTCAAAGTGGTCCAAAAAAAATGACTGAGGTACGTGCTCAATCCTGATCTGCGCTTTCGGCACGGAAAAAGAAAGAACTGACGTCAGAGCGCATGGGTGGCGCCTAAGTAGCCTCTGTGACGGCAACGGCATCCCGGCGCTTACGACGCCAGTGACGGGCCCGGAGCCGCATGGCGCCACCTACCGGCGCGCAGAGGTTCTGCTAAGCAGAAAACTTTCCGGATCCAGACTGACGCCTGGGGAATATTCTAAGGTAAGGAATCAATCACTAACGTGTCTCAGATATCGTGCATCAAACAGATTTCTTGCATTCAATTCTGGTCCTAGTTATCCCTTTGTCTTTCCTCACTGGAGACATGTTTTTTTTCATCTTGTTTGGTCCTAGGTACCTCTAACCTCTCAAATGTACCAACAGCTCAACTTTTTTAGGGTACAGACAGACTGGTGGCTGAGTGATAGGGAGTCCTATCAGTGGTTCAGGGGGCAATTCTACAGAATATTAGTAGAGATCGCCACAAGTAAACAGGTTAACCTAGCTATGTTGGAGGAACCTTCAAAGTCCGAGCTTTCTTTAATCAATAGACATGGTAAAAGGGGCCCTCCTATGGCATGTGTAATGCCTATGAAGAAAGCAGTTCAGATGCTTGCAGAAGACTAAATGTTCCTGCAGAGGTAATACTGTTACTCGCTTTGGGATTAACCCAGAGGAGGGTACAAAATATTTATACGAATGTAAGGAGGTACTGTTCCCATAGTGAAAAGGAAAAAGAAAAAGGAAGATGAGGTGGACGAATACTGGGGAATCCTAAGGATTATTTCTTGGTGCCCTCACACATCCAAGTCATGCTTCATCATTGGGTGCTCTCCTCATAGGGAGCAACCTACATGTAGTGGGTCTGCCTGAAACTATCGACGGACAAGATGCTGTGACCTACATGGAAGATTGGCTACAGTCCTTCTCGCCCCCTGAAATCTTAATGCCCTTCTTCTCCATTGAGAGAGCGCACAGAGTGCCTGCTCGCCGGCCTCCAATGGGAACCTCTCAGCATCCAGTAGCCCTTAAACTCCTGCACTTTAAGGACAGAGACGCTATCATCTGTGCGGCTTGGGCCGCGGGACCCCTGATGGTAGACAACCACCCCATGATGATGTTCCCAGATTATACGCTAGCAGTGCAGCGCCAGACAGCCACTTTCCAGCATGTCAAATATAAGCTGAAGGAGCTTTATCTCCAGTTTTCCTTGCTCTTTGTGCCACGTCTGTGAGTGAGCTCATACAGGAAATCACACTTCTTCACTGAACCAGTGGCAGCCTGGGAATGGGCTGAGAGGCACGCCGGAGGTGGCTTAGCCTTCCCACCACCTGCAATGGACTGGGTCACCATCTCCTGAAAGTGGACTTCCCTGCTGTAATGATTTACAGATCCTCCTGACCTGTAACAGGTGATACATGCGAGGAAAGAAGCCTTGGAAGCTGCAGAGTCGATTCATAATGCTGATGTAACACCAACTCTGATGCCAGCCCCCAGCGCTCTGCCAGAAGAGACAGTAGCTTGTCACTGACTTGCTCACCCATATTGAGCTAGATCACACTGCCACTAGTTATGCTATAGATGGTGGGTGATATCCTCTAAGCCTACTGCATGTCCATTAATCTTCTATGCAGTGTATAGCCCTGCGTGCCCGCCCCTGCGTTCTATGTGCCCTCTCTGGGGAGTTATAGTTTTCTTCTCCCCCTTTTTCTCCTGCTACACATTTCCTGCAGCTGTGCATGGGACACCACTTACTCTCTCCCCACCCTAGCCAGGGTTTGGCATGCGTGCACACTGCACAGCTCATTTCACCCCGCCTTTCTTCCTTCAGCAGTCCTGTCTCAGAGCTGCTATCCTCATATGACATCATGCCCAGCGGAACCCACTTTGTGTCATCTGCCGAACCTCTCCCACAGCATTGTTCACTTGGTGCACGTTTACACAGTGGTCAGACGGGGTACTATTTCACACCATGCCCATAGTATTATTACCCCAGTTATATTGTCCCAAACTGCACACTAGCCCTCACACACTGATGCTAACTCAATCCCCACCAGGATTCAGTCGTCTTATGGTGACCAAAGCTGACCTGAGGCCACAACCTGACACCTGCTACATCCTGCCATAATGGGATCGCATGGAACATCAGAGGAATGCATACCCCTTCCAGACGGTACTTGATATACTCTTACTTACGCCATCGCAATGAAAATGTATTGCTCCTGCAGGAGACACATTTCACTCAAGCGGAGTCCGCACGCCTTCTTCGGTGCTGGAGAGGCCAGGCGTTCACAACTGATTACTCTGCCCAGGGGGTACAATCTAGATAAGAGCAGGGGCTCCCTTTGTGGCAAACGACTCGGCGGTCGACCCACAAGGTCACTACCTTTTTGTGGGGGCACACTAGAGGGGCGACGCTTTTTGCTCTGAACAATATATGCTCTGAACACAGAGCAACCTACATTCCTTAACAGGCTTTCAAGGCTCCTGGCATGATGGGGAGGCATTCCTGGTTGCTGGGAGGTGATTTCAACAGTGTCCTAGACCCACTTCTGTACAGTTCTCATCACCGCTTCCTGTCTCCCACATACTTTCATGCCAAACATCTGAGTACCTGGCTGCACCAATGGTAGACATATGGCGGCAACACAGCATGGAGGACAGTGTGTACTCTTTCTACTCCTACCCTCACGGACTCCACGTGCGCCTTTATCGCACTGTCTGCTCCACTGAACTGACCACTTGGGGAGGACACATTCGAACCTCAACCCTCAGTGCGTTCAGATATGCTGAGACAACCCTCCCATACTAACATGGTGCCTTCACTCCTCAATGTCTCCTGCCTCAAATTATTTGATGCAAGCTCTGGCAGTGCATCATCCTACTGGATAGAATGGGACGCATTCAAAGTCACTGTCAGGAGTACTGCATTAGCTCTGTCACAGGCAAAAGGAAACAGCTTGATTGGGATATTGCGAGAGGCTGGCTGTCACCTTAGCCCGGGGGTGGCCGCTTGCTCACCAAGGTGTGGCGAGAACACACAACTTTACGCTGTGGACTCCGCATGGTCTCACTCCGGAGCAAACAAAGTCGGCACCTTACAGGCATGGTTAATTAGGCAAGACAGTCCACAGTGCCCCCATTCTATCTCTTACTTTGCCTCCAGCCAAGACGCTGCACACGCATCATGAAATACTTGTAGCGTTCACACAATTCTAAGAGCATCTTTAAGCACCGGTGACTGGGATTACCAACTCGCCTGTAAAGGTTTTCCTATCAGGCGTGGACCTGCAGCGGATTCCACCAGACTTGGCACTGGAACTTAATGCAGTAGTCACTCTATTTGAGATTTGCAAAGCCATTAGGTTGCTGGCGTCAGAAAAACACTCTGGAATCTGATGGGCTCCCTCACGAATTCTAAACCCTATACAACAAAGCAATCTAAATCTCTTGCCTCCCCACAGTCCCTCTGGAAAGCATGGATAGTTTACATCCCTAAACCAGACGTGCTGCGATCCAAAAAGCCTTGGTTCCTATAGAACCTTAGCAATGCTCAAAACAAACAATAGAATCCTTGGAAAAATACTGGCGAGCATTCTGGCTCCAGTGATTACAAAGCTGGTCCATAAAGACTAGAATGGCTTTGTGCTGGGCTGCAGCACATCTCTAAATCTATGCCGCCTCTTTCGGGTCCTGGAGCAGTGCCAGGTTGCTGGCCACAAACGGGCTGCCTGGTATTGGACTGGAGACTGCCTTCGACTCTTTAGAGTGGGGCTATATTTTTGTCGTTCTATCCAAACTTGGTCTGGGTCTCCACATGCTTGGACTCAACAAGCTCCTACCCACTGCAACTTTGGCCTGGGTCAAGACTGGCAGGTATATCTCCCATACAGATAGTTCTAGGCACTCTCCAGGATTCCTCTTATCTCCACTTTTCTCTCTGGCTATGGAGCTCTTGGCACATAAACTGTGGCCCCAGGGATGAAACTGGGGAATACTGCTGGGAGATGGCATACACGCTTTCTGACTCTAACCCGACTAAATGCTCCTTTACAAGCAAGTCATATTCTGCCTGTGATTGAGCTTGTGCTCACCTCTTTTGCTGCTGTCTCAGGCCTAGGCCTCAACTCAGAAAAGTATTGCCTCTTCTCCCTGTCGGCTGGGGCAGCTGACCTCGCTCTCTGGTTGGGCGAGATAGTGGTGCAGTGGTACCTGGACACGATCCGGTACCTCAGTATCCACATCTACCACAACGCCGTGGCGTTGGAGGATGGCAACATACGCCGGGTTGGGAAGTGTCCTCCCTTTGCTGGCAAATCTCTTTCTGGACAACCTTATCTATGTCAGTGGCAGGACGCATTGCTCTTTCCAAGCTGGTGATGCTGCTGTGCCTGCTCTATTATTTTGCCAATGTTCCCAAATATTTGCAAAAATCCTTCTTTGTTACACTTCAGCGCCTGCTGGGCGACTTCGTTTGGCACAGCGGCTGCCAACTAGTAGCACTATTAAAATTGTACCTGCCGACCGACAGGGGCTGGCTGGTAGCTCCTAATTATGAACACTACCTCGTTGCACAGCTGCTATGCGTGATGCTGTGGTTCCAGAGACGTTTTAAGGCGTGGACACAGTGGGTTCAGGCCCAGGGTGACAGCCTTTCAGGAGGCCCTTGATAGAGCCAACTTTGTTCGGCAGAATCTTGCCCGGAAGAACTTGAGAATTAATTTTAAATACAATTTTAATGTAATCTATTTTTAATGTGGGTGATGTGTGAGAGTATATTACAGACAGATTGCAGAGAAATATTGTGTTTATGTTTCATGCAACATCAATAAAAAAAGTCTCTTTTACATCAAAACAGGACCTCACATATTAGAAGTGGGAGAGTGGCACAAAGAGTCTTTGCAGTAATATTAGTGGCTGCAACTGTGTTACCAAATTGAAAACATAACTATCCCTGAATATTAGATGTAAATACATTTAGAACTTGAACAAGTACGTCTGTGTTGTGTAGGTCACCTGGCCAAAGAGGGCATGAAAGAGCTGATATTGATTCATACATTCAAAGCTGTTTCGAATAGAGGCCCCCCATAAATGTTTAGCCCAGGCATCCAAAATCCATAAGATGTCACTGGGTGGTTCACTGAGCGCGATCTAGAGGGCACTGCGACATTAATGTCCCCCTTGTGGATCTTGGAGCACTTGCCACACCTTTTCCACCCTCCGTCCAAGTTCCCTTTCTACCCATGCTGCCGTTTTCATCTTGCTAATGCCTTGGTGCCATACATCCCCTCCTGCTTCCACTGCTCGGTACACCTGGAGGGTGAACACACCTCATGATGTTGGCTATTATCCTGTGGCATGAAACAGGCATCCTCTTATTGGGTGATCCCTTTTCCGACACTGCGCTCTTTCTGTTTGCAGACCTAAGTGACCAAACAGGTCTTGCCCGAGCAGTTCCTCACATATAACTCAATCATAGATACAATACGAACACACTGGGGGCCACTGCAGCCCAAACCAAGCACACACCAGGTGCTTGAAAACCTACACCTAGGGGCATGGGGTACCACCTGGTCACAAGGCTTACCAAAGCGCTGTGTGAACATACCTGCCTGCCTCTCCTGACATTCCGCGAACAGTGGGATGAAGACCTGGACAGGGTGTCCAGCATAGTGGAGTGGGCTGTGACCCTTGCCTACCCTGCCACCGTCTCCCGGAACACGCGATTCAACCAAATACAATTTTATATACTGCACAAGGCATATCTAACTCCAGTAAAGATCAATCGGATCTATCACCGTACGGATGCCAACTGTCCCTCCTATTTACATGAGGACAGAGACTTTGTCTATATATTTTGGCCCTGTCCGAAACTAGCCAACTACTGGTCATCTGTTGCTGTCCACCTTTCAAGCAGCACTGGTGTCCCCTCGCCAGCACCTGGGGCGTGTGCGCCCTCGGACTGTTTCAGTCCACTAAGAAAAATAAGGCAGTTGGCAGGTTCCTCGACCTGGCACTTCTCTTGGCTAAGTGGAGCATTATGAGTGCCTGGAAGTCGAGAGCTCACCGTCGATCACTTGCCTTGACTCAATCAGTGGAGGTATGGGCGACGGCGGAAGCCACTGACTTGCAATCGGAATAACTGCAGGAACTTTGGAAGTATCCAATCTCGCACCAGTAGGACAAGTGCTTGAAACTCTTAAATCTGAGGTGGATACTATCCTATCACAGGCGAGTGCCCCTGCCCTATTTACCACAGATGCCCACCTGCTGCAATGCCTGCCCGATTGCTGCTGTAGACCCGAGCCATCGTCTCCTCACCCTCTCCCCCACCCTCCCAACATTTCTTTCCTCTCCTATCCTCTGGTTCTGCCACTTACCTGCAATATCGGTGCTCCAACTGTATGGTTTTTTCTCCTCCAGCAACGACAGATGTCCAGTTGTGAGGGATTGGACGCCTTTGTGCGCCTGCTGTATGTGCTCATGTTGCCCCTCCCCAACCTACCTTCTCTCCGTGCATGCACTTGCCTGCACTACCCATGTTCCCCTTTGTTACAAAATGTATAGTGTCTGTGTATTACTGCAGCTCTATCGGTCATGTAACAAGCCAGTGTTATGTACCGTAGAAGAGATGTAAATATTTTCAAAATACATAATAAAAACAACTTTTTAAAGAATGAAAGCGCTACACATTCCGTGCAAACATATGGTGTCACACAGACGTGTCCAAAAGGACGTCTGCAATTTTCTGTACTGATATACACAGGGTAATCCTCCTTTTCATTAAAAAAAATGTGAGTGGAAGGAAATTTCCATGAATGGAACAGTTGTGAATTGTGCATGGTTTCATACCAACCAATAGATTGATATGTTTGACATTAATGAAAATGAAAGGTGGTTCTGGGCAAAGAAAAAATACAAAGTATTAACTAGGTAATAGGTGACACGTCACTGACTGTTAATGGTGCACCTTCAACGTGTGCTATATTTAATAGAGAGTCTGTGGATTCTTTCTTTGCCACTTATTTTTTGAGTAAGTGTCAAATTATATGGTTAATATAAGACTGTTTCATTAAGGAGCTGCCAAGGCACGAAGCCTGATCTAGGTGTTTTTAATACTCAATTTAGTTGTATAATAGCTCTTAACTGAGCCTGCCGCTGTTGTAACAATTTCAGATCTCCTTTCATGAGGTCTAAGGCTGGGAACAAAATGGGATTTAGCGAGAACACTCTTTTAGCAAGCATGTACATTCCACTGCCCATAACTTTAAAAAATAATCGCATGTTTTCCTGGTCTATTTACCTAATTCTTTCAGAAGCTTCTTTTTTCAGAATGTTTATTTAATTCATTATAGATTACATATATTCCTGTGGCAAGGAATCTTTTATTTCTTTGAGGACATGACCCCAGAAGAAAGACAGAAAAATCCATATTTTCATTAATGGAGGAGAAGTATTCCTTCACAGATGAGAGGCTAGAGTGTTCTAGCCATCATTGGCATAACTTGCCTACACTGTATATGGTAACCACTACAAGTGATGTAACATGGATCAGGATGATTACGTTTGGGTCCAGGAGTGTTGGAAAGAAAACACTGCATGCATACTGCTTTATAATTCTAAGGCCATAAGGCCAAACCTTCATTAGAGAATTGTATTGAATTATGGGTTTCATTCTGTATCATATCATTTATATCTGATTCAGACTTATTCATTGAAAATTGCCAAATATTAAACATGGTCAGATTGACTTTTGAAATAGAAGGTTTCTTTCAATCCTTCATTATTCCAAATCCCTAACAAGTAGTCTACTGTATAGTTTTGTTTAGAAAGATCTTTTTTTGGCATTATACAGGCTCGAAATAGGGTATATTTGCACTGAATCTGCCAGAATTTGGTTTCCCAAATGCTTTTCTCATCAATATTTGATTTCCAATACTCATATCCTTGAATAGCCAGGTTTTGCTTAAACTCAGTGGAGTAACTCACCTTGTTGGTAGTGATTATATGTTTGGGAAACTGCTCTGGTTTCTGTGTGAAATAAAAGGCTGAAGGGTGTGACCTGTCAAAACTCTGAACGTAAGGGAATTTCTTTAAGAAATTAGAATAGCTCTCGTGTGGCGGAACCTCTCAATGTTTCCATTGTGGATATTTGTGTATTTATCTAAGATAGCTAGCCCTCTGTATGAAATAATGTGCAGGGTGATGATAACAATACATTTATTTGTAATTTACTAAATTTAAATAAGCATCTTCACTATTCAAATTAGCATATGCCTTCAAATCAGACATCATTCTTTCAACAGTCTCAATGTTTCATCATTTGCAAGAAAACTTGGTATTATAAAATCATTCACTGAAACGTTTATCACATATGGAAAGTGGAATGTTTCAATGGGCCCCACAATCCGATATGGAACCTTTTCCCAGGCTATGCCCTCATGCACAGGGTAAGCTGTAATGTATGCAGCATAGAACCCTCTTCAGGTTTTGTGGGATGAAGAGTCGGGCTGTAGTTCACGAACCACAGGTGATGCAATTGTTCTTGTAGGAACAAAATGTCAGTTGACTAGCAGTAGAAACACAACTATCGCTGGCATCCACATAATGAGAAGAAACGTTCTATAATTACTTCACATGGGCCAATGGAAGCATATCTTGTAAAATAGACAGCTTTCATCAAAGCTGTTTATTTTGTAATAGGGAATACAAGTGAGACTTGTAGGCGATGGAGACGGTCTGTCTTTCATTTTGGTCACATAGATGTAACCATAGTGACTAGGTATGATTCTGCTAACTTGTTTGGTTTTATTGTCCATAGTTTGTAAATATTTAGTATCAAACATATCTGTGGGAGAAACCAGATCATACAGATGCTTCACTCTCTGCGTAGTGAGGGAAATAAGTATGTCCAAAGTTAAGAAACCCCAACAGGGACTCCAACTTTTTCTGTGTGTCAGGAGGCTGCAAGGTAGCACACCTCTAGAGGAAGTCTGGAACTAGACCGTTTCTCTCACTGGATAATTCATATCCAAGGAAGGTCACCATCAGGTAGGCGATCTTCGATTTTTTAAAATTATTCTTGTAACCATGTGATATTAACATAGTTACTATTCTGTCTACGCAGTTAAGTAGATATCATCAATATACAACAATACCACAGGATCAGTTTGCAAGATATCCATGATTCATGCCGAAAACAAGCTAGGACTATTCTCATAGCCCATGGGCAAGGGTCAGAATGAAAATTAAACTCGTCGAAACTGTAAGCGGTTAGATATTCACTTTCAGGCACTATACTTCAAATGAAAAAACCACTGGAAGTATCCAGAGTCGTTTTGGGATTTTTTCCGCACCCGGTTCGTCATTAAACCTGTGATGTGTTCATTTTGCACTGTATATGTTTGGGAGTGCCAATTCAAATGTCTATCGTTCAAGACTGTTCTATAGGAACCATCTGGTTTTGAGATAGGAAAAAAGGAGTGCTCAAGGGTGAGAGAAAAGGTGCTATTATGCCTTGATACTGCTATTGGTCTAGTATTACTTTGATATCACGTTCTGCTTCTGGTTTTAAAGGGTAGTGTGATTTTGGTTCACTCTGTATGAGAATAATGTGGACTAGAGTGTTCATCCCACCCTGCTTGTTTTCTATACAAGGCTGGAGCTTGTCTCGCAGCCCATTCATTGGCATAATTTTCCCCAATATCTTCAGATACTATTGGGGAGAAGGCTACCCCTTTATGGCTTCCTCTCCCTGGGGTGCTTGCCTAATGAAGACTGAAGGCCAATCTTTTTCTGCTAGGGTGATGTCATAATCATCAGATAGTTGGGTCCAGATGAGGGATTTGATACTACCTGAATAGTCCCATTCAATTTATATTTTTAGGTTGTAAACCTTATCAGGAGAATGGAAATGTTGATTTGGAGTCTCGATCTGTATGAAGTCATCAGTTGGATTTGCATCAAGAAACCTTCGAAGCGTCTGATGTACTACTGTGACTTCTGCGGCGCTGCCTAGACAAAGGACTTGTAGTTGGATCAGCATGTTGTTTAGAAAGTCCATCCACTTTCTTCTTTTTTACTGGGGTTTTAGAGTCCAACCCTTTCTCTTCCCTCTTTACGCTGATATCAGCCTTGCGTTCTCCTTCACTTTTCTTACTGTACTCCGATTGGCTCCTCCTTTTGGTTCTTTTACCTTCAGTGTCCACAAAAGAATGTGAAGAGCGGCTACCAGAATACTGATACCATTCAGTCTTTTTAATTGTTTCGCGTCTCTTAAGAAATAACCACCCCAGGCAGATTCCAGAGAAGCAGGTGATCCAGTCTGTCTTTTATCTTTTTGTCCCTTCCATTGCAAATTTCTCCTTAACAGAACCCTCAGTGTCATTTTTAGGTTGTAAGTGTGGCTTGGTGGGACAAGTACCAAGGGTATCTTTACCTGCAGGTCTAAACTTATGAAGTATAGCCATAACTGAAGCCTCTCCCTTAATGTTGCTTGGAATGATAGAGGAAACTGTAGAGAAGTGTCCCATTAACTACATTCCTAAATCCAGAGCAGGGCAGCTCGGTGCTCATTTTGAACTTGTTTACATACCCCAGGGGAGAACCGCCAATGAAGGCGTACAATGCTTACTGGTATAAATGCATGCAAAGATGTTCCACCAGGAGTTACACTCTTCAACAGGAGGCACCATCCCAAGAGGAAGCCACATATTCAGTACTCTGTGATTGTCTTGGGGATAGTGTAGGGATACACTGCTTCTAACTGGTTGGTCTTGTGAGCAATCCAGAATGCCATTTTACCATGCTTCATGGGCACTTTTCCCATGATAACGTTAATAGTCTGTGGACTAATAGTTTGCATTTCTGTTGGACGGGCAGGCCTTGCTGCTACAGCAGTTCTGGAGCTCAACGTATGTTGTGCAAACTGCACAAGTCTCTTGGTTAAGGCAAGTATGTACTTTAATACCCCTACTACCTCCGCATGGGAAAGAGTTTCAGGGCTAGGAATGAGAGTATAACCAGCCAAGATTAGCCACATAGCCCCATCATTACTCAGAGGCCCCAAACTAACATGTCTGTGCGTGTGCGACAATTAACGATCAAACCAGTTTTGGTGTTCCTGAAAAGTTAAAGGAATGTCCAAGTCTTGGTAAGCGCTATAGTTTTTAGGCGGATCTACTATCGTATAATCATGAAACTGCCCTAAGGCAGCATCAATAGGCTCAAAATCCACGAGAAGTAAAAAGTGTCAAAGGCATACACTGGATGTGCTGCTTTTACAAAACTAACTGCCTCTCCTCATTGGGGACTCCTTAAGCTTTGATGTGTTGAGTAACTGCTTCCCTGAAATTAGTCCCTATAAAAACAGGTGTTGCCATGATGAATGGATTTAATTTCTAATTGGAATCAAAGAATTAAAAAAAACACAGAATAATGAATAACCTTTTATGAGTCAAGCTAGACAAACCTAAGGAAATAGGTGCTCCCATATTCCCAATAGAAGGTAACCATGATTACTATGGAAGTCTCTGTAATGACACAATAACGGTTAAGATGTGTGTGATAAGTGTAAACTACTTAAGGCAAAGCCAAATGATACAAGGGCCACATTGGGTGCCAACTGTTGTGCAACTTATGACTTTAGTGTAACTCTACAAGGTGTGCTTTCCCATCCACAGCTGACAGGGGTGAACTCGGTTCAAAGCACCAGAGATGAATGTGGAAGACAAGCTATTGTAGCCCAGCAAAACACTATTCAATGTGTAATTGATATAGAAGTTTTGCTTTTAGGTTACTAATAATCCCATAGAGGGATCAGGGGTACCATGGAAACCACAACACCCTTATTTCATTAATCACAGTTTCACACACACTGTACTAAGAAGAATGAACCCTTTTATGTTAAAACTATTTGTTATTATAAGAACAGTCTCAGTACATCTACACAACTACACTGAATATTATAGAACCAGCAACAAGACACGGTCTAAATAACGAGAACAAAATGAAAATGTCCAGCATTGCTAAAATGTCACTTAAAATTGCTAGAACCCAACGCCTACTTCCATGCACTATACTACGAGAGCATGAAAGTCAGAGCAACTTGCATTCTAGAGTTTCTTACAAGAGAAGAAACACACTTTATATCTTCTTCAAAGCAAAGGCTGTCTTTATCAGCGGAGGCAAGATGATAGTGTACCCCCGCAAAGGGCAAATACCCACTGCGGTAACATTCAGTTGGTCTTCCTCTAGGACTTGGCTTTATCAGCTTCAGGCGAGATGTAGCATTGCAAAGTGTGCTGGCAGCAAGTGAGACCGTCCCTGGCAGAATCTCGGATGATAAACTTATCAGAAATTGGAACTTCTGACGTAAGTTTAGGAATTTCTGACATAGATTATGTGTATGCATCCCAGACATTTCCTTATGAACAAATAAGGCAGAGGACGTCACTTCAGACTACACTTTTTTCTCTGTCTGTATGTTTTCTTATTTGACCATGACATGATTAGGAGTAGACATTTGATCCAAACTAATGTCACATTAGAAATTGTATATCATTAATCGAAGAACTTGACGATATCACAGTTTCTAGAAAGATACGGGCTGGTGACATCTGCGTTAAAAGGCAGGCATGACAATGATTCTGCATAAATCGGGGAATATGGTGTCTTCCATTGTTTAAGTTAAGGAAGATGGAGGTCTCCACGAACAAAGTTGGAATTGGGCCTAATAAGATGAAGTTGGACCTTAGGGAGTCTATGTCAGTTCTGATTCCTTTCCCAGCATCTTCTTTTACAGCAACTGGTATCACTGTATTTTGCAGTATCCACACCACCAAAACAATCTAAATTTATAAATAGACATGACAGAAAGCTGCACAAGCGGACATAATTTTCCAGCATTCATTGTCACGATTGCCGGGTTTCGGATCCCCAAGATGGCGGCTCAAGAATGCGCATGCGCGGGGAAGCCAGGCAAGCATAAAGCCTGACTCTCCTAATACACCGCGCTTTGCGTTCTAGTGTTTTGGTATCTTCGATTTTCCCTCAATTCCGATTCCGCCGTGGTCCCTGCACTCCCTTCGTCGGGACGTTTCTCCTGCTGCGGGTTTGTTCGTGTTCTAGTTTTTTGGAGTGGATTCAAGGATTTCTCCAGTCTTCTCCTGATTCCCGTTACCACAAGGTCCCTGGATTTTGCCCGGTCTTCGAGCGGTCTGGACATTACTACTTATGGGACTTTGTTTTCATGTGGATCGTACATAGCTGTTTGGACTGTCCAGTGTCCCCGCCTTCTTCCTGATTCCCCACACTGGCTGGCGGGCCGGACTTCTCATTCGGCATTCCGTCAACGAGCTAGATTGTTCCTCTCGTACCGCTGGTTGGCCGGACGGTTGGGTGTTTCTTCCGTCTGCCGGCTAGGAGGCTTCATTCCCTCTGCCTTCTCATCCTGAGAAGCTGCACTAAACCGTGGTAACGGTAACGGCACCTTGGCGCTGCAAGTTCTGTTATTTTTATTATTTCATTTTATTTTAGGAAGAACATGAGCATGCCAAATGGAGAGGCAATGCTTTTAGTAGTGCCCTTTGGGCTGGCTCAGAATATCCTCTTCCAGTCTAATAGTTTCCTGAAGTATACTTTGGTAAGTGGGTTATTTGTTTAGTCACATTGATTTATATTCAAAAGGCAAGATTTCAGATGCACTCACAGATTGTTTCTTATTTACACAGTTTTGACAACTGAGCGTTCTCAACATTCATTTCCTCATTTCTTTGTTACAGAAGGGAAACGTTAAGGTAATACACATAAGATGTATTAAATACAGGTCATATTGAAATTAGTATGTCTGTTAACCTGTACCCTATCTTTTCAGCCATTCTTTGAAATCCTGTGGAGCCTGAGCACGTCGAGGGATCTCTTCCCTATTTTCCTTGTTTTGTTTCCCTTCTTCCCCTGGGTTACCACTGTTGAATGACAATCGCCATTCTCAATAGGTGATTTGAGGGAGTGAGGACCTTGCTTCGGTTCGTGGGGCTCCCGCAGAAACTAGAGGGAACTCTGACATTCACTTCTACAGGTAGTGACATCTCTTAATTGCCCAGAACCCAACTATTCAGGAACAGCCATCACTGGTTTGCCTTCAAAATTATCTTTAGGGTAAAGCCAGACAAGCAGACCTCACTCTTCAACTTCTACATCGACAGAAATTGACATCACTGCTTTTTCAAACATCCGCCTCTTCCGGACAGTACATTACTTTGCCGCCAAACCATTTTAAAAGAAGATGGCAGACAATCAGACCTCATTTCCTAGTATCCACCTCTGTAGGAAACAACATCACTGCATTTCCCAGCATCCACCTCTTCAGAAAGTAACATCACTGTATTTCCCAACATACTCCCTAACTACTGTTAAGTCATCACTGCATCCTAGCAGCTAGGAAGGAACTTTCACCTGCATAGTGTACAGTCGTGTTCCCGGCCCGGAGTGCCCGACTGTATCTGGTATCCTGATTTTTTATTTTGGGCTGGTGTCATGCTAATCTGGAGTGCCCAGAGGCCTAGGCCTGTCCCTTGACATTAAGAAAGTCCAGGACCTGTCCTGTGACCTGGAGGGAAGTACCAAGCATGCCCTCATTGACAGACAGTGGACTACTAAGTTTTTGCTCACATTCCAAAAGCCGGAAGAAGGAGGAAGACACTGAAGTACGGGGAGAGGAGACAGGGATCCTTTAGAAATTCGATAATTTGATTAGACCTTTTGCTACAAAAGATGAGGATTACGCGTCATGAAAACTGATATTTGGTGGATTGAGGAAGAGAGGGGAGGGACGGCAGACTCTTGTGCAAGCTGTGGAACCTTTTAGGTGAGGCTTGCTCCTTTGTCTTTTCCCGATTAATCCTTCAGTTTGACTGTTGTTTCTGCTGTGGGTGCTCCATGTTGTAGAATACCCAGCTGTGAGAAATATCACTCTATATAGAGGGAGTGTCTGAAAAGCGGCCTGGAAAGGACACTTGAAAGGATAACCACCTCAAAACACTTCTACAGTTGCAGGCAGTGAACAGGTATCCCTGTCTGTTCTTGGTGTATATCAGTGGGACCCCACTATCCCAGTAGTCGTTCCAGTTTCATTCTTCTACGGCTAAGGAAGGGAGTGCTCAACAGTGTACTCAGAGGATTGCTGTGCAACAAGGGCTGGAGTCTGCCTGACAGCCTGTTTCCCAGAAGTGAGGGGATATCACCTGAGCCTGGATCTCTTGCAGGAAGAGCTGTGAGCCTGTTATGGGGCACCTAGTGGCCTCCCTGCTACTGAGAGAGGAAAGGAGTCTGCCTATCTTTGGTGTGTCTGTCCAGGAGGAGCGAGGAGAAGTGTCTGCTGGTCCACAGTGTCAGCAGTGCTGTAGGTTCTTCACATTAGTTTCGGGTGGGAACTGCAAACCCGAGACTGCAATTGCTGAGGCACTGGAGATATGAGTGCATGCCAGATTTTGCATGTGTGCAGCCATAACAGCCAGCTGGAGATTTGGCCTGTGTGTAGCCGTGCCGGTTAAGAGCTGTGATCATTCTGATCGTGGGCCCTACTGCCCAGCATGGTGACTGGCTTGTGCGTGGCTGCCACTGTCCAGTGTTGCAATCAGCCTGTGCATGGCCGAGACTGGTCGGAGTAACCAACCTGTGTAGGGGCTGCAACTGCCTGTTATACCCGGCCAGAGTAGGGCTGCAAATGCAGATTCACAATTGGTCTGTCCATGACTATGTCAAGCACATTAACAAGTGAGGGCTAGGCCTAAGGAGAAGGAAATCGGAAGAGCTGCCATCTGGTGTGCAACTTCTCTTGCGAGAGGTTGTGAGCACACCCGAAAGTCAATGTTGAATGGTAAGACTTCGTGTGACTGCGAGGACTGAGCACACCTACTGTGGGGGGTGGGGGGGCTGGGATCCTGTAGGTGGAGAGAAATCTTGATCGGTGGGAAGTAGGGAGAAAGAGGGGAGAGGTGCGAGGTGCAGGACTGCCCCAGTATCATCCAGAGACACCAAATTGTTGTTACTGAGCAGCTTGAATGGTTTTTGAGCAACCCCACAATACCTCCTTGAGAACCATGTGGCTGCTCACATCACCACATCTGTAAGCCAAATTCGTAAGAGGTTGTACATGGCCCAGTTTGCAGAGCCATAGTAGGTTAGACCCCAGGACATTGGAGGCAAACAACTTCAACCCCCCAGCTAAGGCCCTGCTAGCCCCTGGTCCCTACGCAACAGGGTCTGACACCAGCAGAGGCCAGACACAGATAAGAGCATCACTTGTTTGGTCATGTTAGGCCAGAATCAATGATCTATTGTTACTAGAGCAAGCACCTGCAAAATAATGTCTCATTGTGTGTCGAGCCCAGCACTCCACACTGCCCTTTCCCACAAAAGTACCCAGCTCTAGACCACAATCTCACACATGATGCTCACAACACACAAATACAGCCTCATACACATCCCACTAATCCCACTAGCCATCATCCAGAAGTCCTCCTGACCTGAAGAAAGCAAGTTACACAACTTCGTGGAGCTTCGTGGGACAGAGAAATATCCCCTGCATGGCTCTGGAAAGCGTATGCCTCTGTCTCAAAGTCCTCATAACATGCTGTAATGCTTTTTGGGCCTGTCTTAGCACACACAAAACAATCATGCATGAATGCTGAGGACTTTCTATGATCTGGAAAGAGACCCAGAGCGGGGCTCTGTTTTCAAATGGGCAACTTCTCTTTCGAGGGGAGCAACTACTGTCATCTCTGCTGGCTATAGAGTGGCAGCGAAGTAAATATAATGCAGAGAAGACCTTTTTACTGGTTACCTGCCTAGGACAGCAGCTTACTGATCTCTCCTGTATTTTTCAAACTGTTTTGCCAATTTCCTATGATCGCGCTATTCACCATCTATGAGGTGTATGGTTGTGTATACATACATGTGTGTATGTATACGTGTTGCATGTGTGCATTGATTGAATGTGAAAGATGTGTAGACAGCAAAACAGTACACGTGGCTACAGTTACAACATGGGTCCCACTGCGTATGCCATTCTCTAGTGGTACCGAAGATTGAGGCTTGAAAGAAGGGTCAAGAAAGCAGATGTATAGTGTAGTGCTCTTCCACTCAACATTCCAGGGATTTTGCTAAGTGGGTCAGACAGTGGAGTGTTATTGACATTAGGAAATGAGACAAAGGGCTGCTGTTAAGCTAGGGAGTTTCCTCTGCCTTCCTGGCTCAGTATTCTCTGGGAGTGGCTAACTTCCACAGGTTAACACGTTGTAAAGGGGGCAGTCTTACATGCCTTTGTGCTCTTGTTTCAGGTTGCTTCAAAGACGAGAATCTCAGCTACCATCTATCCTCCTGATTACACTTGTCTAAAGACCATAGCTAGAACAGTCGGCAAGGGAAGCACAAAAAGTGCAGAACTGCCCAAAATAAGGCACATAACTGAAATGCTGCAATACATGAGGACTGTCCGCAACTTGAGTATAAAGTTGGGCCAAAAACTTCCAGTCAGTGTGATAAACTTTCCTGACGAGAAGCCTTGGGTCCAACACCAGTGGCAAAGCAGAGATTTATTTGAGCTGCTTGGGTGTTGCTCACAAACTCCCCCTTGGCAGGTTCAGGAATAGTCACCTTGGGAACAGTTGAATAACTTGACAGGAGAGGCTGCCTGAAACTAACTTTGGAGGAGAGAGCTGGCAACAGCACAACAGGGACAATGGAAGCGCTCATGCATGACGATGATGCTGCTCTGAATAATCAAAGGATGTGAAGGGGCTTAGTGAGTTTAAACGATGAAACTACAGAGGCATGGGGGTGAGACCCGCATCGAAAGGCTGTGAGAAAGTCTGACAAGCTGGATGTGTCTCACAGAAAGAGGATGAATCAACATCTGTTCTAAGGGTGTTTGGGAATCTGGTAGCAGGAAGAGTCCCAATTGCAACCTAGCGCCAAAAAGCGCTCTTCAGATTCCTGGCAATTCCTCTGTGGCATTTGTTTTGCCCATGTTTGCCTTAGGAATATTTAATGGCTGCAATCCTATCAGGAGTCCTGAACAGTCTCGGACTCTTCTACTCTTTTGGTGTTTTCTGCAACACAAATGCAAGGTACCAGACTGTGAGATGTTGGCAGAAAGGCTAAGGCAATGACATCCTCCAACCATGTTATTCAACTTTTGTTGTTTCCTGACTGGTCTAAAGCTCAGCTACAACAAAGCATGCTGTGCAGATGGCCATCACTTTTATTTTCTTTGATTTGGCTGAAAGGAGAAGAGGTCTCCGAAGGAATATAGCCTCCTAAGCCCTTCTTGTAGTCAGAGAGTAAATAAATCAATCAGTGGAGCACTGATACCTTCCCTCTCTCGTCCTGGCTGTAGAGAGGCTTAGCAGTAGTACCAATCCACGCCATACTCAACAGCCTGGTAGACCAGCTCTGCCAGAGCCTCACTTCGAAGTGGCCAATAAGGAGCTTTGTTGGCTCTAAGAATACTGAAACTAAAACACCCTCCATCTGTAATAATGTGATAAGTGTAATAATGTGATAAGATCTATGATAACATCATGAGTGCCAACCGATCTTCTATGGCAGATTTATCATCTACTTTAGTCGAAGAAGAAACTTGCTCAGCCACTCTCAGTGCATTCCCTCCCATCTCTTTGGAAGAGGTGCAATGCTTGGTGAATCAAACCAAGAGTGGCAGCCCTTCAGACGCTATTCCAGCCAGAATGATGCCGGTGGTGGCTCAAACACTGGGCACAGGGATTCAATGCCTAATAAATCTATCATTGACTGAAGGCCGAGTGCCCATGGCATGGAAAAAGGCATCGGTGAGACATATTAGGAAGAATACTACAGTCCCTTGGACGGATTTGTCTAATCTCAGACCGATATCCCTACTTCCATTCATGGGAAAGCTCACAGAAAGACATGTAAATGAGCACCTTTCGAGCTATATCGAACAGACCGGCAGTCTAGATCATTCGCAATTTGGCTTTAGGCCGAAGCATAGTACCGAGTCGGCACTATTGTCAGTAACGGATGATCTACACATGTACCAGGACAAGGGTCATTCGGTAGTCCTGGTACTGTTAGATCTGTCGGCAGCGTTCGACACTATATCTCATAATATTCTGCTCGAACGGCATGCTAAGATCGGTCTTGTGAGTACAGCACTGGCCTGGCTAAGAAGTTTCCTATCTAACCGGTTCCAATAGGTTAGTATGGGTACATTTTGTTCGGCGGAAACTGAGATTACTAAGGGGGTGCCACAGGGCTCTTGTTTGAGCCCAACTCTTTTTAACATCTATGTGGCTCCCCTAGCGAAAATCTTGAGAGAGTTCGGTTTCCTCCCCGTATCATACGCGGATGATACCCAGCTCCTGTTTCCTTTTAAAACTCTAACCGACGAAGTGAAAATTTCTTTTTCCAAAGGCATGAAGGCGGTAGCAAATTGGATGACTTCTAATTGCCTACAATGTAATGTAGGCAAAACGGAAGTTGTACTCTTTGGGGAAGCAAAGATCCTATGGACCCCGGACTGGTGGCCGCAAGACCTTGGCCCGGTCCCAGACCCTAAATTTGTTGTGAAAATCCTAGGAGTGCGCTTGGATCGTGAACTCTCTTTTAAGCAACATTGTGACATCACTGTGGGTTCTTGCTTCCATGTCATTGGCATGTTGCGAAAGGTCTTCCCCCTGCTGCCGAATTATACCAGAAAAACCTTGGTGCAAGCTCTGATACTTAGTCGCATTGACTATTGTAATGGCCTCCTGTTATCGGCCAACGATGGAGTACTAGCCAAACTCCAGATGATTCAAAACACCGCGGCTAGGCTAGTATTAAATGCCCCCCCTAGATCATCGTCTAAACCTCTCCTGGAGAAATTGCATTGGCTCTCAGTCCGTAACAGGGTAAAATTCAAGACCTGTTGTTTAATACACAAGAGCTTAAATGGACTAGGGCCATTGCACTGGAGAGATAAATTCATTTCATATAACCCGGTTCGGTCTCTTAGGTCTAGTAACCAACTTCTCTTGAGAGGTCCAGCTGTGAGAAAGACCAGACAGGGTGGTAAGGCCTTATCTGTAGTTGGTCCGACTCTATGGAATAAGCTAACCCTTGAGCTGAGGCAATGTTCGGAACACCTGAGCTTCAGAAAGAAGCTCAAAACATTCTTGTTTCAGAACTAAATTACTATCCATAGACTGTCTGACTATGCTTCTGGTGTTTTTGGGCGCAGAGATACTCTGGTAAAGAGTCGATTCAAGCGCGTTATAAACCCGCAAATAAATAAAATAAATAAATAAATAACATTGGTACAAACTTAAAGACCAATGCTTTTTCTCGCTCCCTGCCTACATCTGTCTGACTTTCTATTCACAATCTGCTGTCTATGCACCACCTTTATGCTATGTCGCCTTTATTGCTACCCTCAACATCAATCTGTACCTTCAAGTCTATAATTGAGTTGGCGGGACGTTGTTTGGACCCTGTTGGTATGGTGGAGGAGACTTTGGCTTCGCAGCAAGGGACTCAAGTCCCAGAATTCCAGCCCGTAGGAGGAGGAGAAGCCTCCCCCGCGCCGCGTGCTGAAAACCGTTGGTGACCTCTGTCGGTGTGGGACTTTGTTTGGAAGCTGTTGGTGTGGTGGAGGCGATTTCGGTTTGGCAGCAAGGGACTCAGAGTCCCAGAAATGCTGCCGATAGGAGGAGCAGGAGGAGCCTCCCCAACACCGCGTGTTGAAAAGTTTATGTCTGGGCAGGTGCGCCCAGCTCTTATTTGTTTTACAAATGCTACCCGGCAATATTGTTTTTTATGTTCTTAACTTTTCAAAATCTGCTTTTAGGCTCAGATCCATCTGTGACTAACAGTTGGAGGTATATTAGCGTTGTGATTCTGGAAGGATCGTTATCCTGTACATAGTTTAATATATTTATTTTTGTATTCCTTTTTGAACATATATCATACACATATATTATAATAGTTTATTTTATTCTTTTATACAGTATTTGATGTCAACTGGTAGAGGTATTTAAATACAAGTTTCTATGTACATATATTGTGTATTTGACTTTCATGTTTTTTTGCAAAAGCTGAATGAAGTGATTTGATGATGAGTTATTTCTCCGTCTCTCTTCTGTCTCTCCCTGAACTAGACTCTCTTCCTGTCCTATCTTCTCATCTCTATTGTCTCTTACCCTCTTTTCCTTACTCTTCTCTTCCTGTGTCCTGCACTATTTTCTTCCTCCCTTCATTATCTCTCCCTCTCCACACCCTCACTCTCATTAATTCCCTTCACTGACTTATTTTTCTCCCTACTTTATTTGCATTTCTTCATCCCATAGGTATTATCTATTGTTGCTCATGTACCCATATTTCCTTTAGCCTCTAAAATTTCCTGCTTTCTCTCTCTCCTGATTTGCCCCACTTTTTCTCCCTTCATCTTTTCTGTTTTCTTGTCTAGCTCCCCTTAACTCTAAATTCTCTTGTAGTCCTCTTTTTATTCTTCCTTGCTATTACCTCCTTTTCTTTTTCCATTGCCCTTTTTCCCCTCAATGTCCCCCTCTGCACTATTCTCTTCCATTATTTTCTTAAGTACATATATGCATGAATCATATCTATGTGGGTATGACGCCAGGTGAACAACAATGCATGTGTTAAACCGATGCAAATGTGCATTCACATACTGGGTTTAAAGAGCGAATGACTTGTGGAAAAAAACATATAACTAACAATTCAGTTTATATCGCAAAATAATGCCCAACTGAAAACAAAAATCTTTAGTTTTAAAAATAGCTTAAGCTGCACAGGAAGAAGAGTGTATGTTGGTGAAAGATGGGTAATAGGTTATGTTTTCATGAGAAAAAGATTTTGCGTTAGACGACAAGCTGAAACAAACATTTATAAGGACAACAGTTTGGCTTCTCTGAGCCTGCAAACAGATGCACACACCTACAATCATTTCCACAAGGTTAATAGATACCAACTGAAATGTACAGTGGCCGAATTACATGGACCAACAAAAATACATAACTAAAGCGAGAGGTCACGGTGTCATATGCTTCAGGAAAGCACAAGTGATGAGCATTAGCGGAGCACTGGATGAAGTACAGTTCAGGGGTACACTGTGTGTCTTATGTGGTGGACTGGGTGATATCCTGTAGAGGGAACATGGTGTTGTAAAATTGAAGCATATGGTGATGTACAAAAGAAGGAATTTCATGAAGTGCCATGTTACTTTAAATACCTTTAGGCAGTCTTTGGTTTTTTTAAGCCTACACTTCCAAATGCAAAAGCAAAAAAAAACAAGTCTAAGTGCAAAATTATCTTACCTAAAAATACAAAAGTAGCACACATTGTTTTTTTTATGGTCAATTAAAACATTTTTTTGCTTACTGAGTGTTATCTGATTTTCCAGAATCCAGAACTCATAATAAAAGTGTATCTTGAGTAATAATTGCACTCACTATCATTTATTGTTCTCCTTATAAAATTTCACAACCCATATCAAAATGTAATACAGAAAAATGTAAGTATGCAGCCAACATACAGTAATTATATATTTTCACCCTCGTGACTGGAAATTGTTCATGCAATCACTTCCGCCGGACCATGTTAAAACTGAGATGCCAGTAACCTGCTCTCCCCCTCTAGCCTTTCATTTACGCAGTGGGAGACAGGACGAAAGAGTCCTGATAACTGCTACGAAAAGACGTATGAAGGTGGATGTTGACTAGTAGTCACAAATTGCATGTGGACCTGACAACCAGCTGGTACTACTGATAATCCCAATACCAGTAAAAGTATGGTAACCTATATATAATATTTCAATATTAATATTTTTGCACAACCAAAGCCGAGTGACATAGTTAATGGTCCTGAAGAATGCCAAGAACCTTTCCGGTCTGCGAAGAGAGAAACATGACGACCTAATCCTAATAGGAAATATCCATAACCCTATTCTCACTGAGCTTATTTTAATCTATCCAATGGGGCACTAATAAAGATTAATCTTGCCCACCAGGAGATAGTTTTAACTCACAATCATCTTCATATTTGTTTGCACTCTGCCCCTCACTCTACCCTACATTGGATGACACAAAACACCTTGCGCTCCTCTCCTATGGGGGAGTTGCAGCCAACACTGGGTACCTTGCGGTCCCAGTGTGTAAGAGGGAACCCAATGATGAAGCATGTCACCTTAGGGTGTGTGAGGCTTCTCCTCTTAACACATAAGTGCTTCTGTCCCTCCCTCCCGTTCGCATTTGGTTGAGTGTTCGGCTATACCATTCGGTTACCTATTTTTTGAGTAGATATTTTCACTCATCTCAGATCGAGGAGACTTTCACTTTGTTTGGTGTGTTAATTTATTACATAAAATCAGAGTTATTTTACTTTTGTCCACTAAAACGTGCTGCTTTATTTTGCCTTGCAAGACAATGGGTCTCATGAAATAAATGTTTGTGACTAGACAAATCACTAACCAGACAAACCACACACCTAGTAGAGGCACAGATATGTATGAAAGCCCAAGACAGATAAAGTCTCTGTTCAAACTAGTTGCTGTCAAAACATAGCTTGCTTTGTACCAACCCTAAAACAATGTAAAGGTCACATGATGTTGAACAATGTGATGCAGAAGTTAAACTTTATACCGGAAGTATGAACTGGCAGCTCAACTAATCAGAAAACAAGTAAATCCACTTTAAACACTGATTGTCCCTTGCCAAAAAACAGTATTTTTTTGGATAATATAGCCATATATCATAAAAACATGCTGAGATGATATGTCAATTATAATTGTTTAAGAAATTAAGACTATGGTTGCCCCTTATTATTACATTTCCAAAACGATTTGGCACACAGTCTTAAAAATATGTTACAAGTGCCAACTGGGGATATGGCATATTCTTTCCCTACCCTGTCCTCGCTCCCCAAACCTGCCCCTATGGAGGCATAAGAAGTTACTGAAGTGGTCCGTGCCCTTAAATTAAGTATTTTGTGTCGTTTTCACAATTTCATCTTGTTACTGTGCAATTGCTTAGAAAGCTTTAGGGTACCAGCCTCTCACACAATATCCGTGAACGTCTATCCAGAACCTTCTGCATTGACATTACTTTTCTGTAGGCTTTCTTTACACCATCCGAAGGGCCACCTCGTAAAGGAGATATATAAGTGCACACATAGGAATGAGTACGTCGATAATTTTTTTTCTTGTATTTTACACTTTAAAAAAAAAATCAAGTTTAATTATAAATAGCCGGTAACTCTCCAGTGATGCTGCCAAGCTCCTCTATGCTGTTCGCTGTCTTTTGGTCTCAAAAACCACATTGCTTAAGAGAGGGAAAATAAAATGTACTGGCGGGGTGGGTCAATGTGTATTATATTTCTTTCTCCAACAGCATTTGCCACCTATGTTCTCTTCACCAAATATCCGATAAAGAATTTCTTATTTTATGTTAAGAGTAAATCTCTTACCGAGGTTCAAGATGAGCAGCTGCTGGTTCGCAGGAGTCTGCAACAAAAGTAGGCTTAACCCAATGAGGGTTTGTTCAGCTGGAAAGATCTGAAATTGTAAAGGAAAACTCATGAAGCTTTGAAAGTTCAGTGCTTTTTTAAAGCACGAAGGTGCTGCCATGTGTTTTTATTAGTTCTAGTGCACGTTCTGTACCATAGAAACTGTAAACAAGACTAATTTCGGTGGCCACATGTTGCTAACCTAACCTCAATGTCTTCGCCCACTCTCCCACATTCCCAATATCAGTTAGCCTCACTCACTGCTACACAAGCATAGTTCAGTTAGGAGCAGACCATGCATGTCTGCCCTTTTTTTGTAAATGTGGTATTCTGGATAAAACACAGGGATTTGGTTGTTCATTGGTGAAAGGAGATGCGTTATAGACAGGGAATGGGAAATATGAGTCTAGACATGTTTGATCCTTACTGAGAGGATTACAAAGTAGCCAGAGCGGGCTGCAGCGTTAAGGAATGAGTTACTATTTCTAACAAACCTTTAATTTTTAATCACCCGTGAGAAAAGGTTGACGTACAGAAGCAGGCACCAATGGTAGTTTCAACCATTCGCTTTCTAAGAGGCAATTTATTCACACTTGGGCGGCAGCAATTTCGAGTTTTACCACATCTTACAATTTTTGGGCCTCGGAATGACATCAGATACTGCCTATTGAGAATGATTATACCAGGCATTCCAGCATCCTGTGCCCAGCAAACGTAACGTAACGAACCAAAAAGACTTATATATTTTAACAGCTGTTACGTAAATTGTTCTGCGGCCATTTGGGTGTAGTCCGCTCCAAATAAAACTACAAATACAATGTAAAAAAAAAATCCAAAAAATACGTGTCTACCTGAAAGTCCGGATTAATGGCGAATCTCTTGGAGGAAGAGGTCTAATGAACTAAGATACTGAGTAATGTAAGGACTCCTTACAGCCTCAGCCCTCTTCCTTTCTAGTGACTCTAGGATTCCCAAGCATTCGATCATTACTGGTGGCACGGCAGAACGTAGAAACCATAGCATGCAGTCAAAAATATTCATTTGCTAGGCTTGCTCAGTCTAAATACTGGGGCTAAAGCTGGTTCCAATGTGCAGTGCTTGTTCAGCGTCTGAACTGTAGTGCGCCAGGCCTAGTGATGGCACCTGGTCGTACGATATTGGGGCCTACCGGTTCCCCAGAAAACTAAACACGCACACACAGTGGCACAGTGCACGAGCGATGACCACAAGCGGTCCTATGCCCCTTTATTTATCTCCTCGGGGCGGGCCCGCTCTGAGTTATACAGGGTGCAACTTTGTCGTGGAGTGGCCGGGTGGCTCAATACATTCCTCCTTTACTTTAGGTGCTTACGCTTCACTCAGCTGTTGCTCCTGAGACATGAAACATACAACGTATCGGTGTCTTTGACTGGGAGCATGATTAGGCCGGAGACCATAAGTCTGGCTCCAGGAGTTGAAACTAGGTCCTGATCCAATAAGGCTGTCTGCGAGAGATGTCCCCTCCCTGGGTCTGGTGAGGCGGAGCCTCCGCCGGAACCCCTCCAGCTGGTCTCGTGGGCATGCAACATTCTCCTCCTGCCGACTGAGCAGATTTTTACGCAGTACCCCTGCACATCGGTAGGTGGTGTTATTCGGCTCCGCGTCAGCATCCTTAGGCAAAGCTGGGAGGTCTGTAAACGAAGAGCGCCCACGCACTGGGAGAGCCAGAGCAGTTCCCCTTGACATTACTGTTTGTACACCGACTGATCAGTTAAAGGGTCCCCAGACCCCTCCCAGTCCTCCTCACCTTCCTCCCGCTACCAATCTGGTCTCAAAGAGCCAGGGTAGAACAGGGACACAAAAGTATCCGCCGGCATCGATCGGGTGACAGTCGATGCCGGTCCGGCTCCATGTCTACCTCGAGGGGGAAGCCAGGAGCGGACGTGGTGCTGGTGGAATCGGCGCCGGGTGAGGCGTAAAGAGGTCGACCGGTGCCAATCCGGATCCAGGCCTGGATACAAGGGGACCCTGCAACGCGGAGGCCGAAGCCGCCAACATCGAAGGCCAAGGGGCCCCACCCGCGTCCGAGGGCTCGAAGGCCTGCCGGCGGAGCCGGCTGCCTAAAGATAGCGTGCATCGCTTTGTAGAACTGACACACACCCCTTGTCGCGTCGGCCAATGGACGAGGCGAAGTCTAAGCGCGACGATGCTTCTTCGTCTTATTTTTGTGCTTCGACTTACCTGGCCCCGAGTGCAAAGACTTCGAGGAAGAATGGTGTTGGCTCCGCGATCGGTCCCTCAACTTACTCCGCGACAGGGATCTCGAGCGACGCAGAGACAACTGCCGGGCCTTGAGTAGCTTTCGGGACTGCTCCCACAAAGACTTCGGGCCATGGTCCTGCAGTCAGAGCACGACTTGGGGTCGTGGTCGTGCTCCAGGCAGTAGAGGCACATGCGGTGCAGATCCATCACTGACATCAGATGGTTACAGGAACCGCAAGTCTTAAAGCAGGGCATACCTCATGCACCAGGAGTCATATGGACTCATAAAACAATGACAAAAGTCGAGAAAAAAGTTCAGCCAAATAATGACTCGGGGTACCGCTCTCTCCGCCGCTTGCCGGCGCGGAAAAAGAACTGGCGTCAGCACGCGAGGGCGGCGTATATGTAGCTACTGCAACATCATCCCAGCGACCATGATGCCAACAACGAACACGGAGTCGACCGACGCCACCTTCCGACGTGCAGGGGTATTGCTGACGAAAAACTTTCCGGGATCCAGTCTGACGCCAGGGGGTAATTCTAAGGTAAGGAATTTATAACTAAATGTTTCTTTCAGATTACACTACTTATGTGGGGCAACAAGCAGTTTTTGGTCTGAAGTGGCACTGCTTTCTAAGCTTGCTGCATGGAGGTGTAGGGCATGGGGCAGTTTGGGAGGTTTTGAGAGCTACTGTTTCATGGCCAAGATGGTTTAAGGGGTTCCACCCAAAAAAGAAGTTGATTCATATAGAGAGTTTTGTTTTGCTACCTTTTAGGCTTGATTACCGATAATGTAGGGAAAAGAATTACTGAAATTATTGACCTGGAACGTCATTGTTTAACCAGAGGTAAATATCTAACAGCAGCCCATGTCTGGTGTATATTTAGTTCACATGGTCTGGCAATTATGGATGGAACGTCGACCCCCTTTGTGCCCGATAAAAGCTGGGTGGACTCAAAGGACTGATACGCCATAATTTTGTAAACGTGGGGTGATGACGAGGTGGTACTGGTGTCACTATACCTCCCTGCGTGGTCACAGGCATTTTAGGACTGAGGTTTCTATTATTGCAGCTGCCCTACTTGGCTTTAACTCTAGTGTACGACTTTAAATGGGTTAAGGATGCAAATGGCGAGCTAGAGTGCCTGGGTCCAAGACAAGCACACTACGGTGAGGCTCCTGTGCCTGGCTTATGATCCTGTTAAACCTAACACTCCGGGATGACATTGGGTCCTGAGGCTTGATAATGGAGCATGAGAAATCTGCTACCTGACCTGTGCTCTCCCCTACTCACTTGTTCTCTAGATTCTGACAGTCTATATGTCGCCCACCCGTGAAGGCGGAGGAGCTAGAGTCAGCGATCTGCTGTAGCCTTGTTTGCTGCAGAGTGCCTCTGAATGAGGGACGGTGAGCCAAGGTGAGGACAAGTGGACAGGGGAACGGCACATGTTGCCCCGAGGGCTGAGGAGCGGAGTTGTACTGCGGCGGAGCCCATAATGAGATTGGCAATTTCTGTGGTGGTCTGCTTGTGATGCCCAGCCTGCAGATGCCGCCGGCAGGGTAGGACTGCCGCGATCTAGCTTCAGTGCGGAGACCATGTGATCACTCAGCAGGTTGGGGTTGGCTGTTAAGATTACCTCAGTGCAGTGGACTCTTCTAAGGCATCTGGTGGCCCCCATGACCCGAAGAGAAAGGCACTAACCAGCCCACCCGAAACATTGGAAATGGCAAACCCGGTGATCATCAACTAAGACTATGGACTGTTCGTAAAAACTCCAGGTGCGGTATGGTGAGCCCAGGTGACTTAAACCCTTTGGGGGCTGTGCACAATGCTGGGCTGCAATACAGACACCGTACACTGAATTCTGTTGTGGCCTGCTTTAACCGCCTGAAATTTGAGCACAACAAGGAGGGCTAGGTTGGGCTGCTGTGGCCTAGTTCAGCCACAGCAGCCCAGCATTCAGACCAGCCTGCAGCTCACTATAGGCCCTAAAGCCAGTATCCAAAACCACGCATGCCTATCCTCCTGGGCAGTCCCTGCGCCAGACCAAATATCAAACTGAGGTCCCTTATTCCATGACTGAGTGGAAATCTTTGAGTGGGAGGCTCCTCAAGAGACATATTAGAGTAGTACTTATTACTCAGTTCCCACCCCGTAATAGACAATTAAAATAGGGAAAAGCGACAATAAACAAAGCAGATTGAGCTTTGACACAAAGATGGCTGCCTGGGCCCTCTCAGCGGACCAGTCAGAGCACCCACTGAAGTTGACAAGCCTGACATACATTTTCTTCTCCTGAACATGCAACAAAGTTTAACATCCACAGACAGCAAGATTGACACTCTGACTTTGAGGGTGGATACAATGGCATCCATGATTGCAAAGCAAGGCAAGCATATAGCCATGTCTGAAACTAGAATCTCCAAATTGAAGACAACACAGCTTGCGAGAATCAGAAGTTACTTAGCATGCAAAAGGCTATCATAAAAGCTGAAAATAAAGATTTAGAGGCCAGATCAAGGAGAAATAACTTTTGTCTGGTAGGTCTCCTTGCATCCATAAACACTGTAAACATGGCCGACTACATGGAAAATCTCATTAAATGCCTCTTTGGGTCCGACGCTTTCTCCTCACTATTCGGGGTGGAGTGATCTTATTGCTCTTTGGGTCCACGACCACCACCCGGCGCGCCACCAAGAACTGTCATAGCCCACCTGTTCAATTGCTGTGACAGAGACACAGCCCTGCGCCCTGTCTGAGAAAACCAACTCCCACTATACAAGGGTACTACTCTGTCCGTATACCTGGACTTCACCCAGATAATTCGGGAGACCAGACGCGAATATCTGCCTCTTAAATGCAAGCTGCGGCAGACAGCTATTCCCTATTAGATGCTGTGCCCCGCACCATTCAATATTACATACCAGAACAAACTCAACATATTCATAAACACACAGGCCGCCTCGCAATTCCTAGGAAATCAATCAAAGCATTTATAGAGCGCACTACTCACCCGTGAGGGTCTCAAGACGCTAGGGGGGGGATGCTGCTACTGCTCGAAGAGCCAGGTCTTGAGGTGCTTCCTGAAGCTGAGATGGTCCTGGGTCAGTCGTAGGTGAGTGGGGAGGGAGTTTCAGGTCTTCGCTGCCAGGTAGGAGAATGATCTTCCTCCGGAGGTGGTTCTGCGAATTCGTGGGACGATGGCGAGGGCGAGGCTGGTGGAGCGAAGCTGGCGGGTGTGGGTGTAGAACGAGAGTCGTCTGTTGAGGTAGTCGGGCCCATGTTGTGGAGCGCTTTGTGTGCGTGGGTGAGCAGTTTGAACGTGGTCCTTTTGTTGACGGGGAGCCAGTGGAGGTTTCTCAGGTGGGTGGTTATGTGGCTGTGGCGAGGGATGTCGAGGATGAGTCGTGCGGCGGTGTTTTGTATGCGCTAGAGCCTAGTCTGGAGTTTGGCGGTGGTTCCTGCGTATAGGGCGTTTCTGTAGTCCAGTCGGCTGATGACGAGGGCCTGGGTGACTGTTCTTCTGGTTTCTGTGGGGATCCACCGGAAGATCTTTCAAAGCATTCTCAGGGTGTTGAAGCATGAGGATGAGACGGCATTGACTTGTTTGGTCATCGTGAGGGAGGAGTCCAAGATAAAGCCCATGTTGCGTGCGTGGTCCGTGGGTGTCGGTGCGGTTCCCAGCGCCAAGGGCCACCAAGAGTTATCCCAGACAGATGGGGATTGTCCGAGGATGAGGGCTTCCGTCTTGTCTGAGTTAAGCTTGAGACGGATGTGCTTCATCCAGTCTGCTACTTCTTTCATCCCTTCCTGGAAGTTGGTTTTGGCGGTGGCTGGGTCCTTGGTGAGGGATAGTATCAGCTGGGTGTCGTCGGCATAGGAGATGATGTTGATGTTGTGTTTTCGTGCGATGGTGGCGAGGGGGCTCATGTAGATATTGAAGAGTGTTGGGCTGAGTGAGGATCCTTGAGGAACGCCGCAGATGATCTCGGTGGCCGCAGATCGGAAGGGGGGGAGGTGGACTCTCTGGGTTCTTCCAGAGAGGAACAAGATGATCCATTCCAGGGCCTTTCCTTGGATTCCAGTGTTGATGAGGCGCTGTATTAGCGTGCGGTGGCATACGGTGTAAAAGGTTGCAGAGAGGTCCAGGAGGATGAGGGCAGCTGTTTCCCCGTTGTCTATCAGGGTTCTGATGTCGTCTGTGGCTGCGATGAGGGAGGTCTAGGTGCTGTGGTTGGCTCGGAATCCGGACTGGGAAGGGTCGAGCGAGTTGTTGTCCTCGAGGAAAGCAGTCAGCTGTTTGTTGACGGTCTTCTCGATGACTTTAGCCAGGAAGGCGGAGAAGAGAGATGGGACAGAAGTTCTTGAGGTCCTTGGGGTCTGCTGTGGGTTTCTTCAGGAGGGCGTTGATCTCTGCGTGTTTCCAGCTTTCAGGGAAGGTCGCTGACGTGAAGGAGCTGTTTATGACGTTCCACAGGTGGGGTGCGATGGTGGTGCCGGCTTTGTTGAAGATGTGGTGGGGGCATGGGTCGGAGGGGGAGCCGGAGTGGATGGTGCTCATGACGTGGGTGGTGTCATCATTGCTGATGGGGGTCCAGGAGTTGATGGTGTTGCTGTGGGTCGTTGGTTTGGTGTCCTGAGGTGGAGTTTGGGATCCGAAGCGGTCGTGTAGGTCTGCAATTTTGCGGTGGAAGAACGTGGCGAGGGAGTTGCAGAGGTCTTGCGAAGGGGTGATGTCGTTGTTGCTCTTTGACGATGCTGAAGAGTTTCTTGCTGTTATGGGTGTTGTTGTCCAGTCGCTCTTTGAACGATGTTCTCTTGGTGGTCCGGATCTGCTGGTGGTATTCGCGGGTGGCGGCTTTGAGGGCTGTCATGTTTTCTGTCGTTCGTTCTTGGCGCCAGGTCTTTGAGTGTTCGGCAGGTTCTCTTTGCGGCTTTGAGGGAGTCTGTGAACCATGAGGGTTTTGTGGGGGTGGTCTTGCTGTGGGGGGTTTTCAATGGAGCGAGGTCGTCGGCGCAGTTGGTGATCCACTGTGCGAAGTTGCGGGCTGCGTCGTTGGTGTCGGGTATGTTGGTGTCGGCAGGTGGGTTCTGGCTCAGTGACGTGGTAAGCTGGTCAGTGGTGACTTTGCTCCAGCATCTGCGGGACATCCGATGCGTGTGGTGGTGAGATGCAGTCTTCTTGAATGTGAAATGTAAGCAGCTGTGGTTGGTCCAGTGTAGTCCTGTGGAGTGGTTGAAGGCGATGTGGTTACTGGCGGAGAAGATGGCGTCGAGGGTGTGGCCAGCGAGGTGGGTGGGGGTGTCCACCAGTTGCTTGAGTCCGAGGTTGGCGAGATTGTCGAGCAGGGTGGTGGTGGTGTTGTCGTTGTTCTTCTCCAGGTGAAAGTTCAGGTCTCCTAGGAGGATGTACTGTGGTGAGACTAGGGCATGCGGGCTGATGGCGTCGGCAAAGGTTTCGCTGAATTGTGTGCGTGGGCCCGGGGGTCTATAGATGAGTATTCCTCTGAGGGTGGTCTGGGGGTCGGTGTGGATCTGGAAATGTAGGTGTTCGGCGGATGAGATGGTGTCTTCGGCGTTGGTCGTGATGCTGATGGTGTTCCTGTAGATGATGGCGACCCCTCCTCCTGTTTTGTTGACGCGGTCCTTCCGGGTGATTTTGTAGCCGTCCGGAATGGCTATGGCGATGTCGGGGGCTGAGGAGGCGTTCATCCAGGTTTCTGTGAGGAAGGAGACGTCTGGTGGTGTTGTGTCGAGGAGGTCCCAGAGTTCGATGGCGTGCTTGTGAACGGAGCGGGTGTTGGGGAGGATGCACTTGAGGTGGGTGTTGTTGCTGTTTGCTTTGGCGGGCGGGGGACGGGGTTTGAGGCAGGTGAATTTGCAGGCTTGACAGGTGAGTGGTCCGTGGGTGCGTCTGGGGGTGGCTTGATAGCAGGCTGGCGCTCGTCCGGTGTTGAGTGCGTTGAGGGTGGCGGTGTTGTATGTTGGTCTGGGTCCGACGAGGTCCAGGGGTCCTGGCGCTGGGCGGGCGTAGACGGGCATGCCTATGGTGCACAATCGGTGCGCCCGCTGCGCGTGATTGCTGCGCGTTCGCGCGGTCTCCGCCATAAATGGCGAAGTGGGAGGGAGGAGCAGCTGGGAGCGGGGCGGCGAATGGGGAGCGGGATCGGGTACAGAAGAGAAAAGGGGGCAGAATGAATGAATGAATGAATGAGGATGTATAACGCGCAACTTAGCCCAAGGGCATCAAGGCGCAAGACAAGGCAGATATCAAAGTAACAGGTCTCAGATCACCGGGTCCATGGCTATGAGTAGGCCTCTCGGAAAAGCCAGGTTTTCAAATCCTTGCGGAAGCGTGCCAAAGATGGTTGTCCTACCTCCCCATCTTGCTTTGGCAAATCTAGGAGCTAGAAGAAGATTTTTGGTAGATGACCGAAGGGCTCTACTGAGGAGGTAGGGAACTAGGAGAGACCTGATGCCCTCTGATCCAGATCCATAAATAGCCCTGTGGGCAAGGCAAAGAAGATTAAAGGAGATCCTGGACTGAACAGGCAGCCAGTGAAGGTCTTTCCTGGCCAGGGAAGCTGAGGAGAGCCTAGGGAGATTGAGGACCAATCTGGCTGCGGCGTTCTGGACCATCTGTAGGCGGTGAACAAGACTCTGGTTCATGCCCCCATACAGCGCGTTACAGTAATCCAGTCTCGAAGAGACTAAAGCCACAGTGGCCTGCTTCCTCGCATCAGGAGAGAGATAGGGTCCAATCTTTCTGAGGATCCTGATGATACCACAACAGGTGGACACAGTCCTGCTGACCTGCCGGTCAAAGGAGAGAGCGGTATCAATCAGGACCCCCAGGTTCTTGGCGGAATGGGACGGGAGAGGGCAGTCCCCAAGGGAGTCCAGCCACCAGTCTTATGACCAGATGTCCTGGCGACCCCCGAAGATCAAAACCTCGGTCTTTTCTCCGTTGAGTTTTAGGAAGTTTTGGACCATCCAGCGAGATACTGCCTCCATACAAGATCTAAAATTGAGGGCAGAATCATTCACCGACTGCGTTAGGGAGACCATGATTTGTGTGTCGTCGGCATACGACAGTACCTCAAACCCATAGGATCTCACTACCCTGGCAAGTTGGGCCACATAGATATTAAAAGGGGTGGGACGTAGGGAAGATCCCTGGGGGACCCCACACTGCACAGGTATAGAAGGGGACAAAAAAATCACCCAATTTCACTCTCTGCTCCCTTTGATGGAGACAGGAGGCTAAGAGACTGAGGGCAGAACCCTCAACACCTATCTCCCTGAGCCTGGAAACCAGGACAGAGGGTGACAAAGTGTCGAAGGCTGCCGTCAGGTCGAGTAGGACCAAGACGGTAATATGGCCCCTGTCAACCTTCGAGCGGACGTTATTAGTCACCACAGTAAGGGCAGATTCAGTGCTGTGGGCTCGTAGAAAACCATGCTGCGAGAAGTCCAGCAGATTCGAGTCATCCAAAAAGGTGGTAAGATGGTGGTTGAGATGGACTTCCAGTATTTTGGCAGGGGCCGGTAGAAGGGAAATAGGTCGAAAAATATTCAGGACCCCAGGGTTCAGGGAGGCTTCCTTCAAGAGTGGTTTAACCACTGCCAGTTTCCAGGAGAGGGGAAAAACCCCCTCAATGATGGCAATGTTAAGCACCTCTAGAAGGGGGGGCAGAATCACCTCAAGGCAGGTCTTCAGGATTTTCAACAGACAAGGGTCCAGAGGGGAACCTGATTTGATGTTGTCGAGAAGGCGGTTAGTCTCCTCTAAGGTGAGGAGAGGAAAAGAGAGAAGGCTAGATCCAGGTTCTGCAGGCTCATACACTACGGTGGCCGGGGAGGGAAAGGAAAGGGATCTAACTCCCGATTGAGGAGTTCCAAAGAACTTTAAATGTCAGCAATTTTAGAGTGGAAGAAAGTAGAAATTTCGTTACAGAGCTCCTGGGATTCCACTATGGAATCCACCCTCTGGGGGGCAGAGAGGGAATCAATGATCTTAAAAAGATCCCTGGATGAATTCAATGAGGTGGTCAGATTAAGAAAATAGGCCTTTTTTTCCCTCAATAATTGCTAATTTATATTCTTTTAAAAGAAATGTATGTCGTTGTTTATTTTCAGTGGAATACAGATGGGTGCGCCAGAGCCTCTCCTGCTTTCTGCAGCCCTGTCTCAGTCGTCTGAGTCTGTCAGAAAACCAAGGTGCGGAAGGGCTCTTTCTTGCAGAGTAATGTTGCTTGGCGGGGGCTAAGATGTCTACGGCCTCAGTGATGATGTTGAAGAGATCCGCTGCAGCAGTATTAGTGTCCTTATTAGCAGGGGGGTTAAGGCTATTCAAAAACGGCGCAAGTGCTTCATTATTAATATCCCTAAGGTTCCTTCTGAGTTCCCATTTCTTAGAGTCCGAACGGAAGGGCCGCAGGGGAGCAGCGGCAGGGAGCGGGGGGGGCACTGAGCGGGAAAACAATCACGGGGAGAGCAGTGAGGGGGCAAGCCGCGAAATAAGCAGTGGCACAGGCAAAAAGACAGTAATTAAAACAGTGGCACAAGCAGAATTAACAGGGCACAGAGCAGAGAATGCACAAAATACTCAGGGCAGCAGGAGCAGCGGCAAACTCGCGGCAGCAGCGGTGAAGACCAGGACACCCACGGGGGGGCCGTGCGGTGAGTGGAGCGACCGGCCCTGCGAACAGTGTCAAGGGTCACAGCTCACCACCGCGCGGTCTCCGCCATAAATGGCCAAGTGGGAGGGAGGAGCAGAGCTGGGAGTCGGGAGCGGGGCGGCGGATGGGGAGCGGGATCGGATACAGAAGAGAAAAGGGGGCGGGTCCGCAGGGGAGCAGCGGCGGGGAGCCGGGGGGGACACAGAGCGGGAAAACAATCACGGGGAGAGCGGCGAGGGGGCAAGCCTCGAAATAAGCAGTGGCACAGGCAAAAAGACAGTAATTAAAACAGTGGCACAAGCAGAATTAACAGGGCACAGAGCAGAGAATGCACAAAATACTCAGGGCAGCAGGAGCAGCGGCGAACTCGTGGCAGCAGCAGTGAAGACCAGGACACACACGGGGGGCCGTGCGGTGAGTGGAGTCGACCGGCCCTGCGAAAGACAAATTAACATCTCCTACTAGACAGCTAGACTCCTCAGAGGCTAGCCTAAGTGACGTGGAGTGAGGGCCAGGGCTTGACTAACCTGCTTGATTTGTGACAACTCTTCAAACTGTATCTAACAACTTCAGTTACTGGTGCCTTGATTCTAGTAACATTTCCTGCGGATAACCTCAGCCTTGCAGGGTTATACTGCATGGAGCAGCAGGCCCATTGGGTGTACATTGTACCACATGAGGAATTTTAAACTGACACTAGACCCTGCCTATTAATCTAACCATACACACACAACCCAGAATGGGGATGACTAGTCTCTGCCTCTTCTTACGGTATACTGATGCTGCATGTACACATTGACCTGGCTCTACACGTCCGGCAAGGACCTCGTTGCAGAGGAGCTACTGAAGGCTGGCAGTCTGGACTTCCTAGAAAACTGAGTTACACATCACAAAATGAATGGTTATTATTATGTGTTTGGAAAGTTTGTGGAGGGTATACTAGACTGGCAAGTTGGGGTGGCTGGTATGGGTGAGTGGAGGGCAGGCATTAGACACATACTACCTTATGATCCTGCCTCCCTCAATGCATACCTAGAGACAAGAGGGACCTGTTACACTCTTACCTGCTTACACACGAAATGCCTGAGCCCACTAACCAGACAGGAGGGACTGATGCCATGCAGGAGCTGAGACTAGACTAAATAACCACAATGCAGACACCATCCACAAATGTACATGGGCACACTATACGTGCTTGGATGGCTCTACGAAGGGTTGAGTCTGCTGGCAAATGTCATGGAAATGTGAAGTGCTGCATTGCTACACCATCCTAAATGTGCTTATGTATCCAGTAATGATTGATGTCATTCCCTTTTAATTTTGTTTTTCTTCATTGTGGTGCATAACATTGTTCAGGGGAAAGCTGTCTGAAATGTTACTTTATTTGTTGAAATTAATGAATACATTGGCAAAACAAGAATTGGCATAGCCAGTAGGTCTTGCTTTTGGGACCTTATAAGTATTTGGTTATCCAGCACAATATCCTTGGTGCTACAACATCACCTGCTGCATGGCTAAACACTTACAAGGTCCCAAAGGCGAGACCGATTGGCTATGCCAGTGCTTGTTATGCTTTTCTAAAGGCCAATAGATCAGTAGTTCTTTTACGTTTGAGGGGCAAAGAGTCCTTCTCTTATAGTGAAAACAAGTGCACCTCTAAAATTATTTAGGGACAGTTCCCTTTTTTTCCAACAATTCATGTTGTCAATCTGCATAGCTGTTGGCCTGGAAGTATTGCATAACAGCATGGTAAGTCAAAAGTGAGCTGTTTTCCTGTATTTCTCTGTGTATTTTTTTAAATATTTTTGAATGCAGATAGGACAACATTGCAGAAGTCAATCAACACGGAAAACTCTGACCTTTATTCATAATATAATATACTGTTTTAAGTCTTAAAGAATCGTTTGCATGTTTTTACCAGTGGCTTCTTGCTGCATCATTTACACGCCGACTCCTTCTATAACTTGACCCATGTTCTGGTTCTTAGAGCCAGGCCGGACACCATGACTCGGCTGCCCCTGTTAATTTGCTGGCGCGCTCACCTATACCCATGTCCGCGCAACACAGGCGGAGAAGTGTGGCTCAATGATTAGAGCGGCAGACCCTGATGCAGAGGTCTAGCCCGGGACCAGGGTTCAATTCCCCGACTCGGCGGGTCTTGGGCTCAAAATTCCACGGACCTGATAATTCTCGCCTCGGTGCCTATTCCAATCATGGAGTCCCACTCTGCAACTCTGGGCAATAGCTTGCTTAATCTCCACAACGGCCCCTACAACGCTAAGGATGCCTGGCCTCCACCTTGGGGGTGCCCAGGAGTGGACGCCTCACAGGGAAAGCCAGGATGGGTTCCATAGCGGTATTCGTACAAGCGCCTTGAGACCCTTGCGGGTGAGTAGTGCGCTATACAAGTATCAATTTTTTTTTACAGGCCCTTCTTCGTTGCAAGGCAGACTGCAGTGTCCGGGCCTGTCACGCACTCAGCACAATCTCTTGCGCGCATGACAAAGACGGAGGTTTCCCCGATGGTAAGACAGAGTTATTATTAGCAAAGAAAATTGTAAGAAACCATTAAAATGATAAAAGAATGAAAAGCGCTCCACTTATCTGCAGGCCAAACAATGGCGGGAAATGGGTGCAAATTAAAAAAATATAATAAAAACAAAAAAAATCTGAAACAGAGGAGAAAGGGGGTGGGTTGGGAGAGCTGCGCCGGAGGCCGAGGGGCGCACTCTAGAGGTGAGTGGGCTTCCGATGCCTAATTATTACCTCTGAATAGACATCTCTCTGATACGCATGCCTCTGAAAGGCAGACGCTAATGAAGCAGTGAGGCCTGCTTGACTTTGCCGGGATTTCCATCGCCTCCTGGCGCCTTCTCGTAGGGCCCGAACAAAGGCGCAAAGGATCCCGCGGGCCCGCCAGAGATGGGACCGGAGGCAGCACACCAACTGCAGTTGAGCCGGCTCGCAAATATGGAGGTGGAGATAAGGTAAGGACAGTGTAGTGGGCCGGCCCTCGGGGGTACCACACAAAATGTTTAGCTATTATGGGGGAGATAGGAGAGAGATTAAAGAACATCCTGTCTGTCTCGCGGCCCTTTATTTGAAGCATCATCAGTGAGGCAAGTTGGAATGACTTTCTATTCTGCATCAGCCTGCTTTGTGAATATATCTGCTATTAAGGACTGTATACCTGACTCAAAACAAATAAATGCAATTCAGTTTTACTATTGCACATTCCACAGAAATACAATGCAATTTATAATAGAAAAAAAATAAAACAAGGAGGCAACGACGGCGTATTTTAACAAGCGCTGCTCACATACACACGAGTGGTGCACGCCGCGCGCGCTGCACTAATTAACAAAGCAAAACCAAAGGGGATGATGGATGAAGTGTTGAACATTGCAAGCACTCACCCCCAGTCAACTGATCTGGGTTTAATCCATCATCATTCTTTAGCTCACTCCACCACCCCAGTTCAGACATGGCCATATGCAAATCAGTCTGACCCTGTGCCTCATGAAAACAGTCCAGCGCGAACTGCCAAGCCATGTCTTCCCTGGACCGGAAACAAGCATCCTGGGACCAGTTTCTGGCTAATCAGCCGTCATCAGCCAGGCTAGCTTAAATCCAGTTGTAAAGTGAGCAAGGGACCCACATCTGGGCATACCCTGCCAACTTAGGGCGAACGAAGCAAAACCAAAGGGTATGATGGATGGAGTGTTGAACATTGCAAGAACTCACCCCCAGTCAACTGATCTGGGTTTAATCCATCACCATTCTTTAGCTCACTCCGCCACCCCAGTTCAGACATGGCCATATGCAAATCAGTCTGACCCTGTGCCTCATGGGAACAGTCCAGCCCAAACTGCCAAGCCATGTTTTCTCTGGACCGGAAACAAGCATCCTAGGACCGGTTTATGGCTAATAATAAGCCGTCATCAGCCAGGCTAGCTTGAATCCAGTGGCAAAGTGAGCAAGGGACCCACGTCTGGGCATACCCTGCAAACTTAGGGCGAACACAGCAAAACCAAAAGGGTGATGGATGGAGTGATGATCCTGCCAGCACTCACCCCCAGGTAACTGATCTAGGTTTAATCCATCATCATTCTTTAGCTCACTTCACCATCCCAGTTCAGACATGGCCATATGCAAATCAGTCTGACCCTGTGCCTCATGGGAACAGTCCAGCCCGAACTTCCAAGCCATGTCTTCCCTGGACTGGAAAAAGGCATCCTGGGACCGGTTTCTGGCTAATGAGCCGTAATCAGCCAGGCTAGCTTGAATCCAGTAGCAAAGTGAGCAAGGGACCCACGTATGGGCATACCCTGTCAATGTAGGGCGAACAAAGCAAAACCAAAGGGGATGATGGACGGAGTGTTGAACATTGCAAGCACTCACAACCAGTCAACTCATTTGGGTTTAATCCATCATCATTCTTTAGCTCACTCCGCCACCCCAGTTCAGACATTGCCATATGCAAATCAGTCTGACCCTGTGCCTCATGGGAACAGTCCAGCCCGAACTGCCATGTCCTGGACCGGAAACAAGCATCCTGGGATCGGTTTCATCAGCCAGGCTATCTTGAATCCAGTGGCAAAATGAGCAAGGGACCCATGTCTGGGCATACCCTGCCAACTTAGGCGAACGAAGCGATACCAAAGGAGATGATGGACGGAGTGTTTGAGCAAATCAAACACTCACCCCCATTGAACTGATCTGGGTTTAATTCATCATCATTCTATAGCTCACTCCACCACCCCAGTTCAGACAGGTCCTCCCTGGACTGGAAACAAGCATCCTAGTACTGATGATGGATTAAACCCATATCAGTTGACTGGGGGTGAGTGTTTGATTTGCTCAAACGCTCCATCCATCATCCCCTTTGGTATCGCACTAATTAACAAGCAGCAGGTGTTTTTGGGAGTGGTGCATGGGTGTGCAGTCTTCACTTTTCAAGCACTGCACTCGTTCTTGTGGCACGCCGCTGCTCGCTCACGCAAGGTGGATGCCACCACAAGCACAAGTGTGTGCTTGAAAATGAGCAGAGCGACGGCTAAAGGCCCTCCTATGAAGAGCATGCGTGATGCGTAGGCGAGACCTAAAAAGGATGGAATCCACAAAATGCATGCAGTTACCATGCTTGCCCCTAACTATTCATCAAGACTGAAGAGTTGGGGCTTGAAGAACTTGCAACAGCGGGAGAAGCAAGTTTCTTCTATTCAAATGCACATTATTTTTTCCTCTAGATTGGACTCTTTTCTGGCGCCTCATGATGGGGGTAACTCAGACACTTCCCTCTTACTGTCCACGTTTGAGTACTGATGAAAGAAACTGGTTAACGGCTGGTTACATGCTGCCTGGGAATTGAGGGATGTGGTAACAGTGAATTAACTACTATACATCACAGACCTGCACTTTGCAGAAAATGTGGGCACGTCGGACTCTGCTGAAGCATATAAGAGCGTGGTGAAAGGGTTTGAAATATCAAGAGTAGTGGGTAATCAGAAGGATGCTCACCAGATAGCTAAAGAAATTGAAAATGAACTTTCATTCGAAAAGCAGTATTTATTGCTTTCAAGCCGTTCCATTAGATGGCACATAGAAATTTAAAAGGAAATGTATTCTGCACTGGCAGATGGTAACACTGGGACCCACTAAATGACAATCCAGCAGTGTTTGTATGAAGTGGGTAACAAAGCAGGCAAGCTCTTAAGGTGAGAAAGATGGGCCAATTGGATTGAGCAAAGTAGTGTTTTCACAGTAACACTGCATTTAATCAACTTCAATGGAAGACACCACGATTTTGAAGTGATGTCATTAGAACCACTAAAAACGAACTGATGCCATTTCTCATAAAATAATTTGAAATATATAATAATAATAATAATAATAATAATAATAATAATAATAATAATAATTAACAAGGTACAACCTACAGATTTGGCTTCATACATGTAAGACCGACAAGACTGCTGCTTAGTCGCCTACACTGCAGTCTGCAGTAGGCACATAGGGTTTTGGGCCAGAGAGTAAAACTGTTCCTAGATGCAGAGAAGGCATTTGGTTCAACATGTATAAGTGGAAGAGTCACAACACAAAGAACTAAACATGTGCTCTCAAAAATACATCTTACACACTCACCTGTTTCAGAACATCAGCATGTTTGTCTAGTCTTCGAATTAAAGATGAACAGTCGCCAGATATTTTTAAGCTGATCTCACAAAGACACAAAAGCTGCAGCGACATTTGGCAGAGCTCAGTTCCATATAAACTAGGCTGAGAAATTAGACTTGTAGATAGTTCCTCCAGAAACATAGTTACTTCTGTGACTTGGGTCAGAGTGGTTACCTATGAAAAACAATTATATTATAATTAAAGTGCATAAATACATGAATTAAAACAGGTCTGTGAATCACAGTAAATGTTGTTATGCTAGAAATAAGAGGTATATCATTTTATTAGGGCAACTAAGCAATGTAGAACGAATGGAAGGGTAAAAACAGGAAAAGCTATCAAATAAAAATTGGCAACAATCTAAATACAAATATGTAATACAATGAACCCCTTGCGGGCTGCCATCGGCCGTTGGCCGACGGGAGCACTACCTCGCTAGTGCTGCCGTCGGCCAACGGCCGACGCAGCCCCGCCCACCTAATAGAACGCCCGCACCGCGGCTGGAAAAACGCTGTGGTTACGGCGTTAAAAATACAACATTGTTTTGTTGTTTCAGAAATCTGTATTGAATTGTTACCCAAGTGTAACACAGCATCACGTCACAGGTGGTCGGAAGATAAAATCACAGTACTCAAACATGGGCTTGTTTTAAATAGACTATGGTTTTATTGCGAAAAAATGGCCACAACACAAAAGCTACATGTTTATGAGTAAGGGTTAATATATAGGGTTTGGAATTAGTGTTATGCCATACTTCATCTAAAGAAAATGATCAGAAGACATCATTGACGTTCAGAAGTAGAGCTTGCTAGTATTAATCTGAAAGAGGCCTAAGCATGAGATTGAGGAATGAAGTGCGAAGGGTGAAAAGAGGAAGATGTGAGAGAGGGAAACACGGAGACCGTACTTCAGCTAAACAACCTCTTAGATTTGGTAAACTGCCAAATTTGCGAAGCCTGTCAGCCTTTTCTATCCAGCGATATGAAGTTGCCAGCACTGTTCTTAATTTTCATACTGATTTGGGCATAACATAGGTCTTTGGTCTTTGGTAAAATAAATGTTACTTACCCCTCAAGCATCTGTTTGTAGTGTGGAGTGCTGTAGATTCATAGGCTTTGCATACGTCTGCCTTCTAGTGTTGAACTTAGACATTACAATCTGTTTTTCTTCGAAGAAGCTTCCAAGGGGTCTTCTACCTTAGACGACAACGCGCAGGGACACCAATTCCACCTAGGATTGTTTTTCTCTTGGTGGGCGGAAGACGAAAATTCAGGATAGAGTAAGGCTAATATGATGTGCCCTGTGCAAGGCAAGTTGCTAAATATAGTGTAATTAAAAACATATGCCATCTCAGCCAGCTTACAGAGAGTAGGGTGGGTGCATGTCTATCTACAGTACTACATGCTGGAATCTGATGGTTACAGAATAAGTAACATATTACGTACGTAGCATGTGTGACTGTAGATATAAATGATTTGCATCAACTGTAGAACTGTTTCCTCCCAGTGCTGGCTAGCAGGCAGATGAAGATATCTGAAATAATGTCCTTAACTCAGTCTGGCCAACCATAGCCTATTGATGACCTAGTATGTCACCACAGTTATTGCTTTGTTAAGATGTGCAGTGCTGACCAAGGCATTGCTTTTCAGATATCGGCTAATAGGATATTTCCCAGGAAACCCATGCTGTCTTTCTTTTTAGGTGTAATGTGGCCCAGAGGGATGTAAGTGGTCTTATTTCCATGGGTGATGTTCCCTCACCCACCAGGGAGACTAGCAGGCCTTTGCACCAGTCAAGGTCACAGGCAGTGTAGCAGAGCCTCTCCTCCTCACACAGTCCATCTGGCAGACAACAATTTTTAGGGTTTAAATCTCACCTTATTATAGTTCTTTTCCACACACCCAATGTGATTGAGGGTCTAGGTCTTTGAATTTTCATGTTGGGGTTCTGCTTCTTTTGAAGTATACCCTTCTCTTCTCTCTTTTCCTCTTGAAAGGCTGTCTGTCACAGCAGGAAGTACGCCATAGCCGATAGTCTAACAACACAGGCCATGGGAGTGACTACAGTTCACACATGGGTGCCAGCCACAGTGATATATGCATCAAAAGGTTAACCCTGGGCTCCTAGCTCTACTCTTTATGATTCTCTTATCAGCCCCATCTCCTTCCTGAGATGTGTCCAGGTTCCTTCCTTGTGATCTCTCACTAAATAAAAGAGCACCCTTTGAAGTGTGCAGGGGGAGCCTCACTCCCCTCCTCCACTGTGTCCCCTCTAGCTCACAAATGCAGCAATCTGTATGGGGGCGATTCCTCCACTCATGTTATCACCATGCACGCCTGGGTTTCCCAAAAGTGAACCCAGTGCCCTCCATATAATGTACCATTGCAGGCACACTCTCACTCAGTGTATATACACAGCACACATACACACTGTCCATTACTGTTAACTTCATGTATTGCTCCACCCCAGGCACACATACATGCAGTACACACATTCACTCTGTGCATACTGCTCAGTAATGTAGCCTTTCTGTATTGTACCATGGTGTGCTACTTGCAAACACACGCACTGCTTCCACACACATTCATCATGTGCGCAATGCACACTTCACCCTTCATGTATTGTACTTTTAGCAAGCGCAGCTACACCCAGCACACGCTTTAATTGCACACACACTGACCAGCGCATCAGCTCTCATGTAATGAATTCCTCTCCAGTATATATATATATACTCCGCTAGACACGCACTCACCATGCATGACTGCACAGTACTGCTCTATCCCTGTACTCTACCCTTCTCCAGCACACATATATCCAGGGAAGTCTCCACTCTTGTGCTGTGCAGCACTTTACATCTAACTGATGTATGCCAAGGGTGAGTTAAGCACACAACAGCAGAAATTTAAAAAGGTTGAGTGAGTTGGTAGGCTTCACCCCAGTTACAGGTTAAAAAGGACCTGTTCACTCCTTTTCCTAAACACCATACCGTATGCTGCCACCACCTTGGTTTTACTGCTGAACTCCTGGTGAAGGCAGTAGCCCTCCATCACTATGAGGGTAGTGCTTTGGGCACCCCTGCTGGTCAAAAAAAAGACCGCAATCCGTGAGACAGGCTTATGACATGGGGCACACGCATGATTCCAGTTTCCCTACGACAACAAAAATCAGCATTAAGGATCCAGACAACAGCACAGAGGGCACTCAAGGCAGTGGTACAGTCTACAACCCTGTAGAGGAATGTTACGCCACAAAACCCTGATACCAGAATCTTGAAGAAAGATGTCTGGTCCCTGCTCTGCATGTATGTGGTTATGGCAGCTAAGTGGAGGGACATAGCGGTATATGCAAGACTTGCCTTCTAAAGGTGTAAATAGTAACAAACGTATCATTAACCTTGAGTTTGAAGGTGTCTTATAGCTCTGAAATGCAGTAATGGACATATCTCTTCCATTTGGCTGCATAGCATGCATGTAGTGGGCCTACGTGCCACATACAATATTGGCATCACCCCTTATGGAGTTTCAGGTAAGCAAACTCAAAGACCCCAGTTGCCAAATTCGCTATGTTCAGCTACCTGGGATCTGGGTGTTTGATTTGGCCTTGTTGCTGTATAAAGAGGTTTGGTCTGACTGGCAGCTCATTCTGGGGTGGATGCACATCTTCAGGAGTATTGAGGACCAGGGCTATCTGGCTCAAGCTGGGGCCAAAAGGATGAGGGCATACACAACTGCCTCCTCTTCTTCACTGAATAGTGAATGAGTGGGAGAGGAGGAAAAGTATTGGTAAATCTCCCCGCCCATTTCATATAGTGCGTTGCCCAAGGATTGTGGGTACCTGGATGTGAACCTTGGGTATTCTGCGTTTTGCGATGTGGCAAAGAAGTTGACAGATGGTGTTCCCCACTGCTTGACTTACCTGTAGAGAACTTGCGGGTCAATTTCCCAATCGTGGACTTGTTGATGAGTCCTGCTCATCAAGTCAACAAAGTTGTTGTCCACACCTGAAAGGTGTTCTGCCAGGAAATACATCTGGTGGTGGATTACTCAGTGCCAGATCTTGTGCTAGTGCAGACAGCTAGGTGAGTGGGTACCCCACTATTACTGTATGTAGTACATGATGTCATGATGTTTGTCCTTACAAGGATCAAATTACAATGGGCAAGCATGAAGAAAGCTTTCATGGTGAGGTGAATGGTCATCTGCTCTATTAGTTGATGTGTTGTCCTGATGAATGGGGTTGGGGGCAGGTGCCTTGAATGCTCCTGTTGCCAAGATGCGCACGCCACCCAATGAGCAATGTGTCACAGTAATTTTCACCTGCAGTAGAGTGTCTAGAAAAGGTCAGGGTGTTGCTGTCCCACTATTACTGTATGTAGTACATGATGTCATTATGTTTGTCCTTACAAGGATCAAATTACAATGGGCAAGCAAGAAGAAAGCTTTCATGGTGAGGTGAATGGTCATCTGCTCTATTAGTTGATGTGTTGTCCTGATGAATGGGGTTGGGGGCAGGTGCCTTGAATGCGCATGTTGCCAAGATGCGCACGCCACCCAATGAGCAATGTGTCACAGTAATTTTCACCTGCAGTAGAGTGACTAGAAAAGGTCAGGGTGTTGCTGTTTTACCATTGCACAGAATGCTGAAATTAAAACACTGAATTATACCTGGGAGTCAAAAGAAGTAGTTGTTCACCATGGATCAAAAAACTAATACCATACATATAACACCCGTGGGAACACACCATTCAAACACATAGGTGATACTGACCGAGTTAAGGCTCAAGGGCATCTGGAAAAAATTCCCATCAGAAGCCACACTGTACCGCCCTCTTTAAAATCACTTGGGTTCTCCTTGCCCAGGAGACAAAACAAAACGGCCGGTTAAGTGTTACCGTGACCGATTGTGGATGAAAAAAACATGTGAGAGGGGGGTAATGAATGTTTTAAGTGTTGGCAAATGAAAAAAGCAGTGTGAAGTGAAAAGTGAAATAGTGAGGGATTATAAAATTAGGTAAACTGGGTAGAAGTAAACAATTTATTAGTGTTTCCCAGTCCCTAACGTTAAAAGACAAGTGCAAATGCGGGTTTGAAATAATATCCGCAATCAGTAGTGGTCAACATGTTTCTGCATATGAAGAAAAGGTTTTCATGCATTCTTCAGGACCTGTTAATTCAAACTACTGCTTTTCGTGAAAAAAATGTTTAAAAAGATATCACCTGTAGATTCAGGTTATGTGCTCAACCACACACTGTTATCGTACCGTACCAGGAGAATGGAATCCAAGGAAACAACAAGAGAAAACAGAAAAACATGAAAATATCATATTAATCAAACAAAACCTTTGCGTCATAACATTATGATCACAAATACCTCGAAACGAGGTTCAAAGCACTCACCCAAAGTTGATGGTTGAGGCGCTTCACCCCACCTGACTGCGGCTCAGGTATGAGGAGCACCGCTCTAAATTTGAGAGATTGAATTATAAGAAGGGAGGCAACCAAGGCTCAGTAAAAACATCCATAGAACTATATATGGATATGTAATGAACATTCACTGCTTCTACCCACATCACAAACACTGATGGGGACCAGTGTGTTAAAACTATCTGTCAGTAGAGAATATCTTGAAAAGATTGCCACTGGTGGTGAGAAGTCAATCATATATACGATATGTAATCTTTCTAATTTGACAGGCACAATGATGACAAAACCATAAGACTCTCGCCCATTGCGTTCTAAGTATCATCATCATATTCATGTTGTGTTATTTCAGGTGGTAAATAAGCACTGCGCCGTTAGGGGTAATTAAATCCAAATCGTGCTCGTTATGACAAAGTCTCGGGCGTACAGGCTAATGTGTTGGCTCTACGATGTCGAAGATCGTTAACTTGCTAAGCTATTAGTAGTTGTGGACTCATCTTCATGCTTTTTTGTACACAGAGGAACACACCCAGCGAGTTATAGGCATTCCGATCTCGAGCATACAAACAAACATGCTCGCGCTACGATGTTGAAAAAAGGTTAAACTTGCGCTTGAGCTGTTAACAATTGGGAACTAGCCGTAATGCTCATATGCACCGAAAAGACACAACCATGCGTGTTAAAGACAATCCGGTTGTGCGCAGCTTACCTGTCCGTCGATGTCTCCCGACAGTCATCCGAGCTGTCTGGGGGGGCCCAAGCAAGCGCCGAGTTTATGCAAATGTTTCAGAAGATGGAATCACGTGATCGGCAGCGGTCACGTGGTTGATTAGCATGTCGGGAAATGGAGTTCAAGGCGCGTAACTTTGTAGTTACTGCGAAGTGGAGCGCTGAGGCTCAGTATTTAAATTATAATTCCGTTATGCTTGAAATGTAAGATGTATCAGGCCAAAATGCACGCGATTTAAGGCTGTTTATTACCATTATGCATTGTAGTTAGCAAAGAAACGGCCGTCGATTACTCAAGCGGCTAGAGAGACCAGAGGAAAAAATACCAACATTGTGGGTGAAACTCAAGTCACCTAGCTAGTTGACTCCATGCGCCGTCATTGAAGGTTATACTCAGTGTCTGCATGAGACATAGTATCTCTAAACCTAAAGTAAAATATTGAAGGTCTCATGTGTAGCGACCATAGTCCTGTTAATTGTCATATTGATATGCACAGGAGAAACTATTTAGATGTACTAGAAGTAGAGTGTTGTGGTGAATTAAAGGCAGCACATGATTAAGTGTCAGGGCTATATGTTAACTCAGTGAGTGCAGTCAGTTGCTTAGAGGGACATCCATGGTATTGGCTCATTTAGCCCCGCCTTATCACTATTCAGTCTATACACCCATTTTTGTTCAATTTTAAAAAGAAACCGACCGACGTCGGGGCAGTGCTGAGGAATTTGTGGTTGTTCCTAGACAGTCCAGCTCAAGCGCAAGTTTAACCTTTTTTCAACTTTGTAGCGCGAGCATGTTTGTTTGTATGCCCGAGATCGGAATGCCTATAACTCGCTGGGTGTGTTCCTCTGTGTACAAAAAAGCATGAAGATGAGTCCACAACTACTAATAGATTAGCAAGTTAACGATCTTCGACATCGTAGAGCCAACACATTAGCCTGTACGCCCGAGACTTTGTCATAACGAGCACGATTTGGATTTAATTACCCCTAACGGCGCAGTGCTTATTTACCACCTGAAATAACACAACATGAATATGATGATGATACTTAGAACGCAATGAGCGAGAATCTTATGGTTTTGTCATCATTGTGCCTGTCAAATTAGAAAGATTACATATCGTATATATGATTGACTTCTCACCACCAGTGGCAATCTTTTCAAGATATTCTCTAATGACAGATAGTTTTAACACACTGGTCCCCATCAGTGTTTGTGATGTGGGTAGAAGCAGTGAATGTTCATTACATATCCATACATAGTTCTATGGATGTTTTTACTGAGCCTTGGTTGCCTCCCTTCTTATAATTCAATCTCTCAAATTTAGAGCGGTGCTCCTCATACCTGAGCCGCAGCCAGGTGGGGTGAAGCGCCTCAACCATCAACTTTGGGTGAGTGCTTTGAACCTCGTTTCAAGGTATTTGTGATCATAATGTTATGACGCAAAGGTTTTGTTTGATTAATATGATATTTTCATGTTTTTCTGTTTTCTCTTGTTGTTTCCTTGGATTCCATTCTCCTGGTACGGTACGATAACAGTGTGTGGTTGAGCACATAACCTGAATCTACAGGTGATATCTTTTTAAACATTTTTTTCACGAAAAGCAGTAGTTTGAATTAACAGGTCCTGAAGAATGCATGAAAACCTTTTCTTGATATGCAGAAACATGTTGACCACTACTGATTACGGATATTATTTCAAACCCGCATTTGCACTTGTCTTTTAACGTTAGGGACTGGGAGACACTAATAAATTGTTTACTTCTACCCAGTTTACCTAATTTTATAATCCCTCACTATTTCACTTTTCACTTCACACTGCTTTTTTCATTTGCCAACACTTAAAACATTCATTACCCCCCTCTCACATGTTTTTTTCATCCACAATCGGTCACGGTAACACTTAACCGGCCATTTTGTTTTGTCTCCTGGGCAAGGAGAACTCAAGTGATGTTAAAGAGGGCGGTACAGTGTGGCTTCTGATGGGAATTTTTGCCAGATGCCCTTGAGCCTTAACTCGGTCAGTATCACCTATGTGTTTGAATGGTGTGTTCCCACGGGTGTTATATGTATGGTATTAGTTTTTTGATCCATGGTGAACAACTACTTCTTTTGACTCCCAGGTATTATTCAGTGTTTTGGTGTATGGCTAGGGGCGTATACCTGGTTAGTCGTTAAACTTGCCCTTAGACCCCCTTTTTCAAGTGTTGTTGTTTACCAGAATGCTGAAATGCCTTTATGGATACTCGATGTGCCCAGGAACCCTCTCCTTGAGGCCATTGTCTAATGAGGCACGAGTGGAGTGGATGCATGTGCAGTCTGGAGTGCAGCACAAATGTTATGCGGGATGCAATCGTACCCAAGAATTTCATTACAGTTTTTACAGCCAAGGGATGAATTGACTGAAAAGGGGGCAGCAGCAGGTAAAATGTCAACATCCTCTATTGGTTGGGATGAGGTTTTACTATGACAGCGTTTGACATTGAGCCCAGGAAGAGATGAATCTTTTGGGGTTAGAAGTGTGACTATTTTACATTTACCGAGCACCCTAGGTTGTGGAGCAGGGTTTGAGCTGTCAGTGTGTGGTAGGTATTGTTGCCTACTGCTGCTCTTAATCAGCCAGTTGTTGAGAAATGGAAAGAAGTGGATGCCTGCACTGTTTAAATGACTGGTCCCCATCGCCAAACACTTGGTAAAGGCCCCAGGAGACCTTAAGGCCCTCGGAATCAAAAACCAGCTTGTCTGGGAAATATGAGGTGTTTACCATAGACAGCGCCTGCAGTTTGCGGACTCGTCTTGCAGATGATATGTTGACGAGCAATGCTATCTTGATCGTGAGCAGATGGAGAAGATAGCTGTGCTCTAGTTTGAAAGGTGTGCATATCACATACATGAGGACAAAATTAAGGACCTACTGTGACATGACAAATGGTGCTGTTGGGTACATATGTATCAGCCCCTTGAAGAAAGATGGGTGATCCGACAAATGTATGAAGACCAACAGTGCCACAGCAAGTCGTTGCTGGGCTGAAGAAAGAAAAAACAAGAGAACATAAGACAATTTTGCATTTAAGTATTGGATGTTACGGGAGGAACACAACACTGCAAACTTGTCCTAGGGTACGCGTCACAACATACCTGGACATGTCATGCTGGAGGAGGACGATGAGGATGTATTCCCCCCTTACGTCTCTCCTCTCCTCTGTTTCCAGTCCCCACCGGATTCTAGCATTCAGGACCACAACAGCGCCTTTAAGCAAATGGATTTCCTTGATTCCCCACCGACCCACGTGACCTGGTCACAGGAGCCTTGCTGATGCCGCAGCTGACTTGATAGGCGGCTTTCCCTACAGAGAAGACGGCAATGAGGTGAGCCTCGGAAAGGACTCTGACACCGACGCCCACAGAAGCCCTGAGAGTGACCTGAAGACCGAAGACAACCCCATGTCCAGGACAGAAGCCCAACAGCAGACGGACCTTGGACCGAAGTCTCCAGCAGGAGAGCCAAGGAGGGAGCCGGACCACATCCTGCATTTTGAGCTGTCTCGCCATATTCCTGGGGGAGCATGGCTCTCTGAGGTACGTGCTCGTTTCAGAGGCGTATTCCAGAGGGGTTCCGGAGACGGTAGCACGTCTCGGATTGAGAAGGGAGGGGGTTAAGAGTTTCGCAGCGTAGAGAGTGTGCAGCTACCCGCGTAAAGTCTGCTTATTGGTATAGACTGGCGGCATAAAACACTTGCATGTAGCACGACAGTGGTGACGGAAAACCGGGTGATTCATAAACCTCCCTCCACTCCTAATCCCCTCACTAGTCTCAAAAAGGGACAAACTGCTCAGAGTCCTCTCTTCTTTTCCTTGAGGAACGCCGTGAACGTGGATACCAGGAAGGACCAAACCTCGACGACCCCAGATACAGAGGAAGGATTAAGAGAACTTCACCACTATATCCTTAAAATTAATAAACCCTTGTTAAAAAGACCTAAGAGCTTCTACTGTTGTTTCTTAAGTGCCACAGTACAGCATATACAGTCTTGGTGGATGGACAACCGGCTGTCAAGATAATACTTTGGTTGGAAGGTCGAAAGCCATCAACTGTTGCCATTTAATTTCCACACATAGAGGGGTAGATTGTGCAGGCTCAGGTAGAGAACTCCTCTGCCTTGCTACTGTGACAGGAGGTGCTCTCAAAGGGGCAGCCGGATCAGAGGATGTTACCATAGCCAGAAGTTCTGGGTACCACACTCTCCTCACCCTACCCGAAGCCACTAGGATGACTTTGGCCTGGTATTTCTTGATCTTTTTTCAGAATTCTTGGCAGGAGAGGCAAAGGGGGGAAAGGCGAACAGGAGTTCTGACTCCCAAAGTAGGAGGAAGGCGTTTCCAAGGGAGAGCTACCTTGGAAACTCCAACACAAAAAAGCCTTGACACTGCATATTCTCCACAGACGCAAATGAGTCGAGGAAGAGTTTTTCCTATTGCTGGAAGATGCCCTGTGCCACCTCCAGGAAAAAATGCCACTCTTCATCCACTAGGCAATGTCGGCGGAGTTCGTCCGCTCTGGGGTTTAAAGACCCTGCCAGGTGCTCAGCGACTAGAGAGATGCCCTGATCGTGCAACCACTTTGAGAGTGCCTCTTAGCACAGGACCCACAGCCCCACACTTCCCTATTTGTTGCAGAGCCGCATCGTAGTAGTGTTCTCTGTAAAAACCTGTACCTGTTCCCCCTTTGCTGGTTAGGAGGAATGACTTTAGTACCAAGTGAATAGCTCGCAATTCCAACAAATTGATGTAGAGGCAAGTTTTCTCTGGTGACCAGAGGCCTCTGAAATCCACCTCTCCGAGATGACCTCTCCAACCCAGCAACGATGCATTAGTCATGACAGTCAGCTCTAGGTGGGGAAGGGAGAGGGGTCTTCCAATTGTGGTTGAGCAGCCACCACTGCAGGTCTTTCACAGTCTCCTTCTGCACCGGAATGAACTCTTTCAAGTCCCCTCGGTCCTGAGCCCACTGTGATTTCAGATCCCACTGCAGAGCCTGCATGTGCAACCTGGCATGTTCCACAAGCAGTATGCAGAGGGCCAAGAGGCCCAGAAGCCTTAGATTCACTCTCATGAGACCCAGGAAGAGGGTTGAAATATCTGGATCGAATGTAGTAGTAAGCATACTTTTATAGCGCAACTATCACCCAGAGGGTATCCTGGCGCTTTGACTCATACTGACCTAGCCCACACAACAGAAGGAATTACACATCCCTAGGAAAAAGATGGGATTTCAAGCCTTTCTTAAATGAAGCAAGATTGTCAATGCTCCTTTATGTTAGCGGGAGAGAATTCCAAAGTTTGGCTGCAGTGTGACCAAAGGAACGGCCACCCATTCGCACCCTTTGCATTCTAGGCACCGCCACTAGATAGGCTGATGAGGACCGTAAAGATCTGGCTGGGGTGTACCAGGAAAAAAGCTCTTGTACCCGTTCAGGCCCCTGACCATGAAGGGCCTTGAAGACAATGCAAGATGCTTTAAAATCAATACGCTGATTGAAGCAGAGGAAAGGCTCTGAAGAACACAGTATCCAGGATGGCTCCAATGTAGAGGAGCCATTGTAAAGGTCAGGCAAGTTAGCCACATTGATGGAAAATCCCAAAAATGTCAACAGTTCGGCCGTCGTCAGGAGGTAGCTTTACAAGTGCTTGAGGCGAGCCGCCTTCAGAAGCCAGTTGTTGAAGTGTGGAAAGAATGACATTTCCAACCTCAGCAGATTGTCTGCAACCTCCACCATCACGCCCGAGGGGAGCACCGAGATTTGAAAGTGCTCTTGGCGTACCTGAAACCGCGGGTTGCACCTGTGTGATTGTAGGACAGGAATGTGAAAATAGGGATCCTACAAATCCAAAGCCGCCATCCAGTCTCTACGACTCAGAGTAGACAGAACTTGGGTCAGTGTGAGCATTTTGAACTTGTCCTTCCAGAGTAAGAAGTTCAGAGGCCAAAAATCTCCATCCATCGTAAGCACCAGTAAATAACAGGAGCAATAACCAGTTCTGATCTCTGGTATTGGCAGCCTCTCTATAGCTCCCTTTGTAAAGAGTGTCTTAACTTCTCTAAGGAGTATGGATAAGTGCTCCTTCAGAAGGTGGTGCGGTGTTCCAGGAATATCCGAGGGATGGGACAGGAAAGGTAGGAAGCAGTCCAGTAGCACAATCTGGAGCAATAATTAGTAAAAGAAAATGATGCTCCTCCATCAGTGGAGTGAAAGGTTATGCAGCTTCCAATAAGGAGATCATAATTCAGTGAAGGCAGATTAAAGTGGTTTTGCAGTGACTGCAGGGATGGGTGACTGGGAGTCTGGGTGGCACTTTGCCCTTGGGGGCCTGGGTGCCATTGGCCTGTTCCTCAGCATCTTCCATGAAAGGACTGAGAGGCCTGTTGCTGCTGAGGTATGTATTGGTGTTTCCTCTGCTAGTATCTCCTGCCAAAGCCTCAAAAGGGGCAAAGTTCCTGGGGGACTGCAAAGCAGGACGGACTAAGCCTAGAGATCAACCAGAGACCTTGCTGTCTTTAAACTTTTCTAAGACCTAGGTAATGTAAGGTTGAAAACCTCCTTCTGATCACCGCGGCAAAGGAGGCAGATTCTTCTGTTGCCACAGCCTGGGTTGGGCCAATTTCCAGGAATGTATCAAGACCACTGGTTTCTCAAGGTAATTAAATATATTGCCCTTGTCATATTGGTCTTGGTCATCTTTCTTGTTCCCATCATCATAGTGGGTGAGGTATGTCAGGTTTTGGGGCCTATCAGGACCAACAAAGCATTTGACTCCGACATGGAGGACCGATTTAGCAGCCTACGGTGTCACTCTGCTTCAAGTAGTGCGAGTGGCGAGACAATAGAAATCTATGTCTAGACTAGTTATGTTTCTTGGCCTTTTTCGACGAACCTGAATCTTTTGACCTTTTGGCCTGGCGTCAACATACTGAATTACCGACTAACCCGGTAGTATCCTGGCACCGTCGGATTATGATATTGTAACGCTGTACCAAACGCGCCTGATCCTGGGCTGCTGAACCAAATACAGGTTACACTCCCTTGCCGGTCACACACGAGTGTCCGGGCAATTAGAGGCTAATAACGTTAAGGCATTAATTGAATGTCCTGATGATGGTCCCTATGATTAATTGGGGGACCGAAACGCCGTCGACCTGTCTAGCACCCTATACAAAACGTGATTGCTATGTAATGTAATGGTGCTGTGTTGATTTCTCTGTACAACTGAATTTTATACAGAAAACGTTTGTTTGCCTTAAAAGCCCTTCTATGTTTGTAACCTACCTTCTGTATTTGATCCATTAGTGGTTGGGCACAGGCTTGTGTACCACACTGGTGATTAGTTGAAGGTATTCCAATTGTACGGATCATTTGTTTATTGAGTAAACTTAAAGACCTCTGTCCGGCTGGATATGTCGCTCAAAATATAGAACTGATTCTGTCTATATTCACTGTCTCATATATTCCTGAATGCATGGGACCGCTGTTGTTCGAAAAAGAATGTCCACTGCTTAGGGGCAAGAGGTCTATGAGAATTTACCCGATCTAATTGCAGAGGGTGATGGAGATACGTTAAATGAATTTGAAATTGATATAATAAACTTGACATGCATTTAAAGCAATATTACTTTGAGAATAGGAAACAGGATGAAGGTTGAATCAGTTGAGAATTTTGTTACCGAACTGAGGAAGCTGGCAGGGTTGTGTAACTTTGGATGACAATACTGAGGAGAGAATACAAGACCAGTTCATGCTGTAGTGTGGGATGTAGAGTGACAGTATGGGAGAAATTGTGGGTTAAGAATGACCCTAGTCTCAAAGAAGTAATAATTATTGCCAAACAAGTAGATCATTCCCTACATTTTACACAGGAACTGAAAAAATCCAAATAGAAGGTGTCTTCTGTCCAGACCAATACAGGGCTTAAAAAAGCAATCTCATGTAACCAAAACTACGTTTTTATGTTGTATGCCTAGCAATCCACATCAGTTGTAGATCATGTGAGCAGAAAGGTCACTTTGCCAAATGTTGTAGGTCCTTGCTTACTAAAGAGAAAGTTCACAACATTGATTGTGAAGAAGGTGATGTACTTTTACAAATTGTGAATGATGTTAAGAGCGTATCAAATGTGAAATGTGAACATCCTTCTGATGTGGTTAGTGTCAATGGGTACAATGTGTCAAAGATGAGGGACTCGGGTGCGAGGTTATCCCTGGTGTATGATGAGGATTATGCTAGACATTTTGAGGTTGAAGGTCAATCTTCATGACCCGGATTTAAGCCTGTATAGTTACTGTGGCAAACCCATTGAACTGGTGGGGTAACTTGAGGCTGAGTTTGAGTTCAAGGGATATTACGTTTCTGGGAAAGTTTATGTTCCCGTTAGGGAGATTCTATTCTCAGTTGGCCACGTCAAAAACGTCTGGTTATGTTTCTAGACCCATTCTTGATCCCCAGGTACAAGTCAGGAAGGTGGACGAAGTATCTGACATGCTCCGCCGAAGTATCCAGTGGTGTTCTTGGACAAAGTGGGATGTGTAAGGGGATATTTGCATGTCATCATTTTGAAAGACAATGCCATTTCATTTGCTGCCAAAGTGAGAAGTATTCCGATAAATCTTCATGCAGCTTTTGAACCTGAGCTTGAAGGATTGAAGCATAAAGGGATAATGGAACCAGAGAAGTGGCTAGCTGGCTCGCTCCAGTAGTTGTAGCCACAAAACCCTCAGGAGATATAAGTTTGTGCACCGACCCGAGACACCTTAACAGAGAGATTGTGGAGGACAAATGTACCCTTTCCAACATTCAGGAGACAATAAGTAAAACCACGTTTTTCACAACATTAGACTTGACCTCAGCCTATCACCAGGTCCGCCTCAAAGGTGACTCCTAAGATCTCACTGCATTCATTATAATTTTTGGTGTCTATAGGTTCAACAGAATGCTGTTGGGTCTATGTTCAACGGAATCAGTATTACAAAAGCTGATGACTAATCTATTTAAGGGTGTGTCTCAGGTCATATTCTTCCAGGATGACATCTTGATTTACAGTGAGACGCTTTAGGAGCACATTGAGAAAATCAAATAAGTCTTGAAGATTTTCCATCCTAAGGGGATGACACTCAAATGTAATAATTGTCGTTTCTGTCTCTCTGAAATTACTTATTTTGGACATGTAGTAACGAGTAAGGGGGTAAAGCTGACCCCTCTCCTGTAAAAATATAAAAATAGGAACAGTTGCAGTCCTTTTGGGATGGCAGAATACTATTTGAAGTTTGTCCCAAATGTTGCTAGTCATACTTAGGCAATAAGAATGCTGCTTCAGAAAAATACTCACTTTGAATGGTCAGAACAATGAGAGGACTTGGTTGATATTAAGTCTGCTCTCATTTCCTCCAGAGTTTGGGGAGTTTTCTGCAAGGTAGATCTTGTATGATTGTTACGAATGCAAGTGAAAAAGGTTTGGGATCTGTACTCAAACAGAACCAAGGTGAAAGAGATATAACTGTATAATTTTCTTCACGGTCTTTGAGGGGTGTGGAAGAGATGTATTCAACCATTGAAAAATAAACTTTAGCTGTTTATTGGGCCATTAAGAAGTTCAACCAGTTTGTGTGGGGCATCAAATTTGTTGTGCACACTAACCACAAGCCCTTGTAGGAAGTGTTTAGAAAGAAATGTTTGGACAATTTATCTTCCAGAATGTGAAAATGGCTGGAAGGATTGCAGGATTTTCAATTCCTTGTCAATTATATTCCAGGTGTGGAAAACAAAGTGGCAGATTGTCTTTCGAAATTATTAGTGGATGTTGGATTCATGGAATCGAATCTGGAAACATAGTGGATGGAGGATGAGGTGAAAGTGTGTGGGGTTACACAAGGCAGTGTCTCTGAGAAGATGTGGTAGAACAAGAGTTAGATGAAGAATTGAAGTTGGTTTCCCAGTTTATCAGGTCTAGTGATAAGTGTTGGGTTAAAGACACAAAGTTTGCTGGATATGCCAAAGTTGTGGATGAGTTGTCAGTGATTGATAACACTGTGGTGAGAGGAACTAGGTTGATGTTGCCTTTGGGTGTCCGGCAGGAACTGGGGCATTTGGCTCATGAGGGATACCAGGGTATAAGCAAAACCAAGGAAAGACTTAGGTGCCTGTATTGGTGGCCAGGGACGGATATCATGATGCAGCGCATGGAGAGTGATTGCGGAGAATGCTGTTTGAGTGATAAGACTTTGAAAGTGATGTCTTCTCTGATGTTTTGTAGAGACCTATCTTCTGATGTATGGGAGGAAATAGCTTTAGACTTGGTTGGATCGTCGAGTTCTGGTAGATCTAGCAGGTATATTTTGGTGGCAATGGACATGCTGTCCAGATGGCCCAAGGTGGGAGTGGTGCATGAGGTTACTACCAAGTCAGTGATAAGTTTTTTCTCTGAAGTGTTTGCCAGAAAAGGTAATTCCAAGTGTATCCTTACTGATAATGAAGTGCAATTTATCTCCAAGGAAATGGAAGGTTTTCGCTAGCATAAGGCATAAAAAAATGCACTCTTTATCATTCTGAGAGCAATGGAATGGTTGAGAGATTCAATCATGTTCTGAAAGAACCTATTCAAATTGTGAAAATAAATGGGGACAATTGGGTTCAAGCTGTCAAGAAAAAGGTTGAGGAGTAAAGGCAGAATCCTAGCACCACCATGAATCCTCCTTGGGTGAGAAGTTAAGGTGGAAGCGAAGGAAAGTGTGAATATCAGGTAGAAAAATTGCAACAAAGAAAGACAGAGACAGATGCAGTTCAGAAAAATTGAACTATGATGGTCACAAAGCTGTTAAGTCCTAGTTAGTGCAGGTTGGAGACATGTTGAAGATCAAGATGCCCACCAAGAAGGATTTCAGTGAGACCTACAGTGTCATAAAGGTTTTCCTTAGTGCAGGTAAGATGGGTGATAGTCGCGTTTGGAATTTTAACAGAATACAAAAATTGGAATTAATTTTACTTTTGTGTTCTTTCTCACACTGTATATTTCAGCATTGTGTTTTATTTATGGGGGAAGGTGTGTGGTATTGTTCAGGTATTGTTTTATGTACATAGTTAAATATTATGTGATCTCCCTTTTCCTTTCCTCCCTCTGTATGTTTCTCCCATTTGTATTGTCCTTGCCATTGGAATGTTTGTATCTGAATGTTAGGATTAGAAGATAGTTGGAAGATGGATTGGAGAGGCATTGCTGTGGCTTGTGTTCCTTTGTATTAGAAGATTAAACTTCAACTTTAACTACAAGAACTGCGACTTTGATTATTGAATTTCACAATAGCTCTACCACTTCTCTCAAATGCCTGAGATGAGTTACATTTCACATTGGAGTAAAAGAAAAGCTTCAACCTTGTTTGTGGGGAAAACAGGTGACCAGTACCTACTACAAATAACTCCACTGAATCATTTGAACCATAGCCACACGGAGTCCTGGAGCTAGGAACAAATCTCTCTACCAGAGACACTTAGAAACCTGTCCTTACTGCAAGGACACTTAGAACTAATATGTTCATATTTCGGTAGTAAATATAGTTTATCTAGTTCCATCTGACAATCTCCCGTCAGAAGGAAAGCTGCTTGCAAAAGTCATTAAGTTCATGGATCTAGAGAAAACAAAAATTCAAGGACTCAGGGCATCAACACATGGGTAAATAAGCCAAATAAAAACGCCTGCTCAAAGACAATAAATAAAGCAATAGTTGAGAACAGAGTAATAGTATTCTTAAAAATGTAGGCTTCAGGGGCATAAGATCCATCTCTGATAGAAAAAGGGGGATTTATAAATTACTTTCTAAGTGCAAGGAATTATGGAAAACTCTGAACTTAGCCCTTGTTCAGATGATGTTTGAACAACGAGAGAAGTATGACTAAGCACATGTACCCTATACAATCCTCCCCTTTACATGCAGGATTAATTAAAGCCAATTAATCTGGAGCTACTAGAATAATGCAAACTTAGCAAAGGCAGATCTTAGGTGCTAGTTTAAGGTCCTTGTTTACTGTACTTTTTGGATTTACTAGGAGAAGCTGACTCTCATTAACCTCCTATATCTCAGAGATCTCAGGTGTACTGACCAGAAAAGAGAATTAAGTCTGGTCAGTGTCACAGAGAGCCCGGACTGTGCAAGGAAACCGAGATCCACATGGCTGACCATGCCTGCTGGTAATAAACAATATTTTACTTCTGCAGTTATCTTGAAACAGATCAAATAAAATATGTATGTATAGTACGCATGGTTCTGTGCCTAATTCAAGAGGATACAGTTAATAAGTAAATACAGGGGTCTCTATGCATGGTGAAAACCGACTCCCATTGCTCACGTCCAGTGGGATTCTTAATTCACATAGCTTGGCATATAAACCTTTCTTGTTTATAATACCTCATAAGTAAAGTCATTCCACTGCTTTATGGGAATCACTGGAAAAAGGTTACTATTTATTAACCCCTTCTGTGCTGCGCGGATTTTCCCCCGGTGCTGAACGTTCCATTGGGCTTATGGAACCATGACGGAACGGTTCCGTCATAAGCACAGGCCACTTTATGCTCATGACGGAACCGTTCCGTCATGAGCATGGAAGGGGTTAAGGACACCAAAATCATTTAGTTAACGAATAGCATCTAGAATGTATAAAAATACAATGGTATTAGGATAATTTTGCAATGGTCCGTCCTACTAGCCCCCTTGGCCTGATAGCGGTGCATTTAAAATGTTTACGCATGACCAACATTTGCTCTAAAAATGGCTTACTCTAGGAAACAAGCATCGGTAAATAAATGACTTGCCTGTAGGTGAGGAATTAAGTCACATAAAAGCCGAACGATATGCTGCTCAGTTTCAGTAGGATTGTCGATTCCTTTGGAAAAGTGTGGCTGAAGTAATACTTTCACCATGCTCATTCGTAATTCAGAGTGCTCCCTTGACTGAGAAGGCTCACAAAACAGGTACCTCAGGAATGGAGCCATAACAGACACACTGGAGAGCGGCATCACCCTGCAAGGCAGATAAATATACATGACTAACCCCCAAAAGGATGGGTCTACAGTCAAAGGACAGCATTATAAACCAATAGCGCATTCCATTACAAGAATCTTTCTTACAACACAACGAGGCCGTGCTGGCCTGTTACTTAATCTGGCTCCATTGTATTTGCTGTCTCACAAGCTTCTGTAGGAGAGTGACATTTCAGGGGCATTGTAATACAACAGAACGTAAGCTAATGTGTTCCAGTGAACTGTCAAAAGTCAAGTGTGTAACTGTCCTGCAACTCAGATTATGGATGGAGTTTACATATAGCAATTGGCATAGCCCAGCTTACCACATACAGATCTCTCACTGTCGCTTTTCAGAAAGGGACTTCTGATCTTAATTTGGTACAGTGTTTTCTAATGTAGTATAACAGAGCTGCGGTGTAATTACATATCAAAAGTAAAGTTACTTGGACAATTAGGGTATTATGCAAGAAAGAAGGTAAACACCAAGAAGTCTATTCAATAAAAAAAATCAAAAACTATTTTCAAATCAGTAATATTTAAGGACGTTCCTGCAGAGCTCACATGCAATTGACAAAAAATATATACTGGAAGATAGGTTAGTCATACAGAAAGTATTACAGGACAATATAAGGGTGTACTAGAATCACTACTATGTCAAATTCAGCACGAAATTCTGATATAAAGCTGCTCACAAACCGAGAAACACTTCTCAAAGAGACAATTCACAGAGAAATGGATGAATGCGAGTCCTGTACCTAGACAACACCCATCTTTTTCCCTTTCACAAGACTTTTCCTACATTTTATATAGTCCAATCTATAAGTGGTAAACTTACAGATGCTTCTATTGGGAGTAGATACATTTGAGACCATACCAGTGTTATAATTTCCAATTTTCTGATATGTGACACGTAACGTTGCCATCCCTAGAGAATCCACCCATTTACATTGAACCATGTGAAGTTGATCTGGAACATCACAGAATCCATAAGGTCGGCTCCAATGAATCTCTAATTTCGTAAAGACTTGAAGACCCACCTCTTTGTAGAATACTAAATCACAATAATGAGTCACATCACCTATCACCTGTTGACACTCTGCTCGCTTTTGAACCTTTTTAGCTAGGTTTGCGCTATATAAATATTACATATATAAATCAATATAATGCTTATGGGAAAAATCAAAAAGGGAATAGTTACCCATCTGGAGAGTAATATCGAGATCATAAAATAAGTGTTTTTAGTTTAGTCATTTAAAAAAAAAAAAAATAGATCAAGTACTTGGAAGAACTTTTACATTAGCAAGGTGAAAGGCATTCTTATTTAGGAAATTGTCAATGTATTTGTAAAAGTACTCCTTATTTGTCAAATATCTCATAAAAGGAAAATAGAACAAGAATGCCTATTGGCATAACAGAGCCCAGGGTGAATCCGTAGTCTTGCAATATTTCCCAGAGCTTACAGTCCAATCAGATCACTGTAAGCGCTAAAAGCAGGGGAGAGAGTGGAATGCCCTGTCTCTTTACTCTCTATACTCCTCCAGGTCTCAGACACCGTCCTTTCTGCCTTGAATTTCGTTAAGATCTATTGTTAAGATCGCCTCCTGAATGTCTATTACCACTAAAGGACAATCTTCATCCGCAGAAGTGAGTGGGTGCAGGATATGCCGAAGTCATTTTAGGTTCAGTGTGCTATAAAACCACACTGATCAGGGTGCACAAAGTTTTTCATTACCTTAGTGTTAGACGGACCGGGAGGGTCGGCCGAGGTTACGGGGAGAGGTCTCCAGGGAGAGCCGTCTCCAACGACTGTACAGATAAGTAACTTCCCCCCCACAGACGGACACCACACAAGGTTGAAGGTTAACGAGATTTTATATGCAATTCTTAGGTTACGATGATGGATACAAGGAGGTCTGGACTCAGGGGTCCCCTCGGTTCTAGTCTCTGGTTTAGGAAGGGGGTAGCGGGACAGTCTTAGTTACCGATGAGTACAAAATAGCTCTCAATCCTCGAGCTCGGCGTTCTAGATGATCGGGCCGTGGAGGAGCCAAGCAGGTCCCGAGATGGATGAAGGAAGGACGACGGTCCGCGGCGGAGCCTGCAGGTCCCGGTGGAAGATGACGGTTACAACGGTCCGCGGCCACGCCAGCAGATCCCGACGACGATGAAGGATGAAGGTTACGACGGCTGTGGCAGCGCCAACAGGCAGGACGATGGTGCACAGGACAGAGCTATGGCAGCGCCAGTAGTCCGTCCAGGATGAGTTCCTCTTTACGTCTCTCGACTCCAAGATACAACTGCCTTCCTGCTCTGGAGCTGCCCCAGTTATAGGGCTGGCGTGCTTTGATGTCCGGACCCTCGCACTTGGAGGTCGGGAGGTCCGGGATGGGGGAGTCCAGACACCCAGCAGGGGGGTGGAGCCAGCGCCCGGGGAGGCGATGGGCGAGCGGCATTTGGTGGGGGAGAGCCATCGGCACCTCTTTCTCCCATTGACTTGTCAAGTAGCCCGCTCACCTCCTGGGTGGAGGGTGGTGCCGGAATGTCTGAGGCCGGGCCAGGCCCAGGGTTGAGGTCGATCGGGGGCCAGGCGGCCTCGTGGTGGAGTGTCCAAGATGGCGCCCCAGGCTGGGCGCGTGGGCCGGCAGTGGATCGGACCCACGAGGTCGGCAGGCTCGAGGGCAGGGGTCCCTGAGGGGACGGAGGACTTGCAATGGTGTTGTGTGGTACTTGCGGGACTGGGCCCAGGCCCGGTTGGGCCGGGGGAGAGCGGCCCTTCATGTGGCCTGTCCAACATGCGTCCCCCCCAGCTGAAGGCGGGGAGAGTTACCCATCCTCTTGGGGACTCTCCTCGTCGAGGCGGAAAAACCGGGACAGGCCATCCGCGTTGGCGTGATCTGGCCCAGGCCGGTGTTCGACTGTGAAGTCCATACCTTGCAAGGAGATGGACCAGCGTAGCAACTTTGGGTTCTCCCCCCGCATATGCATCAGCCATTGCAGGGGACGGTGGTCGGTCTGCACCCGAAAGTGGGTGCCGAAAAGGTAGGGCCGGAGCTTCTTGAGGGCCCATACCACAGCGAAGGCTTCCCTCTCTATGGTGCTCCAGCGTTGCTCCCGTGGTAGGAGTCTCCGGCTGATGAAGGCCACCGGTTGATCAAGGCCTTCGGTGTTCACTTGAGACAGGACTGCCCCAATGCCCTGGTCGGAGGCGTCCGTCTGGACGATGAACTCCCGGCTGTAGTCTGGGGCCTGGAGCACAGGGGCGGAACACATGGCGGCCTTTAATTGTTCAAATGCATTTTGACACTCTGGGGTCCAGGTGACTTTCTTGGGTTGGTTCTTTGACGTGAGTTCTGTGAGGGGCCCCACTATGGTACCATAGTCTTTTACGAACCTTCGGTAGTAGCCCGTGAGGCCCAGGAAGGCTCGTACCTCGGTTTGGGTGATGGGGGGCTGCCAGGCCTGGATGGCGGCAATTTTCAGCTGTAGCGGGGCCACTAGGCCGCTTCCCACCTGGTGTCCGAGGTAGGTTACAGACCCTTGCCCAATTTGACACTTGCTGGCCTTGATCGTGAGGCCAGCTCGCTGAAGGGCCTGCAGCACTGCTCGGAGGTGGTGGAGGTGCTCGGTCCAATGGTGGCTGTATACAGCGATGTCGTCTAGGTAGGCGGCGCTGAATCCTTCGAGCCCCGCTAGGACCTGGTTGACGAGCCGTTGGAATGTTGCTGGGGCATTCTTCATGCCGAAGGGCATGACCGTGAAATGGTAATGGCCATCGGGGGTGGAGAAGGCAGAACGTTCTTGCGCCCGGGGTGTGAGGCCGATCTGCCAATAGCCTGCTGTCAGGTCGAAGATGCTGAGGTAGCGGGCAGCTCCCATTCGGTCGACTAGTTCATCTGCCCGGGGGATGGGGTGCGCGTCTGTTCTGGTGACCGCATTCAAGCCCCGGTAGTCGACGCAGAACCGGAGTTCTGGTGTGGTGCCGGGGGCAGCTGCTTTGGGGACCAGTACGACAGGGCTGGCCCAGGGACTGTCTGAGGGCTCGATGACCCCGATCGTGAGCATCTTGGCTATTTCTTCCTGGATGCAGGCCCGTACCCGGTCTGGCACGCGGTAGGCCCGGTGGCGGATAGGGGGGCTGTCCCCGGTATCCACATCGTGCACACACCAGGAAGTGACACCCGGGGTGAGGGAGAACAGGCTGGCGAACTGTGATAGGAGAGCTTGACACTCCTGGCGTTGTTCTCTGGTGAGGGCCTCTGAGAGCCGGACCCCATCCACGGATCCGTCTTGCTCTTGAGTCCGTAGGAGGTCAGGGAGAGGCTCGGAGTCTTCTTCAACCCCAGTGTCTGTGGCCATCAGGAGGCTGAGCTCTGTTCGCACAAAGTGGGGCTTTAGTCTGTTAGCGTGGAGGACCCGGAGAGGGTTCCGGGAGGATTCCATGTCGATGAGATAAGTGGCAGGACCCTTGCGCTCTATTACTTTGAAGGGCCCCGTCCATTTGTCTTGCAGGGCGCATGGCTCAGTGGGGGACATCACCCATACCTGTTGGCCAGGTTCGAATTCAATGGATGAGGCATTCTGGTCATACCATTTTTTCATGTCCTCTTGACTGGCCTCTAGGTTGGCCTTCGCTAGTTCTCTGAACCGCCGGGTCTGGTTGCGGAGGGTGAGGAGGTACCGGAAGACATCTGGAGGGTTCTTTAGCGGAGGCATCTCCCAGCCTTCTTTGACGAGACTGAGCGGCCCTCGCACTGGGTGTCCATATAGCAGTTCAAATGGGCTGAAGCCCAGGGATTTCTGGGGGACTTCTCGATACGCGAAGAGGAGGCACGGCAGCAGCACATCCCACTGGCGACGGAGGGGCTCTTCCAACCCCCCGATCATTCCCTTTAGTGTGCGGTTGAACCGCTCAACGAGTCCGTTCCCTTGAGGGTGATAGGGGGTTGTGAATCTGTAGGTGACCCCGCACTGTTGCCAGAGGGACTTCATGTATTTGGAAATAAAGTTCGTGCCTCTGTCGCTGACGACTTCTCGGGGGAAACCCACACGGGAGAAGATCCCCATCAGGGCCCGGCCGACCACCGGGGCTGTCACAGTTCGCAGAGGAACAGCCTCAGGGTAGCGGGTGGCGTGGTCCACTAGCACCAGGATGAATCGATGGCCTTGTTTTGTGCGTGGGTCCAAGGGCCCCACAATGTCTATGCCGACTCTCTCAAACGGGGTAGTGACCACGGGAAAAGGTTGCAGGGGAGCCTTTAGTTTGCGGCCGCTCTTCCCACTGGCTTGGCACGTGGGGCAAGATCGGCAATGCTGGTGCACATCGTTTCTCATGTTGGGCCAGAAGAAGTGGGTCACTAGGCGACTGTAAGTTTTATCTTGTCCCAGATGTCCTGCCAGGGGGACATCGTGGGCCAGGTTTAACAGGAAGTCTCTGAAACGGAGGGGTACCACTAGTACTCGGTTGCTCCCCAGCTCGGCGATTCTTTGCTCGCTGTACAGCAGATCATTGTCCCAGTAGACCCAATGAGTTCCGGGGGTATCCCCTGCGCTTTGGGCGAGCGCTTGCTGGCGGAGTCCCTCGAGGGAGGGACAGGTCTTCTGTTCTTTGCGAAATTGTTCTTGCGTGGGCCCCCCTTCTTGAGGCCACTGGTCGAGGTTAGCGAGGTCGGTAGGTTGAGCTGGTTCGGCGGGAATGTTACGGTCGGTGTTTTCGGCCGGGGCGACCGGAGGCGGTGGCGCCGGCCATTCGGGTTCTTCTGGCTGGTGGTTGGCACGGGCGGCCATGGAACGGGTGGTGACGCACGCCCAGTCTGGGACGCCCAACATCCCCAGGTGTTCCTTTCGCTCCACGGCGGCCCACGGAGAGCTTTCCAGGTCATTGCCCAGGAGGCAGTCTACGGGGGCATCGTCTCGGACCGTTACTTTCAACATGCCGGAGACCCCCCCCCATTCGAAGGGGACGCAGGCCATCCGACACAGGCTCTCCGAGTTATCGGCTGATCGTACAGGGCAGAGAATGTTCGGTAGATACTGTTCTGGGGTCACCAGGTGACAGCGGACGGCTGTTACACTGGCCCCGGTGTCACGGAGGGCTTCGGCCTGGTGTCCATTGATGCTCACCCATTGGCTGTACTTCTGGGTGTTAGCGGGTAGGGGGACCCGCGGGACCATGTCTTTCCCCCCTAAGCAGGCTAGAGTCATGGCGGCTGGCTCCCACTCTTGATGCTCTTGTTCGTACTCTTCCTGTTCCTCGGAGATCTGTTCTTCCCCTAGGGCTGCAGCGGCCACTTGGCGGGGTCTTGGGCTCTGGTACTGCGGGCAGTTTGGGTCGTTCGCATAGTGGCCGACTCGTTGACATCGGTGACACGTGACATTGGCTCTGTACCCCGGTCGCGCTGGGGTGCTGCCCCGGTTGGCCGGGGGGGTGGTGTTGGTAGCGGGGGCGACCGGGGCGTTGTCTCTTCCTCGCCCTTGGCCCCCTCCTCCTCCTCTGGGTCGGTGCTGACCATTGTTGTTCCGGTTCTGTTCGTAGGACCCATTCCGGCCCACTCTGGTGATCTCCCACCGGTCAGCTTCGGCTGCGAGCTGCCGGGGATCCGTTAACTTGCTGTCGAGGAGGTGTTGTCGGAGTTCAATGAAGCAATTGTTCGACAGATGCTCCCATACCATCAGGTTAAATAGTTGCTCGTAGGTCGTGACGTTGCTTCCTCGGATCCAGCCCTCGAAGGCTCGGCTAAAGTATGTTACATAGTCCACCCAAGTTGTACCCGGGATGCGGGTGCAGTCTCGGAACCTCTGACGGTACATCTCGGGTGTGAGACCATAGCGGGTGAGGAGGGCCGCTTTCATATGGTCGTAGGAGGTCATCTGGTGGTCCGGGAGCTGTAGTAGGGTGTCGCGGCCCTCATTGAGGAATCTTCCCCAGAGACCGGCTCCCCAGTCGCTTCTATCGATCCGGTGTGCCGTCATAGCGATTTCATAGGCTTTAAACCATTGCTGGATGTCGTCCTCTCTGAAGTATTCTCGGACAACATCCTTGGGGATGTGTACTTTTTTGTCTGTGGCCCCTGGGGTGGGGGGTCGCTCGGGCACCCCTGCTTCTTTATTCTGCTTGCGTAGGTTGATCTCGGCTAGGTTTCGTTCGTGTTCGTACGCTAGTTTTTTTTCCTCGAGCTCCCTTTGTCTCTGTTTCTCCTCTCTTTCTTCTCGGAGACGCAGGTGCTCTAAGTTGATTTTTTGTTCGGCCAACTTAAGTTCAACGTCCATTTTAAGTCGGGCCATTTCTAGTTCGTGTAGTCGGGTCCTTTCCCTTTCCTGGATCTCGCCTTGCGAGAGACCCGTTCTTTGCCCTTCCGGGGCCGTGGTCGTTTTTTCTACGGTGCTTTGATCAGGGGTTCCGGCAGCCCCGGTTTCTGCCCAAGATTCTAGGGCATGCTTAAAATCGTCCTTGGTACTCAGTCCGGTGGTAGCGATACCCAGTTCGATGCAGAATTGTTTAAGTTCACGATGGTTGTACTCCTCCAATTTCTCCATTTGGAATTTCTCGGTTGATCCGCTCTCTTTCGTGGTCATTGTGACTTCGTCGTGGGGTGAGCTACTCTCTGTACGTTTATGCGGTGATTCGGATCGCGCCGCTGGCCACCAATGTTAGACGGACCGGGAGGGTCGGCCGAGGTTACGGGGAGAGGTCTCCAGGGAGAGCCGTCTCCAACGACTGTACAGATAAGTAACTTCCCCCCCACAGACGGACACCACACAAGGTTGAAGGTTAACGAGATTTTATATGCAATTCTTAGGTTACGATGATGGATACAAGGAGGTCTGGACTCAGGGGTCCCCTCGGTTCTAGTCTCTGGTTTAGGAAGGGGGTAGCGGGACAGTCTTAGTTACCGATGAGTACAAAATAGCTCTCAATCCTCGAGCTCGGCGTTCTAGATGATCGGGCCGTGGAGGAGCCAAGCAGGTCCCGAGATGGATGAAGGAAGGACGACGGTCCGCGGCGGAGCCTGCAGGTCCCGGTGGAAGATGACGGTTACAACGGTCCGCGGCCACGCCAGCAGATCCCGACGACGATGAAGGATGAAGGTTACGACGGCTGTGGCAGCGCCAACAGGCAGGACGATGGTGCACAGGACAGAGCTATGGCAGCGCCAGTAGTCCGTCCAGGATGAGTTCCTCTTTACGTCTCTCGACTCCAAGATACAACTGCCTTCCTGCTCTGGAGCTGCCCCAGTTATAGGGCTGGCGTGCTTTGATGTCCGGACCCTCGCACTTGGAGGTCGGGAGGTCCGGGATGGGGGAGTCCAGACACCCAGCAGGGGGGTGGAGCCAGCGCCCGGGGAGGCGATGGGCGAGCGGCACTTGGTGGGGGAGAGCCATCGGCACCTCTTTCTCCCATTGACTTGTCAAGTAGCCCGCTCACCTCCTGGGTGGAGGGTGGTGCCGGAATGTCTGAGGCCGGGCCAGGCCCAGGGTTGAGGTCGATCGGGGGCCAGGCGGCCTCGTGGTGGAGTGTCCAAGATGGCGCCCCAGGCTGGGCGCGTGGGCCGGCAGTGGATCGGACCCACGAGGTCGGCAGGCTCGAGGGCAGGGGTCCCTGAGGGGACGGAGGACTTGCAATGGTGGTGTGTGGTACTTGCGGGACTGGGCCCAGGCCCGGTTGGGCCGGGGGAGAGCGGCCCTTCATGTGGCCTGTCCAACACTTAGACAACCTGCTTGCCAACACATGGTATTTTAACAGCGTACTCATCATTAAAAGAATGCAGTATATTGTGAAACCATAGGAGTCCCCTATCAAATTTCAGAATCATTTTTATTATGGCTGCTTATTGTTGGCAACAGTATCCTGGCTTTCACTAACACCTCTACAAGTCTTTCCTACTCTGGGAGAGTGATAGAGTTCTGCAGGGTAGCCTAAAACAGAGGGTCGGTGCACAAGATTAGGAATGTCTGCGTCTTAATAAGAATTAGTCCATGGCTAATAAACAAGCCTGGGCAAGTCCAGATTCCAGGTTAAAACCTTACAAGTTTACTAAACAATATGGTAATTACAGAAAAAAAATGTCATTTCATTAGTTAGACAATTAGGAATTAGTATAAACAAAATAATCAAAGTATAATTCTGCAAGAGGATTAACATAAGGTCAGCCTCTGAAGACAATCCAGGGAAACACTAAGTACAAATAAGTGAACAGACTGACAGAGTCTGTTCTATAAAGAAGTGCAAAAGGTCTAAGTATAAATCATAAACAGACTACTACAGAGTCTGTCTACGAAGAAGTAAGCCAAAGGACTGGCTCATCTACAAAATAATACAGCTTTAATAATGTTGCATGGTACAGAAGCTAGTCGCATTTCATGGTATATGACATGACATAACTGGGTTGGACTAGCAATGATATTTCTAATGCGTTTCATTGCTGGGTAAGCATACATAATTAAAGAAACAAATTACATTTTCTGTATGACAGCAATACAAAAATGTGTTCAGCTAATGAATGGCATGCAAAGGATATCGGCTAGCAAGCTTGGAAAGTTACAAAAATAAAGGAACATCCTATGTATTGCTCCATCGAAAGAACACACATTATTTTATGCTCATTCAGACACGACAGTTAGAGCTTTATTTTTGATTATTTTGCTAAAAATGAAAAAACACACATCATGCGGACAAAGAGAGAAAGGCTCTTTCATAAAATCAACGTATTCTGGTCACTGTGGTCTAGTCATAATAACTGAAACATGCTTAAATAAGCCATTATTTTCTAACAGACGCCCTTGGGCAATTGTTCGCGCTCAACAAATTCCATAAATAAATAAATAAAAATAAATAAATAAAATGCAAAAACTTGCCTAGAGTTACCCCTTCTGATAATTTTTTCATGCTACACTTTTACAACATTTTGTCTATCATTCCTGATTTTGTAGACTTCTGCTGTAAGCGGCTAGAAGTCTGTATCAGACGAACAAGTTACTTACCTTCGGTAACAACACTCTTTATGGCACAGGCTCTATCTAGCAGCAGATTCCTCACCTTTTGAAGTTTCCTCAGGCATCAGACTAGATTCTAATCCTATTTCGTTATACCTCTGCGTGCTGGAAGGTGGCACTGTGCGGCTCTGCTCTGATGCTATTCCACTCCGAAAGTGAAGTATAGGGAATATTAAGGAGCCATTCCTGCACGCTGACATCAATTACCTTCAAGACTGTCCTCATCTCCAGACATGCAGCCCCAAAAGCAACGGGGAGGATGGGTGGGGAGTTTGCACTAGATAGAGTCTTTACCAGAAAGAGCATTACCAAAGGTAAAGGGAGAGGAAGTAGGCTAACTGCTACGCCAGTTGATCTCATATCTAGGAAATCGGGCTCAGAACCACAGGACATTGAGCGTCGGCAATGACGCTCAATGTCCTGTGGTTCTGGGCATATCACTTAATCTCCCCGTGCCTAACAAAAATGAATGGGTCCTTGTGTAATGCAACTGGTTCTCATGTAAAGCACACTGATACTGGATACCTTCGGGTCAAGTTCGCACTATATAAAACTACGGGGGAAAAAAGGGTAAGTAACTTGTTCTTCTGATAGAGACTTCTAGGAACAGATTCATGATCTTTTGAACAGATACCAAAGCAGTACCTAACAGCAGGTGGGCTGTGAATGGACTTAAACAAGAAAGTCTTGCAGGACCGAGTCAGCAAAGTGCCCTTCTCGGCAGAGGCCTGCTGTACAGACAATAGTGCTTCTTGAACGTATGGAGGGATGCTCACATAGCTGCCTGGTAGATGTCTACGACAGGGACTCCATGTGCTAATGCAGTGGAAGCAGCTTTGGCCCTGGTGGAATGGGTTCACAGATCTTCTGGGGGCTGCTTCTTCGCCACAGCATTGCAGATATTAATGCAGAGCACAATCCAGAATGAGATTGTACACTTTGCACAGACTTGCCTTTCTTTGCTCGTGCAAACCCCTCAAAAATGCGATCGTCCACCTGGTGATCTTTGGTATGATCGATGTAAAAGCGGAATGTTCTTTTAGGGGGCAAGTGATGGAGTGTTCCCGCTCCTTTACAGGGATGAGGAGTATGAGGGTGAAAATTTGAGTGACGTGGAATAGCGTCACAACTTTAGGTAGTTGGCAGAACCAGCTTATGTGAAAAAAGTGGTGGATGAACATGCAAAGCCTGGAGCTCGCTTATACACCATGTTGAGGTGATGGTAACCAAGAACATGGTTTTGAGGGTGAGGTGATGTAAGAAATTACTGTGGAGCAGCTTGAATGGAGTACACATTAAGAAGGTAAGGAAAACCTTGAGGTCCCATTAGGATATCACAAAAGGAGAAGGGGGAATAAGATGCTGCAGCCCTTTCAAAAACCTATTCACAACTGGCTATTAAAATAATGACGGCTCGTTAGGCAATCAGAAGAAGGCCGAAAGGCCATACAATAACCAGTAACAGTGCCCTAACCAGGGTCTTGCCAGGAGAGGGATAGAACAAACAGCAAAACGTTGAACAATTTGATCATGGAATAGGTCAATATGACATGCCCTGCACCAAACCACAAACTTGCTCTAGAGACAGGCGTTTACAGTTTTTGTTGAGGGACACCTGGATGTCAAGATGACACCAATTACCTACGAGCGGAGAACGAAGGCATTCAGCTGGCGCCATTCAATCTCATTGCATTAAGGTGGAGATTGCGAAGACTTGGGTGGAAAATCTGGCTGCTCTGCTACGACAGCAGATCCTCGCAGAAGGGCTGCGTGATTGGAGGGTAGGTGCTCAGGCCCTGGAGTCCTGGAAACCAGAATCCTCAGTGCAGAGTCAGGGACCACTAAGAAGACTTGGGCCCAGTTGGTCCCAATCTTCTTGAGAACTCAGGGCAGGAGTGGTATTGACAGAGAGGTATACAGGAGTCTAGAGTTCCACTCGAGGCAGAACGTGTCTTTGAGAGACAGACACCTTGGAAACCCCACCATGCAGAAGTGCTAAAATTGTGCATTCTCTGTGGTGGTGAATAGATCGAGCCAAGGCTCTACCCATTAATGGAAGAGACCACAAGCCACCTCCAGGTGCAGCTGCCATTCATGATCAGCTAGGGCGTCAACAGATGAGCTTGTCTGCCCTGGCAGTCAAGGATCCCGCCTGGTGATTCACCAACAGGAATATTTCTTTGAGATTCATCCATTTCATTTCCAGAGGCCAAGGCCTCCAGCCACAGTGTCTCTGACCAAACCCTACCCTGTTTGTTGTAGTACCACGTGGCAGTGATATTCCCGGGAGCACCTGCAGCAGCTTCCCCTTGATGGATTGAAGGAAGGCTTTCAATCCCGATTGGATGTCCCTCAGCTTCAGCTGGTTGAGGTAGAGCCAGGACTCTACCAGAGGCCTCTGATCTCCCCCTTCCCAAGATGGCTGCCCCAACCTAGAAGTGATGGATTGGTCGCTACTTTCAGCTCTGTGTGGGGCAGGAAAAGGGGCAAGCATTTGACCCAATCGTGGTCCAGTAATCATCACTGCAAATCTTTTGCCGTCTCCTCCAAGATCTGATCATGGTTGGCGTGGTCCCCTTGATGCTGGGCCCACTGGGACTTCAGATCCCACTGCAGAACCTGCATATACTACTTGGCATGCTTGACCAGAAGGATTCAGGAGATCATCAGTTTAACCAGTCTCAGAGTTGACCTCACTGAAATCCAGGACAGAGGTTGAAAGATCAGGATCCTAGCCTGAGTATCCTGGACTCTGCTTTCCAGGGGAAAAGTACAAAACTGAACCATGTCCATAACTTTTGCGAACAATCTACAGGGCCCACCTGTCTGATGAGATCTCTTGCCAAATCGGACATAATTGGTGGATTCTGCCTCCCACGTGGCTGTGGCCCTGTAAGGGTACACAAAAGAGGTTTAGAAGGCACATCTGTGGGCATTGTGGGGCGAGGGCACTGGTCTGAGCAGCACAATACCCGTAGGCACAGGGGTAGTGGGCACCTTGGCTTCTCCTGAAAAACTGATGGATTTCCTCCTATGGCGGGACAGAGATGCCTCAGCCAAAGCCAGAAAAGGAATGTTGGAGTGAATGCATCTGGCGTGGCTGGGTAGATAGACACAGAGAGCGAGCAGTAGTTGTACTCTCCTTGAAGTGTTCAAGGGCAGAGTTAGTCTTGTCTCCAAAGATGCGAGTCCCATCGAATGGCATGTCCATCAAGAAGATCTAGACTTCATCCGAGAACCAAGTAGACTGTACTCACATATGGTGACGAATGGCAACACTGGTGCCTGTAGCTTGCCCAAAGAAGTCGGTGGTGTCCAAGACGCAACGAATCAATACAACCATCTTGAATCGCCTGCAAAATAACAGGGCAAAGGTCTTCCTGTACACCGGTAGGACTTGAGCCACTAAGTCCCAGAGGGCAAGAGTGTAACAGTCAAACCAGGTAGGAAAATTGTTGGAGTTGGTCAGGCTGGTGCAAAGCTGAGTAGGAGAAGAGTGCTGTGACAAGAAGGCCAGGACGCATGGAGCAGGGCCATGGAGCCCAGTAATTTATCAGTTGACTGGAGGACCAGGATAAGGTTTGGGCCATACCCCTAGGGGGTTATCGATCGGGGTCTCATTGATAGCGAGGGGGGGCGCTGAGAAGAAGTCTGGCCCAGTTGTATGACCTAAGTTAGTAGGTTTGTTTTCATCTTCAAGGGAAGGAGGTAGAGGTCAAAGACCTCAGCAGCCTTACACATAATCATAGCACAAGAGGCAGATTCTTCTGCGGCTGTCAGGAGAGTAGAGCAGTCTACGTGGAGGTATCTAGTTCACTAGCCTCTTGCAAGTCCTCATACCAATTGTCCTTGGTAAAGGGAAGAGTGAAGTAATCACCTTGAACACAGTCGATGTCAGAGTCAATGCCAAAGAGGGAATTCACAAAATGTTGCTTGCCACTTGGAAGATAGAGTGCAGGTGCTGATGCATCAGTCAGATTAGGGCGTGACATCGAAGTCTGACTGGTGTCACGTCAGCATCAGAGACGGCGTTTGGAACCACCACCTCAGGATGCAAGTTAGGCATTGGCATAGGCATACGCAGGCTTAATATGTGTTTGGGCACCAGGGGCGACGTCGGAACAGGAGCTAAGAGCAGAAATGTGTCAGGGGGTCCAGCAGTGTTGGGAATGAACCTGCCAGCAACAGTCCAAGTGGAAGGCCTCTCAACTCCATGGGGCACGAAGGCACACCAGAGGCAGTTGGTAGTGCTTCAAAGAACTCGAGCATAGCGGTGTGGAACTCTTCGATCTGGCATGTTTGAAGGCCCCAAAAACGTAGGTTTTGCCAGAACCAGCTGCAGAATCGGATCTGAAATCAACTGACGTGGAAATTGAGCAAAGGAGCAGATCTCCACTTCGACCTCTTGTGTTTTTTTTATTTACCCTAGGACTTGAAGCATGAGTGAAACGTGCCTTCTAGTGCGCCTCCATCCATCCTGGAATAGACTTGGATCGAGCCTTGGATGTGGAGCTGAACTTGGAGCTGTCCCGATGATGTGTCCTCTTGTGCCTGGCGACAAAGTTTTGCCTCATGTTTCCCGATGGCCTTCAGGTTAGGGTCTTGGCCCAACACCAGGGGTGGGGTTCTGCCACAGATATCTGCTTGTGAAAGTTCTTAGAGTTTAAAACCAGGAATCTTTGGGAGTGACAATCCCTTGCAAATCCAATAAAAAAATTTGGAGGGAGAAAAAGGAAATTTGAGTTAAACATCTCTGAGAGACGAGAAGAAGCTCCAGATCACATAAGTAGTGTGGAAAGAAAGGAACTGATGTCAGTGCTCAGGAGTGGTGCCTTTAAAAGTCTGGACTGTCACTTTTGGAACAGAACTTTTGGAACATGCCAGTCACCTTCTGGCATGCAGAAGTACTGCAAAATAATTTTCCGTATCCAGAGTGATAACTAGGGAATATTAAAAAGTTGAAGAACCTATGGCTAGAAGTCTCTGTCATAAATATGTATTTAACTTCCTCTCTTATCAGCAATATAGATGCAACATCGCTGCTCCTTAGTTACACAAGATACACCACCTTCTTTTGCTAAAAGCATATCTAAGGCAAGATCATTTAGCAATACCATTGACAGAATCGCAAACATCTCTTCATTAATTTTACCTAGTGGATCAACAGTGCTACCGGCCAAGCATTCAACCAAAGTAGACAATTTTCTAATCTTACCATCATTCAAAGATACACCAATAGGAAGAACCAATACACCAAATACAGCTAATAACTGCGGAAGAATATTTTCCCTCTTTGCTCCTCTATGATTCACTTAACTCAAACTATTTAAAATTCAGATGATATATTTTCAGGAAATCTAATGCTGAAGAACAGGACCCTGCTCCACCTTGTGAAAGTATAAAATAAGCAGTCCTACCACTTATATTGTAGATACCTTTAAACATAATGTCAACAATACCTAACATGTAAAACCTATCTACACTATAACTATAAGCACACTCACTATTCCCAATCTCAAGTGGTCTATAATACTCATTTAGTTTCATTCACATCACACACACATTTCCTTCTTTCTCTGCCAAACTCTAAGACTAGGATATACCTATGAGTTCTTGATAATTATATTGTCTCTCAAATTATGCACTTTCAAGATGATAAGAGACTTTCGCTTTGAGGAACGAATGTGTCAAGGATCCTTCTCTCGTGGCATCGATAGCTTTTGTCAACATCAATTCATAATATGCTCTCACGAGTACTTTCTTTGGAGTCTTTACACAAAAGTTTAGGGGATCCCTCCATAGTTCCGGGAAACCCATCTCCTCAAGCATTGCCCTGACATAAATCATCCACGGAATTCGTTTGGCGTTCCTTAGCTCTAGAAATTCCTGTAATTCCTCTCTGTAGCTTGTAAGGTCTGGGCTACACCACAGGCGCCTCCAAAAAGTTAGCGGTTTGAGTCCCAGCTCTTCTGTTATAGATCGAATTCCCAGGTCTAGTCTGAGGGGGAGTAGGGGGGTGCTCTGAGGTAGAGCGACAACCTGTCTCAGGAATTTATTTTCAATTAGCTGTAGTTTTGGGAGTTTGGAATGCCCCCACAATTCACCCCCATATGTGACACCCGCCCGGGCCTGAGTTTTGTAAATATGCATAATTGGGGTTAGTGGGCGATAGGAAGATTTATTCGCCAGACGCATCGTGCCACCCGCCAACTGAGCCAGTTTGATGGTCACTTTGGTCTGGTGAGTCGTCCAAGTTAGATGTTCGTTTAGAGTAATCCCCAAGTATTCAATATTATGCACACGTTCTAATTGGACAGTGCCTAGCCTGGGAGGGTCTCGATTATGGGGGTTTGGATTTAAGATCATAAATTTAGTTTTTTGTGGGTTGATCTCCAATCCACGTTCGGAGCAAAACTCCAGAAAGCCATCCAAGATGCGTTGTATTCCCATAGGGGATTTAGACAGCAGCAGGGTGTCATCTGCAAACATAATTGCAGGCACCCTGCTGCCTGTCAACTTTGGGGCATCGGTGTTGGCAATCCTGTTTAGGTGGGCAACAACCCCGTTCACAAAGAGGCAAAACAGGGTCGGTGCGAGCACGCAGCCCTGTCTCACCCCTCTGCGAACGGGGAACCTTTCGGGTAGCTTGCCACCTTTGCCACACCTTACGCGGGCATAGTTGTTGCAATGGAGTCTCATCAGGATTGCCAAAATATCTCCGGGGACGTTTAGCTCTTCCATGACCCTCCACAGCCTTGCTCTGGGTACCAAATCGAAGGCGGCACGTAAGTCTACAAAGATGGTATATAGAGTGCCGCCCTCGATTACAGCTGTTCTCCAGTAGAGTAGGTTTAACCTGAAGATTTGGTCTATGGTCGAGACACCCTGCCTGAAACCTGCCTGGTAGGGGGACAGGATGTCCATCTCTTCTATCCAGGCCTGTAGACGATTCAAGATCAGTCTACCAAAGAGTTTCTGGGATATGTCGATGAGACTAATAGGTCGATAGTTCGAGGGAAGCAGAGGGGATCCCTTTTTATAAATTGGAACCACCTCAGCTCCCCTCCAAGTATCGGGCACCTCCATTACCCCCAAGATAGCATTGAATATCAGTGTGAGGTAAGGTGCCCATATCCCAGGTTCTTGTTTGAACAAGTCCCCTGGCACCCCGTCTAGTCCCGGGGCTTTCCCTGCAGCTAAACCTTTTATGGCATCCCTCACTTCTTTTTCATTAAAGGGAGCTCCAGTGGCGCTGGATGTGTATGTTATTATATCAGTGTTCTGATCCCCCCCACCCTCCGCATACAAGGCTTCAAAATGACTGTGCCACACCAGAGGGGATATATTGGGCTCTATTGCGGAGGATAGGTCCTCCGTGCCATTCGCGACTATGCGCCAAAATTTGCGGGAATCTCTTGAAGTTAGTGCTTTGGTGAGATTTTCCCAATAGTCATGGTCCCATTCAGCCCGGGCGTTCTCCAGGAGAGTTTTATACGCTTTTCTCCTGGCACGGATTTCTTCTCTGCTAAGGCGTTCTTTTATGGCGTGTAGCAAGAGGGTTTTAGCTTCCCTGCAGGTGGCGTTGTACCAAGACATCTTGGGCGTGGGACCTTTCCTTTTCCCTGAGGAAGAGAATAAGTCCTCTTCTAAGGAATTAATCATGTTGGCATGTGTTTGTGCAAGCTTATCTCTGCTAGCATTGTCTTGGACCTCATTCCCTACCTGGAAGGCAATCTCCAAGAAGGGGATGATCCGTCCATATAACCAAATTATGCTTTATTTCCTAATCTCTTTCCAATCTTTCCTTTTGTCCCTTTTTATTATATTCTCTAATACATTCAGACTCAAATTCACTCAACTAACATACACCCTCTGCATTAGTACCTTTAATATTATTACTATAAAATGTTATAGCACCTCTAAAATGATAAATAACTTTCAAAATTCCAAGCACAGATAATTTATCAATAAGAAGATCATAACCTGTGGTAGTTTCTTCTAAATGATCTTCGTAATTCATAACAGAATATATCACAGAACAAGACAAACAATATGTAAGAGGTAACTGAACATAAGTCACACCTTCAGTAGCAGATGCGGGTAAGTGTATGCAAACATAACAATAGGAAATATTCATCATATTTTACTAGGTTTATATAAGAGATTTCACCAAACACTTCACTGTAACTATTTCCATGGGCTAACATATACCTCTTGGTGTTATTAACATATGTTGAACTGTTATTTTGAATTGGAGCATATCCAGATGGGAAATATTAGTGCATTAATGTACCAAGTATGGTTACTAAAATAAAACCAAATAAAATATCTGGAAAGCCCAGCAAACTTTTGCTCTAATTAAAGCCTTCTTCTTCCGTTTAAAATATAGCCCCTTAATAAACCTTCAATCTCAAAAGCAGTACAAAATTATTTAAAATTCATACAATTAAACTATCATCAAGGGAGTTTATGCATGCATATAGAGAAAACTTCAAAAATAGACACCTAAAATGTTAAGTGTGGGCAGATCTTAGATGATAGCTTTGGGCATAAAAATTATACTGAAAATCGATGTACTTTTTCAAAAGTCAAATAAAAAATGTAAGTTCAAGGTTCTCTTCATCCGGAAATTAATTAGCATCAGATATTTCATCTCTACCACTTCATGAAGGATCTTCAAGCAAAAATTGAAAATCTTTCAGGTCTAATGTCTCTTTCTTCCGGCACAATCTTTAGCAAATATACCCATTCAGGAGTTTTGTATTTCGTGCTTGCCACTGTTACTCTTGATGATCTTCTGGTTGCTAATTCACAGGTTTCTTTGTCAATCACCTCAATTACTGCTTCAGTTGAACATTCATTTTTTCAGGCTGTCTTTGGTTCTTTGGTTTGAAAACACCCAGCTTCTTTCTCTCACTCCCATTCCGCTAGGATCAAGCTTGCATCTTTAATTTCATTTGCTTGTTCTGTCTCATTTTCCTCTACTGTTTGATTTGTACTCTTTCCAAATGGAACATTTTGATTTGCTTCTGGGGTTCTCAGAGGTGGATTTTCTTATTGTTCTTGTACTGTTTGTTCTCTCTGCTTTGGAGCCGCGTAGTGCACTAAACTTGACTTAATGAGTCAACGGTTTGTGTCACAGTTTCCACTTTAGAAGTACAGACTCTTTGTGTAAGATGTGATGATCCAATATTATATTACAAAATCTACATTTCACAGCAGTATTGGTCACCAATATGACGTGATATGGTTCACTCCACCTAGCCACCAGGCACACATTTCTCACATGTTTTTTCACCGAGACCCTGCCAGGTTCTAGGTCTGTTGCAAGGCTCAGTATTTGCTTAAGGTTTGCATACTTCACATGTTGAGAGATAGAGCATACTACATCAGACAAACAATTGCAGTAATCCAAGGCTAAGTCATCGGTAACATTCACAAGAGCAGCAGATGATAGAATACCAGGGATTTTCATGGGCACTGTGGGGCTGGAAAAGTCCTCTGCATGGCAAAGACGTGCACCCCTTCCTGAGGGTGCAACTGTACTGTTGTCTGGATCCCGAATGTTGATTTTTTGTCATAGGCGAACACGGATTGTGTGTGTGCCCCATGACATAGTCATGTTTCACTGATTGCGGTCTTGTTGGATCGGGAGGGGCGTCCAAAGCACTAGCCTTATAGTGGTGGAAGGCTACCACCTTCACCAGGAGTGAAGCAGCACAAGCATGGAGGTAGCAACATACTTTGCAGGCAGTGATCAGTAGTGGTGAACAGGACGTTTTTACCATGTGTCACTGGAGTGAGGCCTACAGTCTCACTCACCTTTTTAAATGTTTTGCTGCTGTGTGCTTGACTCACCTTTCACCTACATCAGTTAAGTTGTGGAGTGCTGCGCAGTACAGGATTATTGACTCTGCGTTAGTTGTATGTGTTCCTTTGAAGGGTGCAGTACAAGGATGTAGCTGAACTCTGCATGTGTGGTTAGGAACTATACTGGTGTATGTATGCTGTGAGGAATATATTACATGAGAGATGTAAGGCTGTGCAGTGCATGTGTGGATAAAGTACATGTTGAGTATATGTGTATTTGCGTGGAGTACAATATGAAGGGTGAAGTTTTGTGCAGCACACACATACTGAGTCTGTGTGCTGCCAGTATGTGTGTTCGTAAAGAGCACGCCTTGGCTAAATATAGAAAAGCTTCAGTGCTGAACAGTGGGCACAGAATGATTGTGTGTGCTGGATACATGTAAGGGTACAAAGCATGGGAGAACAATGCTGGACTGAAAGTGTGTTGTGAAAGTACAGTGTGCCTGCAATGGTACATTGTATGGAAAATCCTGGGTTCCATTTTGGAAAGTCCAGGCCTGTCTGTTAAAGACATGCGGGGCAGAGGAATACCCCCAGACATTCCTGGTAATGTCTGCTGTGGCACACCTCTTACATGAAGGAAGATGAAGAGGAGAAGTGCCCACTTCAAAAGAAGCAGACCCACAACTTAAAAACCTCAAAAACCCAGACCCTAAATTTCATCAGGTGTCTGAAAAATGACTCAAAGAAGGGGAGTTTGAGTCCCCAAAAAATTGTCATCTGTCAAGCATCCAGAACTGTAGGAAAAGGGGAAACTCTGCAAGGTATTTTGCCTGTGACCAGGACAGGGGGGCAAGGCCTGTTAGTCTCCCTGCTGGGTAAGGAGACATCACACAGGGAAAAAAAGACCAAGTGCCCTGGAGCCAGGAGCACTAGAGCACCAGTGCTTGCCAATATCAGTGTGCCCTGTGAGGAAGAGGAGAGCAAGGTCCAGTGTGGAGCCCAACAGTGAGGACTCCCTGTGCAAGGTGAGAGGATTCAGCGGAGTACTAATCGGGCCGTTGCTTATGTGCAAGATCGTTTTTGGTGACCTCTGCATGCTAGGAGAGGGCCGACTGAGCCGTGCATTGAGCGCTGTGTGGATCTTGCAACACCCGTACAGCCGCGCTACAGTGACCCGATATGCCAGAGGGTGCCACCAGTAAAAGACCATTTCCAGGACTGCCAAGACTTATGACTGTCTGGGCTGAAGAGCAGAGGCTGGAAGAGCCTGTGGCCATATAACCATGTACCGCGGCAACCTCATTTGGCAGGAGGAGCTGCTGGTACCATGGTTGACAAAGCATTCGGGCCACCGCACGAAGGAGAGACTGAAGCTACAACTTGCGGGTTGGACCCGCACTGCAAAGGGAACTGCCGCTGACTCACCACAGAGGACTGCCAGGGAAGCGGTTGATGGCGTCACATTCTTGCTGGCTCCAGTTAGGAGCTGAAGAAAAGATTCCCCACCCCTGTTGAACAAAGTCAAGCTACTGATTCTTTGAGAGAAGGTAGCTGCTCTGACATCTGAGAGACCTCTGGCAGTGCCACTACGGCGAAAGAACCTGCAAAGTGGAGTGATGCATTTTGAGTTATGAGTCGTGTTCACTCACCTGTATCTACATCCCACCCCCCTACATCCCAACCCCCTTCCCCTCAGGGATCTTTTACTGCTCAGCTACAGCTACCACTGAGAATCAAGTGCGAAGAGGTATTTGGCCCAGATGAGCAGTATTAATAGTAGGTCAGGCCCCGGGACATCTATGGTAAAAGGCCTCAACCATCACGGTAGGGCCCAGGAGCCCCTACGGGCCTGTGGCCCCCTGAAAAGGGTTCTGGCAGGCACTCAAACCCGTTTTTTAGGTTGGATTGTTTTCTATGCTAAGTTAGAGTAAGTGAAGAGCACATGGCCATTACACTGATGTTGAGGAGAACACTTTGGCTAAATTTGCTTTCTTCGTACTCCTAACCGTACCATCAGCTCTTGATGCTCTGGGAGATAACTACAATAGAACTTTTGCTCAATCTTCAGTGCTCTTATGATTTCATTCTTAAAATATGTGCATTCCACAACCTCATACATGAAGCATAAGTAAAAGACTGCAAACTGTGACAGTGTGCAGAACCGATTAAATTATTTAAAACTTAGCCGTCCACTCCACAGAAAATGGAGGAGGGCGGTTGGTGAGGAAACTGTATCCATCAAAGAGAGTATTACCTAAGGAAAGCAACTTGTTCTTCTGATGGATCCTTCTTACTGCACTTTTTGAATCAATACCAAAGCAGTACCTCCCCAAAAGAGGAGGGTCTGAGCAGTGGACTTCACATCAGGAAAGGCGGACTGAGTGAGCAAAATGGTCCGGTCTCTGAACCTAAACATTTGGGCAGTACTGCCAACAAAAGTGTGGATGGATATCCATGTAACTGATTTAGCGTTAGTAGAATAAGCTCGAAGAGCTTCAGGAGGCTCCTTTTTAGATGACATTCAGCGCATTTGTATGCAGAGAACCATACATCTGGCTAAAGCTCCGTTTTTGAACCACCTTCCCCTTCTATGCACAAGAACATCAAACTAAGAGTTGCTTGGAGTTCCTTACTTTGATAAATGTAAAAGCTAATGGCGCTCTTGGGGTCCAACTGATGGAGCTTTGCCGCCTTTGAGGGATGTGGCAGAGAGAAAAAAGCAGGGAGGTGACAGTAATGACAACACCACCAAAGACAGAAAGGATGACCTGGTTCAAATTAGCAACATGTCCGGAAAGAACATGGTATATGGCAGTTGTGCTGACAGCTTCGCAGTTGACTGATGGAACACTGAAGTAATGGCAATGAGGAAGATAGTCTTATGGGTCAAAAGTGTCACTGAACAGCTGTGTATAGATTCAAAAGGGATGCCCATTAATAAAGTTAGAGCCAAATTAATGTTCCATTGTGGCATAACAAAAGATGCTGAGGAAACCTATGCAAGTCCTTTCAAAACCAGATCACAAATGGTGACTTAGAGATCAGGCAAAAACGTAAAAAAGACGGAAGAGCAACCAAATAACCATTAACAGAGCCCATGGCAAGTTCATGCTGGGCAAACAAAGATAAATAGCAATATATCAGAAAACTTGGCTTGCAATTAATCAACCTGATAGATCTCACAACAGTTCACAAACTGAGCCAAATGTGCAGAATAGATTGGCTTAATGGTTGAATGCTTCACTGACAAGATGACCTCAACCACCTTTATAGGTAGGTCAATATCACTCAACTGGCTCCGAGAAATCTCCACACATGGACAAATGCTCAAGCTTATGAGCTCAGAATACAACACTCTCTAAGCACAGTTCTGGGCTACAAGGATAATCTAAGCCCTGTTGCTCCCGATCTTCTTAAGATCTCAGGGAGGAAGCTGCAGAAGTGGGAACACGTAGAGGAGACCAGAGACCCAAGGAAGGAGAAACGTGTCTCCCAGGAAGCCTTGTATAGTGCAAAAGGCTCCACAGTAAGCGTTTTTGGTAGTAATGAAAATGTCAGCCAAAAGCACTCCTCATTGGCGATCACATACACCCTACTTGGTGAAGACACCTTGAACTAACTCCAGATGCAGATGCCACTGGTGATTTGCTAGATAGCGTCTGCTGAGCTTATCTGCTCTTGTGTTCTGGGATCCTGCCAGATGGGGATTGTCAGCAAGACAGCATAAAGGTCCAGCCAACATCATGGCCGCGACGCTTCCTAGCACAGCACCTGTGAAACCACACCGCCCTGCCTGTTGCAGTGAAAGCACATGGTGGTTGCACTGCCCGCAAATACTTTGAACAAAAGTGTTGCTCTTGATAGAAGATAGAACAGTCTTCACAGCCAGCCAGATGGCAAGCAGCTGCAGAAGGATGTGGTGTTTCTACTGCAACATAGACTTCTGATCTATACTTGAACCTCTGCACCCACCTCGCCCAGCATTCACTCAATGCATCTATCAAACGCTGCGTAAATGGCGAGTTGATGGGAGTTTTGGACTTCTATGATGGAACTTATCATGGCTCCATGATTATTGGTAATACGGAGGACCAGATTAAATATACCTCATATGCTTGAAAGAGTTGGATTATATGAATGCTGAATCTTATACTAAGAAGTACGTATACTGCCAAACCTGTGAATTTTGAAGGGTAATGCATAATACGTTGTGAATAAGTCTTGAGGAAGCCTGTATAGGGCGAAACGCGCGTCGTCTGTGAAGCATTGACTTTTAAGAATAATAAAATCTGAATTGTCTACACAATGTGGTTTTCTTGGAAAGATAAAGAGTGTTCATACAAGAATACTAATGGAAGAAAAGTGCTGACTGCACAGAGGATATAAGACACTACATGTGATGTGCGCTTGTGTTTTTTCTCTGACTCAATGCATCTATCATCACCCTGAGACCTAGCTCGGCTAGGGAGAAGGGCCGGCGGATGGTATACCTGAGATATCCCCAGTACTGAGCCCACTGAAAGCTCCCCTTGATACCCCTGGCTGTACCAATGGGCATGAAGTAAAACATTGGGACATATTTTTTATTTTCTCAATTTGTTGCTAGGCTGGAGGAGGGGTTGAAAGGCTTTTAATGTCACCGTGTTCAGAACTTCCCCCATAAAGGAAAATCTTCTTCACCAGCCAGTTGTAGGATTTCAGCTCATTGTCGAAAATTCCAAGAGACAAAAGATGATCCATTTTAAATTCTCTATCAAGCGGAGCAGTGAGAAAGCATTTGGATTCACTCTGCTTGCCAACGCGTGCACTACACGGCTGCAGGCTTTCCATTGAAGGGGTTTGAGTCAAAAAGGTTGCATCAACCAGAACAGGTCTGTGGCATCTAGCTACGAGGTATCTTACCGGTAACACACAGCATGGCTCCAGGCCACAGCGAGCCTGTCAATGTTTCATTGAAGGGAGTAAAGGCCCAAAAGATGAAGGGCTAGGTTATAAGATTTCAGTCAGAAGATTAGCCTTAGTTTCTAAAGTAGGCAGGCGAAATTTCAAATCCTCGGCTGACTTTTGTTTCCAAAAAATGATGGATTTAGGCCCAGATCTCTGTACTGGGGTGAATGTATGACATTGCTCTGCATTCTGTCCATCAACTGTTTTTGCATTTGTCACCCCGAGTGGGATGGGTATGCTCAGACGTGAGTCCCATGCTCTCCACACCATTGGAGTCAAGCTATCCTGGCTGAAGACGGCTGGTAGCCAGAAACCGGTCTTAGGATGCTCGATTCCGGTCCAGGAAAGACATGGCTTGGCAGTTCGGGCTGGACTGTTCCCATGAGGCACAGGGTCAAGGCTGATTTGCATATGGCCATGTCTGAACTGGGGTGGTGTGGAGTGCAAAAAAACAATGGATTTAGGCCCAGATCTCTGTACTGGGGTGAATGTATGACATTGTCCTGCCTTCTGTCCATCAACTGTTGTTTTTGCTTTTGTTCCACCACAGCAAAAGAGGTACTTTCCTCAGTGCGGTGCCAGAATGTACAGTCCAATTCTGTTTCTGACGAGGCTTCAAGACCATTTGCATTCTTGAGATGTAGATCAAATCCATGATCAGCATAGTATAGTGAGGGGCAAATTGTAATCCCTTTCCTCATCATCCCCACCTTGTGTCTCATTATGAATTTACAGCACATCAGAGTTTCAACCAAACAAGTAGGCGCTGAAGTTATCAGCACTGAGACAGGGGTACTGCTGGAGTACCACTGGCTTTGCTTTAATGATTTATAGTAAGACAAAGACCGAGATATAGCCAAACTTGGCTCCTGAGCAGAGAGAGACGTAAGAGTTGGATCTGGTATCGCTAAAGCTCGGCCCAGTTCCTTATCCGGACCAACGTAGCCCTCATCAAGGGAGTAAAGGCATGGCCTGACACTGGAAAGGCTTTGCCGGGTCAGTCAGCACTAGGGAAGACTCATCAACTGAAGTGTGGCTGGGACCCCAGCAGACCTATGGAGCTGAAAGATGCTCCACGGTGATCGGAATTGTCAAGGAGAACTGCAGTATTGACCCAGAATTGGCAAGAAGAGTTGCAGCATTACCTCCTTGAAGACCATTACTGAAGTGATGGCCTGAGAATTTCGGGGCTCCTACTGCAAAATGGAGTCAGAATCAGATCACTGACTTGGGCCATTGAATGCCAAATCTGTGAACCCTACCAAGAGTGGGAGCAAAAGGGGTAGGGTTGTGGGGGGGAACCCCCATCTGGAGTGCTTGCGTTTGTGCTGAAATTTGGCATTGGACCTCCTCTTAGACTTACCTGAGGACTGAGACCTAGATAAGGACAGGGTTTTGTGGTAGGCCCATGATTTGGACCACAAACACCCATATTGCTTATGAACATTAAAGATTCACCTCCTGTGCCCTGATGGTATTTGGGTGAATCAGGGAGCATATGTCTCAAAACTTCGAATCATACTTGGATTCAAGACACCAGACAGAAGGCATGGGTGTCCGGACCGACATCTGCTTTTTGCAGATGCAGCAAGTCTGGAAGCCTGCAGTTTCCGATCAGGATTGCGGCCTGAGCTCCATATCAGCGATGGGTGATGTGCAACTGCAAATCTCCCTAGTTGGCAACTTTAATTGTCATTTATGTAATCTTCCCCTGGACGGTGGTGCCTCCACTGGTAGTTGTTAGGTGAACGAAGGTTTTCATTTTGTTCACTCACAGGATGGGCGGGAGTTAAACAAGCTCTTAGATTCTTACAATCTGGTCTTCACTATGGAGATATTGGTGAATTCCCTGAGCCCTGTAATTTGCCTATCTTATAAAGGGAGGGGCAGTGGTTTACTTACTGATTTTAGATTTGTTTCAGCACCATTATAACTCATTTTATTATCATGTTCAGCCCTTTCAGTGACCACAATCCATTATCCCTAATCCTTGGGCCCAAATCCACAGTCAAGGGTTGTCCTCATGAGCCGGTCCGTTGTTGAGAAGGGGAGAAGGTTGAAATCGGCTCAGGTGGACCCTCATGGTCTACAAACTTCCCTTTTTTTCTGCCTGCATGATTTTAATACCTGTCTGGTTAGCGATGCGGTGGGGATTGAGGTATTGGAAGCCTATGAAGGCATTTTGAAAATGCTCACAACCACTAGCACTCAGCTGTCACAAATCCCAAAAGGGTTTGACAGGGACTGTTCGAGAAGTCTGCGTCATTTGAAGGCTGCCCTGAAGCAGTCCCAGAGGGACGGGCATTTGATCAGAAACTGCAGGTGGGCTTACAAGTTGACTCAAAAGGTGTGCAGATATAACTTACAGGAGGCAGCCGGGCAGGAGCTTTGTCAAGCCTGTGAAACAGGGATGGCTCCCTTTTCTGGAGCGTTGTAAACAGGCCTTGTTTTTCTGAGGGCTATGGCCCGCTTTTATTTCATCACATCCGGGACCAACAGTGGGTGGCTAATTTTGAGGGCATCTATAACAAGGGGGCTGGAGGGGGCGATAAAATCCTTGGGGCACCTGTTAAAGCTGGTAACAGAGCGGTTTTCCCGTTAGACGAAATTCAACAAGGAATTCTTGCCCTGTCCAGCAATAAGGTCCCGGGCCCAGACAGTAAACCGCCAGATCTGGTCAAAGCTATTATTCAGGTCTGGGCCCCTTTACTTATGCAGGTGTTGAATGCGGCTGCACAGGAGGGGCTGTTGCCCTTCTGGTCTACCGCAGTGATCGTTCCCCATATTTAAGAAGGGGGATAAAGGAGGAGCCAAGCTCGACATCGTGATGGCCGCACGGTAGCTCGGCTCCGCCGGCCTCCCTGCCCAAACTAATCTATCCTGCCGCCCATCCTGCCCAGAAACGACAACATTTTACAGATGAAGGTCTGCTGATACTTACCACCCGTCCTGGTGGCTCCGGAGATCAGTGGGTCCGCAGCGGCGTCCTCCCAGGAACTGCGGCCTCTGTGGAGTGGAGACCGGGGCCTTGCCTTCAGCGAGTAGCCGGCGAGACGGTGTCGGCGGCGGCCTCGGGTGGATGATGGAGGCCGGCCGGAGGAGGCCGTTGTGAGAAAAAGCCGGAGGCAACTGAACGCGCCTGGGACTACCGTCCGGTGGTCCAAAGGTGAGGTGCGGCAAGTTGTGTGTGGGGGACGCCGTGCTGGTGGCTCCCCCCCTTGTTGCCTCGCCCGGTCATTCTGACTTCCATTGCTCGGTGGTGGAGAGTGGCTCCGGCGGAGTGTTGGCGCCGGCGGGTCCCTCTTTTTTGGTGGCCCTCATCTTTGCACCGAGGCTGCTGTTTGGATGATTGAGGGGGATCCCGCGGGGGCCCTGCTTGTGAGCCCACCCCAGGAGTCGATCTCGAAAAGACGGCGCAGCAATCACAAAATGGCGGCTGAAGCCGTACGCTGTGGAACGCCCTGGGATGTTGATGCTGTACCTCTGTGCCGTGATGTGACCTGCACTGGGGAGTGTGAACCCACGATTGGCGACGTCCTACGGGCGCTGAAGTTTTGGCACGTGACCCTGGCGCGGGATTCTTGTGTGCAAGACGATGTGGTGATCGCCATTGCTCCCGAGCCGTCCCTCAGAGATGCGGATGGGCCCGAGGTGGTTACTGTTTGTTCCCCGCACTTTGGCGGGGGCGGCGACGGCTTGGATTGCATTCGGGAAGAGTCGCTGGCGATCATTGACACTGATTTACATGACTGCCGTGAACAGCTTTTGCATTGTCTTCGGCGGAGGAGATCCCGTGAGTGGCTTCCATTTGCCGTTCAGCGGTTGCTCCATGACCTCTTCTCACTGCTTTGTTTTATGCCCGCTACCTTTCCATACATCGAGGCGATGGCTAAGAAAGGACTGGTGTGAACCCGTTTTTTTCACCCGGAGGACTGCTGTTCGGTGCACAGAGTTATGGACTGCCCCAAATTGAGATAATTTGTCGAATCCTTAATATGTATGGCTACCTGAAACCATGCCAGCTTCGTTTTGGGATATGCTAGAATGTTTGTATGGGCGGGGGGCGGGGGCCGTGCGCCTTGTTACATGGTATCCTCCCCCCTGACTTTGCTTTTTTTCCTTTTTATCTGTTTTCTTTCCCTTTCCCTACATTATCTCATTCTATATTTCGGGTTCATGCTTAGGGCGACAGGCACACTGCTGGGAGGGGTAGGCCATTGCCTTCTGCAGGGGTGCAGGGTGGGGCGGGTGGATGGGGGTCTATTAGATAGTTCTTTGTTTCTATGGCTCTTTTGTGTCCTTTTCTTGGTTCTCCGTTGCTGTGCGTGATCCCCGCGGGAGGAGTGCCCGGGGGGGGAGGTTTGGGTATTCCTGTACGATATGGTACTTTCAGGTTTTGCTTTTCCTGACTTAGCCGCCCCGCCCCTAAGAATGTTTTCTGTCTGGATTGTTGATCGCCATTATCGCCGTGGGGCGGGTACAGTAATGTGGAGTCCCCTTTTCCTTTCCCTTTTTTCTAATATTTTCGTTCTCTTTTACTCTCCGGGTTGGGTTGTATAGTGATTGCAACTTTCTCTGTCTCATTGATGATTTGATTATCATGAGAGTGATGTTTTGCTTGTCTTTGGGCACATGAGGTTGCGGGTGGCCACTGACTGAAGAAGAATAGCAAGGGCATCTATGGCTTGAACGCTTTGGACTATTCTGATGACTGATTTACGGATTCCCTATTATAATGTTGTTGGTTCTGTTCCCCGTCATGTGTACCAAGACGCTTATTATACGACCGATCCTTTATTCTTATATATAAAAATTAACCACCTGTTATCCTTTACCACGGGGTTACGCTCAGTTAGCATTATGGACTCGCAGCATTGTGTAGTATAGCGTAACCACTCCGTACTTTTTATTGCTATTGGTGCTTTCCAGTTTGTTCCGTGGCCGGCCTCTGGGTTGTAGGCCCGTATTTGTATGTCCCCATCTACACAAATAAAGGTTTTCAAAAATTAAAAAAAAAAAAAAAAGAAGGGGGATAAAGAGAATCCTCAATGCTATCGGTCAATCTCTTTATTGGATGCTACGGTCAAGGTTTTGGGGAGGGCGATTTTCAATAGGTTGTGTGACTGGGCAGAAAAAGGAAAATGCTACTTACCCAGTATGCATCTGTTCTTGGCATATAAGCTGTAGATTTATATGCGTTAGCATAGATTGCCATCTGGTGTTGGGCTTGGATGTTTGCACTTTGTTTTTCTTCAAAGAAGTCTTTGTAGTCACGAGGTAGGTGACTCCTCCGTTCGGTGATAGTGCGCATGGGCATCTACTCCAACCTTCGATTGTTTTGCCGTAAAGGTGATGATGGAGTTAGTAAGAGTAGAAAGTGATATCCATGTATAGTGTATCTAAGTAAGATAATACTGCAACAGGTAAAGGTACCCGGGGAGGCGGGTGGGTGCATATGAATCTACAGCTGTATATGCCAATAACAGAAGCATACTGGGTAAGTAGCATTTTCTGTTCAAGGCATAAGAGCTGTAGATCATATGCGTTACCATAGACTAAATAGCAGTTCTTTTCCAAGCGGTGGCTAACCTGTATCTGTTGCAATGGTCTGAAATAGTGTTCTTTAAAACAGCCGGGCCCACACTAGCTTGTTGTTTTGCTAACACTTCTACACAATAGCATTTTGTGAATGTGTGTCGTGTAGACCATGTTGCAACCTTGCAAATGTCACTTAAGGGTATGTTTCCTAAAAATGCAATGAAAGCCCCTATCTTGCGGGTAGAATGCGTTTTAGGGGGAACTGTTAAGGTGCATTTAGCTTTGAGGTAGCATATCTGTATGCACTTAACTATCCAGCGTGCAATACCTGCTTTTGAAATGGGGTTGCCCTTATGTGGTGGTGAGAAAGCAACGAACAGTTGTTTTGTCTTCCTAAAAGGTTTGCTTCTTTCAATGTAATAAAGTATCACTATTTTTACATCTAATGTGTGAAGAGCACGTTCTGCTACTGAGTCTGGCTGAGGAAAAAAGACTGGTAACTCAACAGACTGGTTGAGATGAAAAGCAGAAACGACTTTGGGTAAAAAATGTGGGTTAGTCCTAAGAACCACTTTATTTTGGTGAATTTGTAAAAATGGTTCTTGTATGGTTAGTGCCTGGAGCTCACCAACTCTCCTAAGAGATGTGAAGGCTACTTTCCAAGATAGAAATTGTAATTTGCATCTGTCCATAGGCTCCAATGGTGGGCCCATGAGTCTTGTGAGGACTATAATAAGATTCCACACTGGAGAAGGTGGAAGTCTAGGAGGAATGACTCTTTTAAGTCCTTCCATAAAGGCTTTGATAGCAGGTACTCGAAACTAAGACAAGTGTTGTCTGTTTTGTAGGTAAGCCGCTATTGCGGTAAGATGTAATCGTATAGACGTATATGCAAAGTTAGCACGTTGTAGGTGTAACAGAGAGCAAATAATGTTTTGAATTGAGGCATCTAACGGATTGATTTGGTTTTTAGTACAATAAATTGCAAATCGTTTCCATTTTGTTGCATAGCATGCTTTTGTGGTAGGACGTTTAGCCTCCTTAATGACGTTCATGCAGTCTGATGGGAAGTTAATATAGCCAAAAGACTTCAGGTGCCAGATCGCAAGGTTGAGTTGACTTGGATTTGGATATCTTATCTCTCCATGGTTCTGAGTTAGAAGCTTGGGAGAGAGGTGTAACTTTTGATGAAGAACTATTGAAAGTTCAAACAGGGTTGTGAACCATGGTTGTCGAGCCCATGTGTGAGCAACTAGGATCATTGTGAGGGATTGCTGAGTGAGCTTCCGAACCAAAAATGAAATTAGAGGGAGAGGTGGAAAAGCGTAATCAAATTTCCCTGACCAATTCATCCATAGCGCATTGCCTTTGGATAATGGGTGTGGCTACCTGGACGCATTTTGCGTTGTGGTGTGTGTCGAACAGATCTATTTCTGGGTAGCCCCACATTTGGAAGAATGGGAGGAGTACTTGGGGTTGTAGTTCCCATTTGTGGGTGTGTTGTCTCTGACGACTGAGTAGATCTGCAATCTGATTGTCTACTTCTGGAAGATGTTGTGCAAGGAGGTATATGTGTTGAGGAATGGCCCACCTCCAAATGCTTTGAGTAGGGTGTGAAAGTTATAGAGAGAGTGTCCCTCCCTGTTTTTGTATGTAGTACATTGCTGTCATGTTGTCTGTACGAACTAGGACAGCTTTGCCTACTAGATGTGTCTAAAAAGCTTTTAGTGCTAGTAAAATTGCAAGCAGCTCCAGATGGTTTATGTGGAGCTGTTTTTGTTGTTGAGCCCACATGCCCTGAATGGTATGTAATTGAAGATGAGATCCCAAACCAGTGAGGGATGCGTCTGCGCTTAGCACTATCTGTGGAACCAGATCGATTAATAGCTGTCCCTTGGAAAGGTTTTGTGTATTCCACCACTGCAGAGAGCGATGAGTGCGGCTGTCCACCAACACCAGATTATTTAAGAGACCTTGAGCCTGGTTCCACTGACGTGCTAAGCATTCATGTAGGGGATGTATTTGGAGTCTTGCGTAAGGAACAATTAGAATGCAAGAAGCCATCATTCCGATCAACTGCATAAACACTTGGGCAGGTAGTGAGTGTTGCGGTTGAAATTGTGTTATCAGTGTTTGTATGTTGCGAATTTTGACTGGGTTGGGGTACGCTAGAGCTTTGCGGGTGTCTATTGTAGCTCCTAGATAGGCGTGCGTGTTGGAGGGTTGCAGATGATACTTGGTGAGGTTCACAGTGAATCCTAAGTCGTGAAGTAGTTGAACTGTCTTCTGACTGTGGTGTAGGTAGCTGTGTCGCAACTTGGCTTTTATTAGCCAGTCGTCTAAATAAAGGAAGATGTGAATGTGTTGTCTTCTTAAATGAGCTGCTACTACTGCTAGCAACTTGGTGAGAACTCTTGGTGCTGTAGTGACCCCGAATGGGAGGACTTTGAATTGGTAGTGTCTTCTGCCCTCCACGAACCTGAGATATCTCCTGTGAGCCGGGTGAATGGGAATATCAAAATAGGCTTCCTTTAAATCTAGAGTGGAAAGAAAGTTGCCTTGCTAAAACAATGGGAGCACCTGTTGTAGGGTGACCATGTGGAAGTGGTCTGATTGAATGTAGAGGTTTAGCTGTCTGAGGTCCAGTATGGACCCGAGAGAGCCGTCCTTCTTGGGAATCAAAAAGTATAGGGAGTACACTCCTGTCCCTTGGTGAGGTAAGGGAACTGGTTCTAATGTATGTTTGTCTAAGAGAGAGAGGACCTCTTGTTTTAACAGAGTGAGATGTTCTGGTGACGTTGCCCGCTCTCTCAGAAGGTGTGCTGGTAAGTTCCAGGCAATAACCATTTTGGATAATTGGTATTACTCACTTGTCTGAGGTGATTGAATTCCAGACAGGTAGGAACTGTGAGAGACGTCCCCCGACAGGAGTGGAATGGTCGGGGGTAGTGTGGGGAAGTCACTGTTTGTTAGCACGGGAAGTGCGGGTGGAGATGCCTCTTCCTCTTCCTCTGCCCTTGTTATTGTTTCCTCTGTAACTTCCTCGAAAATACACTCTGGAAGGCTAGATTAGTTGTTCCCCTTGAAAGAAGAGGAGGGATTTTCTGACAACATTGTTTTTGAGCCACCCCTGTAGAAGGAGCGATGAAAGGAACCTCTGTTAGAAGGTAATTTTAGGGCTCCCATGGATTTTGCAGTGTCCGTATCTTTCATAATTTTTTCTAATGAAGTATCTACTGTTGGCCCGAAAATATGTTCTTTATCGAAGGGTTGATTGAGTATGGAGGATTGTACCTCCTGCTTGAATCCAGAGATTCGAAGCCAAACGTGTCTCCGCAGGAGTATGCTAGTGTTGATAGCACACTACGCTGTATCTGTCCCATCTAGGGCACATTTTATAGAAGTGTTAGTGATGACCTTCCCTTCCTGAATGAGGTCGTTAGCTTTGGCCTTATGTTTTTCTGGCAAATGTTGTAGAAGTTTTTCTAATTCGTCATAATGTGCCCTATCGTAATGTGCCATTAGAGCCTGAGCATTGGCGATACGCCAAGTGTTGGTTGCCTGGGAAGCTACCTTTTGCCCGAGGCATCGATAAGTTTTGACTCCTTATCAGGAGGAGGAGCGTCACCTGTTGTTTAAGAGTTCGTTATCATTCGGGCATTAGACACATTAAGAGAGTCTAGTGGTAATTGACCTTTTATGTATACAGAGTCTGTAGGAATGGCCTTGTATTTTTTATCTACCCGAGGTGTTAGTATTCGGGCTCTAACTGGGTCCATGAATACCTCGTTAGTATGTTTTAACATGCCTTTTAGCATGGGTAGTGTTAGTAGACCTCTGTGAATGTGTGAACATTTCTACCAGGAAATCCTCTTCTAGAGGGTCACTATGTAGTTCCACCCCGTGATATTGGGCAGCCCTGTTGATGAGTTGCGCAAAGCCAATGTTGTTATCAGGAGGGGAAGGCCTAGAGGCATATAGATCAGGGTCATTTGGTACATCTGGATCCTTATCATATTCATCCCATGGGTCAGTTTCGTGTGGTATGTCTGGGTCTTGCGAGATATGATGATCATTATCCCCAATCCCACCCCCGTCATCAAAATCGTCATCCTGTGAGTCAGGTGAATTTGTTGATGTGATGTTTGGAATAGGAGGAGAAGATGGAGGTATCTAAGGGGGAGAAGGGTTGGTACCCATGTCTCTTTTTTGCCTAAGAGGTATAGGGGCCTTTTGTGAGAGGTCTAACTTTTGTTTCTTGGGAAGAGTAGCCATACGGTGTCCAGTGTTGGGATCAATACTGTGTTTTTTTCTGTTTTGGATTCAGAGGTGGTTCTTTAGATGGAAATTCTTTGGAAGGAGTCTCTGTTCCTTTCGGAGTGGATTTCGGCATCTAAGATTTTTGTTCAGAGTCTTTGGGTGCCAAGTGTTTGGAACCTAGTTCTTTAGTTTTAGCCAGTTTAGGCTGTGTAGCCTTCGGAGTGGTTTGTTTCGGCTCCGAACTTTTCGGCACGGAGGTTGTCGGCTTCGAACTTTTAAGTGTGGAGCGTTTCGGCTCTGAAGATTTCGGTTTGGATGATTTCGGTTCCGTCTCTTTTGTCTTTGAGAGTGTCAGCTCCGAGGCTTTCGGTGTCGAAGATGTCCGCGGTACTGACAACGTGGGAGGAATCCCTTGTTTGTCCTTATGTTTCGGTGCCGAAGGTAATGGTTCGGCACTGGATTGGGATTGGATCGAGCTCAAGCCGGAAGGCTTATGTTTGTGTTTCAGAGAAGGCTGGAGGGCGGGCGTCTGAAACCTTTTCACGGTGTTGACCGGATCGCAGCAATACACATCCGAAGCCGATGGTGGAAAAAACAATCTAAGAATGGAGTCGATGCCTATGCACACTATCACTGAAAGAAGGAGTCACCAACCTCATGACTATAAAGACTTCTTCAAAGAAAAACAAAGTGCAAACATCCGAGCCCAACATCAGATGGCGATCGATGCTAACGCATATGATCTGCACCTCATATGCCTCGAACAATCACATTTTGAGCGATGACCAGTATGGTTTTAGGTGAGGGAAATCGACTGCAGACCAATGTCTCAATCTCGATTTAATTATCAACAAATAATAGTGGCTCCATCTGAATCTCTACATCTCGCAATTATGGATCTGATGTCTGCTTCTGCTTCCGACAGGGTGAAACAAGCGAAATTGTGGGCCAGCTCAGTGAGATGCCAGCATTGTGGCATTATTAGCTGATCTTCACTCATCCACCCTCGGTGCATCTTTCTCAAGGAGCAACGTGCACCCGATCATTCTCAACAATCTGTGGGGTTCGCCAGGGGTTGATACTTGCACCTTTTTTGTTCCCCCTGTATGTGAACCGGTTAGAGTCCATGCTCCTATCAGTGTTGGCTGACTGCCCTAAGATCGGGAACAGATTTCTCCTGCTTTTTGCGTATGATGCGGTCCTGATGGATCGGTCCACACAAAGGTTGGACTTGTTGCTGGCCAAGTATGTGTCTTTTATGGGACTCCTGGACCTCTTTGTTAATGTTTCGATGTCCCATGTAATAGTAGTGGGACACCAAATCTACAAGCAGTATGACCTTCAAGGTATCTAATTTTATCTTGTGCAAAGTTAAGGCCTTCCCTTATCTGGGAGTTTTATTTGAAAGTAATAACTGCTGAAAACCCCTGGTGGAGGCCAAAAGATCAGAGTCCGTAAAAACGATGGGGCTGTTTTTAGTTTTGCACATAGGCTTGGGTCAAGGGCACCAAGGGATCTTTTAAAAACATATCAAGCAAAATATATTGCACAGCTGTGCCATGGTAGGGAGGATCAGATTCAGATTAACGAGAACAACTTTCTGCACAAGTTGGTCCAGGTCCCCCAGTCCACCTCAGTGTTTTCTGTGCATGTGGAGTTAGGGTTTGATTATGCCTCGGACCTAATCTCCTTAAGCCCACTCCTGTGTTGGATTAAGATCTGGAGTAGGAAGGAGCTGAATCTAAATCATTTTACCCATGTTAGGGCGTCATTTTTCTCTTTAGGTAGACATGATATTTTTTACGAATTCAATTTCTCTCTCCGCCCATGAGTTGGGAAATGTCAAACGACTGTTCCTGGAACGCTCCCGTTTTGGAGAGAGAGAAACTTTAGAACTTCAGAAGCCAGCAGTTAGGGGCCATATGCTTCTAAAAACTGTACAGTGGATGGAGAGATACCTGGGCTTGGTTCATTCATAGCATGACAGGTTTTTACTGGTTAGGTTCAGGTTTAATCAATTGCATCATTTTTTGGCTTCACTGAGTGGGTGGGTTCATCCTGAGGAAAGGGCACCCTGCAGCTGCGACAATGTGTATCTGTAGGATTTGCTCTTTTTTTCAATGTTTTGCTCTTACTTCAGTTGGCCGCGGAAGCATTTTTTAATCCTCTTGCTGAAATCATTGCACTTTAAACAAGTCAGGCCCGCCTTGTTGTACCTTCAGATGCCCCCCATCTTTTTTTTATAAGCTGTTTGGGCACCTAGGAAAACGAAACCACATTCATTATTATATGTGTTCCTTGATCTCATTAGTAATCTTATTGTCTGTTTTGATCATCATTTATTAAATTGATTTTATCACTTATCATTTTGTATCTGTATTTTTTTGTGGTATTTTTATTTACCGAATAAAGATTTATTGAATTGAATTGACATCATGGGGACATTTAGAAGGTTTCCCTGGCAATGCATTCCGTCCATTGCTTAGGATTGGCTTTGTGGTTTGTAACTCACATTTTCTGGGTTTCTATTTGCTAGCTTTATTTGTTTTAGGCTGCCTGGGTTCAATCCGAAGGAGCAAAGACTTTTCACACTACCTCTCCTTAAATCCTTCCACTGTACTCCCTTTTGTAAACAGGCCTGTAAATCTTGTTCTTTTCTGGTCACATTTGCTGTGCATTCAAAGACAGAGGTCAAATGTCAGGCTCTGTCTTCAAGGGAGATTGGTGTTTACTTTTCTTTCGCTGACTTCAAAGTGAGAGGATTTATGTGACATCCTTGCTGGAAAGGAGGGGTGAGAAAGTTTTTTAAAATATCAGAATTGGCAAAGCACAAATGTAGCACATTTTTGGGTAATTCTTAAGTGTGTTGGAAACAAATATTTTAATATGATCAGAACAAATCAATACACTATGCGATGCCATTTCCACACATGATCATGTGTGTGCTGTGTAATCACATTAGTAACATTTATGTCTGTGCAAATGTAATGATACTTTCAATCAAAAATGTGTTGTCTGATGATTATATTAAAGATCTGCCAATTCCCTGCCTGCCCCCCAGAAGCAGCGCTTCTGCTTGAGGCGGGCATCACTGTGGAAGAAATACAAGAGGCAACCTACGCACTGGCGTCTGGTAAGGCATTGGGCCCCAACGGACTCCCAGTGGAGCTGTACAAGAACACGGTTCAAATAACGGCCCCCTATCTCATCAAGATGTTCACCGATAGTCTAGAAGCAGGAGAACTCCCTAGAGACCAACGCCTCACCACGATCATTCCGATCCATAAACCTGGTAAAGCAGCAGAGGCTTGCACCTCTTACCGCCCTATCTCTTTAATAAATGCGGAACCAAAGATCCTCGCCAAATTACTGGCGCAGAGACTGGCTCCCCATCTTGCCACTCTGGTGCAACCAGATCAATCTGGCTTTATGCCATACCGTAATACATCACATAACCTGCGCCGTCTACAGGCAGCGCTGGCCCGCCGGGAACACATACAAGAACCTGCGGTTCTCCTTTCCCTTTACGCCACTATGGCATTTGACACCGTGGAATGGCCCTATCTGTTCGCTGTGCTTCATCAAATGGGCTTCGTCTCCAAGTCCAAGTTCTGCACCTGGATTCTTCAACTTTATACCAAACCCCTGGCCCAGATAGCAGCGAATGGTCACATCTCTAGAGACTTCCCGCTCGGTCGTGGGACAAGGCAGGGATGTCCGCTATCCCCCTTATTATTCACACTGGTTCTTGAACCGTTAGCAATCTGGATCCGATGGGAACCCTAAATTAAGGGTATCCGGTGGTCACCGACATGGGAAGATCGCGTATCACTCTACGCAGACGATATCCTTCTTTATCTCACCTCCCCCAAAAAGTCAATTCTGGAACTCCTTAATGTCTGCAGAAAATTTGGGAGAGTGTTGGGATATAGGATTAACTGGACTAAATCGGTCCTATTCGTTCTTGCCGGCCTCCCACCCTCGCTACCTGCGAGCTGACCTTTAGGTTATACTGAGGCGGCGTTTAAACATCTGGGTGTTTATGTTTCGTCAGACCCGGACGAATTCTATGCCCTGAATCTGAAACCCCCACTGGACCGGTTCAAACGGGATGTAAAGGTGTGGCACTCCCTCCCTCTCACTCTCCTGGGCAAAGCTGCACTGTTCAAAATGATGACACTCCCCCGTTTCCTGTATCTCCTCGAAAATACGCCGTTCCCGGTCCCGCCCTCCTACTTTACGGCAATCTCAGCAGCGGTCTCTGCTTTGCTGTGGGACGGGAAGCCAGCACAGATTGCGCAATGCAAACTGGTGAAAGACTGGTATGACGGGGCATAGCGCTCCCTAATATCGAACTATACTACTGGGCGGCCCACCTCAAACACATCAACTTTTGGCTACATGCCCCGCAGACTGAACCCGCTTATTTAGCGGACAGACAATGTTTGGAATCCAGAGGTCTGCTACGAAACCTCTACAGCCGTAGTGCACCGTCCGACCTATTGGGACCGACACGTCACATGATTCAACTCTGGTATAAGGCACATAGACACCTTCAGTGCGCTAGTACTATCACGCAAATGACACCATTGTGGGACTCATATAGACTAGGTGTCCTGCGCAACAGTAAGGGGTTCCAGGCTTGGGACAACATAGGCATATCGGTAGTGGGAGACCTCTGGAAAAAGCGCAAGGTAGTAGACTTCGCATTTCTACAAACAAAATATGATATGGCACAGTCTGAACACTATAGGTACATACAAATTCGACATGCACTGCAGACAGCCGTCCCGGCAGGGACCGACCTACAGGAATCCACTCCTCTTGAGGATAGGTTGTTGACAGAGCACATGCCCCACAAAGCAATTTCCTTCACGTATCGAAAGTTGGTCAACAACCTCCCTGACATGTTATCTAAGTTGCGGCTGAGCTGGGCGAGGGATGTTGGTGACTTCAACGATTCGGAATGGCAGGAGGCCCTCTCCTCACCGCGGGAGACAGCGATCCCCTCCAGACTTAAACCTTTTCAGCTGAAAATATTGCACCGCACATATTACACCAGAACAGTCCTACACAGGATAGGGAAGGCCCCCCACGAGTACTGTCTCCGTGGATGCGGAGAGAAGGGAACGTTCTATCACACCATCTGGGATTGTGGTCGGATGGCTATGTTCTGGGCTGCTGTGATGCGCACCATCTCCCAAACCACAACTGTTTCCCTGTTACCCGATCCCCAGCGTTGTCTGTTAAATGTATGGGATGCAACAGACTTAACCCATCGTCAGCAGGACTGGGCCATGCTAGGGATGATGATGGCAAAACGTAACATAGCTAGACTGTGGGGTTCTGATGCTCTACCTACATTGAGGGACTGGTGCAGAGACATGGATGTAGCGATGGTGGCAGAGAAAGCGGTATTTGTTCATCGGGGTGCCCTGGGAAATGGGAACAAATCTGGGGGGCATGGAACAAGTTCAGAGGGGATATATGTGAACCACCGCGGATTGACTCGGATGAGGCCCTTTCAGATTAAGAGTCCTGCTTGAATGACTATGTGCTGTGCGATGTGTTTTCATTGTACTCTAGAATTTAGCCATTGCTTTATAGATGATATACTGATGTGGACTTAACTGTAATTGCACTGCATATGCTAAAAATACTGCAAACATGTATGTTTATGTCGCCTACCGTGTTTGATGTAATAACAATTTTTTTTTTTTTTAAAACGGACCTATGCAGATCGTTAGCCCTACTTCGATTTATGTACCCGCATTATTATGGAACGCCGCCGTACCCCCGGGTTGTCGGCAAATGGGCTGTGTTATCCTGATAGTATAGAACACCTGGTAATGTGTTGCGGCCGGCCCATAGGGTTGTAGGCCAGAAGCTGTGTATAATGTAGAAGGTACAATAAAGGTCTTTGAGAAAAAAAAAAGAGAAAAAAATGTGTTGTCTGACACAAGTAATGAGAACTATATCACAATCAGAGTGGGTATCGCTTATGCCAGAGCCAAGACGATGTGTATTAAATATATGGGAGCCGAATTACCTCACGCGTTATGGGCAAAGTTGGGTAACACTGGGAATTATGGTTGCCAAAAGGAATGTATCACAAAAGTGGGGAGGGGCGGAGGTGCCAACTCTTGCAGCATGGGGAATGGACATGGATGCGGCCATGGTGGCCGAGAGGGCGGTATTCAGTAGTAGGGGCTGCCCTAAAAAGTGGAGTAAAATTTGGGGGGCATGGAATAAATATAGGGGTGATATCTGCGATCCACCACCGGACCGAGATGATGATGACTCAGATTTGGATGCAGCATGAAGACCTGAGAGATTGCAAAATTGTGACTTTATGATAATTAATGTTATTTATGGTGATGAAGTGCTATGCTATACTGCTTATGTATGTATAAAATTGTTTTCCTGTTTTGCTGGAATGGAAATGAATAAAAAAATGATTACCAAAAAAAATGTGTTGTCTGTAATGGCAGTGTGCTACCACACCATGCATACTCCACTCTACTCTGCACCACTCCACTCTACACCACATCACTGCAAACCTGCAATCTACTCCAGTCTGCACCATTTCACTCTAAGCCTCTCTACTCTGCACCACTCTACTCTACACCACAACCGCACTCTCCACCACTCTAGTCTGGGCCACTCCACTTTAATCCAGACAACTCCACTCTACGTCACTCTGCAACACTACACTGTACTGTACACCACTGCACTACAAGCCAATGCACTCTACTCTGTACCACTTCGCTCTACACGCCTACACTCTTTGCCGATCAACTGTACACCACTCCAATCTACTCTGCAGCACTGCACTCCGTCCATCATCTCCTTGTATTTGCTTTGTTCGCCCTAAGTTGGCAGGCTATGCCCAGACGTGGGTCCCTTGCTCACTTTTCCACTGGATTCAAGCTTGCCTGGCTGAAGAGGGCTGTTAGCCCGAAACCGGTCCCAGGATGCTGGTTTCTGGTCCAGGGAAGACATGGCTTGGCAGTTCGGGCTGGACTGTTCCCATGAGGCACAGGGTGAAGACTGATTTGCATAAAGCTGTGTCTGAACTGGTGAGCTAAAGAATGATGATGGATTTGGGGGGGGGGGGCGGAGCTTGCCGGCGTCCATGAAAGACGTGTGAGCGCTGAGCTCCACGCCTAAGCCCCGATAAAATTTGCCAAAATTATCCTTAAGGCGCCCTACTAGCCCTAAAAGTAGGTGAGAACTTCCCTTCTACACTCCGGAGCAGACGGAGACCTTTTTCCGCTGGAAAAACAGTGCTATTGGAGCGTTGCTGGTGCAAGGAGTTCGCTGGGGCGGACCAGGCCGACATCCACGGACTGGCCTGCGGCGGCACCCGGCCTGCGTCACGCTACGTGCAGCGAAGAAGACTGAGGAAGAGCCGGCAGTGCGGGCCTGCCACCGAAAACAAGTCGACACATTGCGCTGGTGCGACCCACCCTTCGAAGTAAGTGTGGCAACTCGGTGACTGGGACTGTGGCAGAAAGGTGACTTGCATGCAACCACCGACACGGCGGCGCTGAGCACTCGGAATAGCGGTCGGATACTGGACTTCTTTGGGGGAGACCGCCTGTTACACTCCTGCAGTCTGCCAAGCAGCGTGTGGCCCCGGTGCCTGCAGGCTAGAGCTGATTAGCGAGTACGGGACTGTGCAAGAAGGAGGCAGCATCCATTGCGGGAGGCTGGCAGTGTGCTGACCCTGGCCCGGTGGAGCGGTAGTGAAGTGCTCCTGGGCTCCGATCTACACAAAGCGCGAGAGGTGCAGGTCATTGCAACTCGATCTAACATTGCGATCCTCTGAAGGTGTGGTGGAGAGGGGGTGACTTTTTTGTGGAACTACTATACAGCTTATGGATGGGGCCCGCGCTTGTAAACTTGTCCCGCGCAGAGCCGCCATTTTGGGCCCTTTTCTTGCTGCGTAGCGAGCTACTACTTGGAGCTTGAGGACTACACAGGATTGCGTAGCGACACTGGTTCGCCCTTGCCACGCACTGTGGTTGGCAAAGTTGTGGACTTTGATGTCCAGCAGGAACAACATGGGGAAGGGCGACAGGACACAAGCTAAGCTATTGTTTGATCAGCGCAGAGCGAAGGGGCCTGATGCGACAGCCCCGGAGGCATCACCGCGGAGCGCCGCCCCAGACGGCTCCCTGTGCGCAGATATCCGTGAAATGCTGGTATCGATGGAAAAGGGTCTCCAGGACAGCATGGCATCGATTGGTACTAAGCTTGACGCCCTGACATACCGCATGGACCGCATGTCGGAGCGTGTAGACAAGCATGCAGAACGGCTCGACATGGCGGAAAGACGACTGACAGAGGCGGAGGAGGCACAATCGGACTGGGATAAAGATCGCAAGCAGTTTGGCAGACTTCTGCAGGTCATTCAAGACAAGACTGAGGATTTGGAGGCACGTTCAAGGCGCTCCAACGTCCGCATCACAGGGGTGGCGGAGACCACTCAGACTGGCAAGATGGAGCTGTTCGTGGAGAAACTACTGAGAGCACTACTAGGGGATGACGTCTTTTCCCCTATGTTCATAGTGGAAAGAGCCCATCGCTCCTTGGGGCCGAAACCACAGCCGGGAGCACCTGTACGGCCAATAATAGCGAAACTGCTGAACTACCGCGACAGGGATCTGGCGCTACGGCTGGCCAGAGAAAAAGGGAACCTACAATACGAGGGCATGGACATTTCGCTCTACCCGGACTTCTCGGCAAAGGTACAAGAGGAAAGGAAACGTTTCGCTCCATACAAAAAACAGCTGCGCGATCTCGGACTGGACTACGCGATGCTGTACCCCGCAAAACTTCGAATAAACAGACAGGGGCACTCACATTTCTTTACTGACCCCAAGGAGCTGCAGAGGTCGTTGAAGGAGTGGGCTAAAGAACGTAGGAATAGTCCGAGAAGCACACGGGAGGAAACTGCTAACTCATCACACCTGGAGGATCAGGAATAAGTTGCAAGTAACCGCTTGGTCATTCCAGTTTGTTAACATTGGGGAGTCATCCCTTTCCGGAGGAATGGACCTTAGGTTTGGTCCCCCCGCTGGAACAGTGTTGTACAGCGGATACTTGAGTCCAGAGGGGGCATGCAAGAACACTAAGAGACTATTGCTGGGTGAGACCTTTCTGGTTTATATATGAACATTTATGAGTGTGTAATTCTGTGTCTAGTACTGTGCCGCTGGTGAAGGGTTATGGTGAGGAGGGCACAGACTCCCGGATTCTACCCTTTTTTCCTGCACAAGGAAACTGGGGTCCAAGATGGCTCTGTTGTTGCGGAGCAGCCCCCCTCTCTCCTTGGTTCTGTTTGCTCTCCCCCATTGCATCTTCCTCTTTTCCACCTGTGGTTGACTGGTGAAGTTGTATTGCTCAGCGCGCTGTGGCGAAGTAGGCCCCCGGCGGCGGGGGGCTGAGTAGAGTTGGGACTACTGCTCACCGGAATGTGCTGGGTTATAGCCTACATGAGGGGGAATCAACCTATCTGACAGTGGATCAAGGACTACAGTGAGCGCCGAATGCTAGTAGGGGGCAAGGTGCAGGAGTACTTCAGCATTGCAGTATCGGACTTGTGTTTAACTGCTTTTTGGCTGGTAACTTCTGCCCCTGCGCTTCGGCCTCAAGGCTCTGGATAGGGCCAACCAAGGGATTGCTGGGTCGATTTGTTTCATGGGAGGGATGGGGGGTGGTAGTGGAAACTGTCTGACCAGGTTGGGGGTGGTCGGCTGTGGGTGGGGGAGGGGTTGTTTCAATCTGACCAGGTTGGGGATGGTCAACTGAGGAAATTGGGATGTTTTGTTGCCTGCTACAGCTATGTGTCTGGGATCTAATGTGCACGAAATCACCAAACAGATTGTGATAAGATGGCGGATACCGAGGTCCTAGGGTTGGACGGAAGCCCCAACCTTGTGAGAGTGTTGACATGGAACGTCAGAGGGTTGAACGATTATCGCAAGCTCAGGAAGGTAATGAGCTATTTACACAGACACCAAATTGATATTGCTCTCCTGCAAGAAACGCACCTTCCCCTCACGAGTAAAATGTTGACCGCAAGAGGCCTAGGGGGTAATTGTGCTGTAGCGGGTTTTACTACTCATTCCAGGGGGGTGGTTACGTGGGTCAATCCCAAATCGCAGCTGGCGTTGACACAGTTAGCCGCTGACCCGGAGGGTCGGTATCTTCTTGCACGTTTTACGGGTAAAGGACACGATTTAGTGGTTGTGAATGTTTATGGTCCCAATTACGACACTCCTGAGTTTTACTCCTCCCTAGCAGACATGTGCAGACAGTATGTTGGTTCAAGATTGTTGTGGGGGGGCGATTTCAATTTTGTGCTGAGTCCGGAACTGGATAGATCAGCTGGGACGGCCCGCTGCCCAGCGACATCTGCCGTTCTTGTGCAGACAGAACTGATTAAGCTGGACATGGTGGATATATGGCGACAGACACCCCGGGAAGGGAGGGTACACACATTACTCGGCCTACTATGATATACACACGAGGATTGGTTATTGGTTCGCATCTCACTCCCTCCTCAACTCAGTGAAGGGATGTGTAATACTGCCCCGCACTTTGTCGGACCACTCACCTTTACTGCTGCTCCTGGACGCTCCAGCTAGGAGAATTCCCCCATTCACCTGGAGGTTTCCCCCCTATTCATTGTTGGACGAGGTCTTCAGAGGGGAGTTAGCATAGGACATAGACACATTTTTTGACAACAATGTGGGGTCGGTGGACAGTTTTCAAACGGTGTGGGATACCTTTAAAGTGTACGTCCGGGGCATGACGATGGCTAAACATTCTGGGGTGCTTAAATCCATTCGGCAACGGCTGAGACACCTCGAGTCACAACTGTCTGACTTAGAACGACAACTTAGACACACACCGAATAACGACACTGAAGAACAGATCAAAAAAATGATTATAGAATTTAATGAGGAAGCGGATAGAGAGGTTCAACACATGGGGAAACATGCCACGGCACGCACCTATGGGGAGAGGGATCGTCCTGGATCACTGCTGGCTAGACTAATGCGCAACAACAGGCGGCCGCTAGTAGTTGAGGAATTGGTTACATCCAGGGGAGAGGTGGTCACGGAGGAAAACGACATTCTTGCAGAGTTCTAGGATTACTATGCTAGGCTCTATCAGTAAAGGTCTGGACAGCAGGAAGAGGAAATTGACGACTACCTCAGTTATATCAATATGCACTTCCTGGATAATTTCCAGAGGGAATTTGTAATGATGCCCATACAGAAAGACGAGATTCTCAAGGCGCTGGAGGGGATGAGACCAGGCAGTGCTCCAGGTGCAGATGGGCTTACGGTAGCCTTTTATAAGGCTTTCAAAGATAAGCTCATTCCGCACTTGATGCCTCTCTTTGATGATATTTGCCAACAGAGTAGTATGCCGAAGTCTATGAGGGAGGCACTTCTTATCACAATACCGAAACCGGGGAAGCCCCCCAATGAATGTGGATCGTACAGACCGCTCTCCCTAATAAATGTTGACGCCAAACTGTATGCGAAGGTCTTGGCCGCACGGCTTGCTATACTGGTCCCGGAGCTGGTTGCCCCGGAACAAGCTGGGTTTGTTCCTGCGAGGAACCTGACATATAATATCCGCACTGTGCTAGGCACCATACAACATGTGAAGCAAGACAATAAGGCGGTGGCTATATTTTTAGACATGGAGAAAGCCTTCGATTCTGTGGAATGGCCCTTCAAGTTAAGAGTCCTGAGGAAATACGGGTTGGGTGAACCTTTCTTACAGATGCTGGGGGCTTTATACTACAAACCCTCGGCTAGGCTGAAACTAGGGGACACGGTCACTGCCCCGATAGCGATAAGCAGAGGTACTAGACAGGGTTGCCCCCTTTCCCCTCTCTTGTATGCACTTGTGGCAGAACCTCTAGCGTGCGCGATCAGAGAATACCATGGGTTCGAGGGGATCAATTTCCCTACCTACAAGATTGGCATATCTACGTATGCGGATGATACCCTACTGTATGTTAAGGAACCAGAAGTAAATCTGGCATCTGTATTAAGGGAGGTGGTGAGATTCGGTGCACTATCTGGCCTACGGGTCAACTGGGACAAATCAGTAGCACTTCCTCTGACGCCGGTGACTCACCCGTTTGACTCGGAGTATCCGCTACAGTGGACCACGGATTCCATAAGATATCTGGGGATACGTTTGCACACTGATCCCGAGGTACTAGTACGCGAGAACTACGGAGTGGCATATAATAAACTTGTGGATATTTTATTAAAATACAAAAATATAAAATAATACACTTGTGGATGATGTGGAGGTGTGGTGCAGGCTACCTTTGTCCCTGATGGGAAGGATAGCGATAATGAAGATGGTGGTGCTGCCCAGGTTCCTCTTCCTGTTTACTAACATCCCAGTGGTACTGTCCAGAGCCTTCTTCCGGCAACTCACGCAGACACTTATCAGACTTGCGTGGGGAGGTAAACAACTCAGAGTCCAATGGCAGACATTAATGCTTCCCTATGAAATGGGAGGTCTGGGAGCAACGGACATGGAGCGTTATTACAGAATAGCACAGGCGGCACACCTTCACACATGAATCCATGGGAATCCCGATATTCCACATGTGAAGTTATAGCGTCTGTTCGCAGACCCTATCCCTCTACCAGCCACGATATGTCATCCCGTGGACCGCAGAACTGGGATATTGGACTCCATAACAACTACGAATCACGCATGGCATGAGTTGGTGCGTGCGCGAGACAGTGGAATACTGTATTCACCACTCATGCACGTAGAGTGGGCAATATGGCTTACCCCACTGACTGATAAAGAGGTGATTAAGGCACTACATGAACTAGGCATAGTCAGGATGGGGGATCTATTCCTTAATGGGACAGTGAAGACTCTCCAACAAGTACTTCAGTCTCAGACGGGGAAGACGCTGCTGCACAGCTTTCAATTCCACAGAGTACGTAGTGCACTGCAGGAACTGCTTGGACCAGAACTGGCCGAACCCCCAGAGGTGCTGGAACTCACTTATGTGATTAAAAACCCATCTTCCAGCAAACTGGTCACAAATCTTAAGAAGCTGGGGGACCAACACAAGAAACACCTGATCTCCAAAGCTAGACTTGCTTGGCAGAGTGACTTACAGATGACGATTTCTGATGAGATGTGGCATTATTGCTGTACCAACACCAGGAAGATATCACTCAATAGCTGACACAGACTGATTCATTTCAAATACTTGCAGCGTGTCTATTACACGCCGGAGAGGTTGCACAGGTACGGACTGAGGAGTTCAGCGGAATGCGAACGCTGCCATCTCCAGACGGCGGACTTCATCCACATGGCGTGGTCTTGCCCTGGGATCCATAGATTCTGGAAGGAGGTTTTCTCTGAACTAGGACTGATATTAGGTGTAGACATCCCGCCCTGTCCGGCCCTAGCTCTGCTGGGTTATTCCAAAACGCTACCAGTAGCCCTGAGGCGCCTGGCAGATATAGCCTTGCTGACCGCTAAACGCATAGTCGCTATATGCTGGATGAGGGGGCCAATACCGACCAAGAAACGGTGGGCGTCAGACTTGCTGTACTGCTGCACACAGTCGGAGACGTACAGTGAATTGCTACCTCCGAAAAATCGACCCAAGAATTTCTGGGGGTTATACAGGACCTATCTAAGCGCCAAAGACAGTGAAGATACTGAACCTGAACTAGAGAGGGAGGAGATGGGTGAGGTACAGGATGAGGATGTCGAGACCCAGGGGAGAGACGATTTGTACACTTAAACAGAACGAGGGATGGGAGTAATGGCCTAGTCATCCAGGACTTCCTCACACAACGGGCGGTCTAAACTGCTGTACGGATATGAGGCACATACAGTGGGAAGGTAGCGGGAGGGCAATCTGGGGATCCTCTTCCACACATTGGTACATACTAACTGAGGAGTGGAGGATGCGGGGTCAGTCACATGACGATCACAGGTAACACATAGACAGGTAGCAACAGTTGGGTAGGTAGGCACACATTTGGGCGGGTTGGATACTGTTGGGGTGGGAGGGGTAGGTTAGGGGGAAGGAGTTAAGTACAGTTACATAGAGAACACTATTTTCGGCCTATTGACCTGTGGGGTTCGGACGTAGTATGCCACCTTTCGCAGAGTGGTGAAATGCGGTTCTATGTTGTTGCATGCAGAACAGCGGCTACTTAATTGTTTGCTGAAGGAACTATGTATGCATGGTAATGCTTCTTTGCTGCCGCCAGGCCCCAGGGATGCTGGCATGAAGGCTGTGTGCCATATACCAAGAAATTGAGGATATGCTACTTTGAACTGCTGCCGGCCCCCGGGTTGTAGGCTATGTGAGCTGTGTGAAAACTGAATCTGCAATAAAGTACAAATTTAATAAATAAATAAAAAAAGAATGATGATGGATTCAACCCAGATCAGTGACTAGGGTGAGTGTTTGAAAAGTTTCAGCACTCCGTCCATCATCTCCTTGTGTTTGCTTTGCACTGCACTCTATGCCACAACACTCTACACCACTTTAAACCAATTCTCTACACCACTGTACTCTACGCGACTCGGAAACAATCTACCTTAAACCACTGCACTCTACTCTGCACCACTGCCCTCTATGCAACTGCACTCTACTTTGCACCACTATAGCTATGCCACTCTACTCTACACCAGTGCACTTTAAGCCACTCTACACCACTGCACTCTACGACACTCTACTCTGCAACACTACACTCTCCTCCACTGAACTCTCCGCCACTGCACTCTGCAGCACTCCATGCTACACCATTGCACTCTATGCCATTCCATGTCACTATACTCTTACTCTGCACCACTCTACATCACTCTACTCTGCACAGCCGCACTCTACGCAACTGTAGTCTACGCCACTGCACTCTATGCCACGCTAATCTGCACCACTCCACTCTGCACCACTCCACTCTGCTATGCACCACTGTAATCTTACCCACTACATTCTTATGATGCTGCAGTGTATGCCACTGAATACTATGCCGCTGTACTCTACGCCACTATACTCTTTAATGCTCTATGCCAATGCACTCTACACCTTCATGCACCCTACGCCACTCTACACAACTCTCCTCTATGCCAGTGCACTCTTCACCACTGCACTCTACGGCCCTATACTCTATTCTGCACCATTCTACTCTGCACCACTATGCAACTGCACTCTATGCCACTCTACTCTACACCATTGCATTCTACGTCATTGCGCTCTACTATGCAACAGTCTAATCTACGCCACTGCATTCTACAATGCTGCATTGTACGCAGCGGAATTCTATGCTGCTGCACTCTACTCCATTATATTCTGCAACACTCTACGCCTACGCACTCTACACCACTCTATGCACATTCACTCTATGCCACTCCAATACACAACATTCCACGTCTCGTCATCCCACTCTATGACAAACCACGCCACTCTCCTCTACGCCACTAACTTTCAGCCATGTGGTACAGCAGCCACGATCGTGCACAACGATGCTAAACCACATTGGCAAAGCCAACTCTTGAAGAGGTGAGACCTATTGACTTTGCCAATGCTTGTGCTTTGAGGAAACTCGAGTACAGGAACAATTTCAGCAAAGTGTCAAATAAAAGCCAAGATTTGTCAAAACAAAAGATCTACATTTAACTTCAAAGAGAATGCTGCTTTAGTACAATAATATGCGTGCACAGAAGCCTTGTAAAAAACAGACTGACTAAGTGCCTGGATCTGAAGGCAGGCAAACTTTATATACATGTTAAATTATACCTGCTTCTTACAGCTGAGCTCGTACAATCCATGTGAAAAGATAGATTTTGAATCAGTTTTCTTGATACTCGGCTCTTCAAACTACAATATTTGGCACCATCTTAAAAAATTCTATTAACTGGCCTGCATCAGCTAGGAAATTAACTATTGCCAACAGACTGCAAATTAATAGACACATATTAATACTCAAAAATAAGTGACACAATGTATTTGTTGTTTTTTTACCTCTCTTGATTTTGATGAAAAAAGACGGACATCTGCTGCTGAATAAATGGCCAACAATCGGGTCTGTTTTCCAGCACACTAATAAACGGGTGAGGAGGGTTCCTAGTAACAAAAATAAGAAAAAAAATCATATTTTAACGCTGCTCAACGAAAAGGCACTTCAAAGCCACATGGATAGATGCAAATGTTTATTTGCTATTCAGGAGACTACATCCAGCCTGTAGGAAGCTGGCTCTGTATATGATATTGCCACTAGGTGGTAATACCGTGCACAGAGTCCAGGGGTTTCCCAAAAGTGTACAGAGTTCAATGTAAAACCCAAAGTGCTCTATTAGTGGTAGTGTGGGTGAGCAGCCTTAGGCCTAATGCAGAGGGGTAAGACATTTATTGAACAACAGTGATCAGTAATGGACACACGACTCGAAGGAGATCCAGACAAATTTTAGAAAATTATATTTTGTATTATTTTATTAAGACCAAGAGCTTCTTAATAAGGTAAGTACGTTTTTAATAAAAAAATACTTGACACTTTGAAAAATCGACACATAAGATTTGTAGAACAGCTCAATATTATCCTATGGGAAAAACAGTTGTGCGGTTAATCAAATAAGTATGCAACTTCCAGTTCCAGTATTCAGGACCAAAGGTCAGCAGTGGGCAAGGAGTAGTTAAGTATCAACACTGCACCACCAGCAGCACAGGGGCGGCCGGGTGCAGAGGTCAAAATCGGAGTTCGGCCCACTGCGTTTCAATGGAGACTGGAGGTCCTTGGAGCCACGCTGCTTGCAGGTAAGTGGAAGGGTTATAGGAACTAAGCTTTGGGTGTTAGGACCAGCACTGGGGGAGACACCAAACATACACCACCAGTGGCCCAGGGGCTGCCGGATGCAAGGTGCTAACACAGCGTCAGGTGCCCAATGCAATCCTATGGAGTTTCTTCTTTTCGGAAACAGGCTGCAGGCATCAAACCAGAGGGTCCAGACGGAACACCAGCTACAGCACAGGTAATTTGAGATGTTGGGGGTCACAGGTGCAACTGCTGGTCGAGCTCACCAAAGCCCGGGGCTACGGATGTAGGGGTGCCTTTAGAACTCAGAAATCTTCTTACCGGGCCAGCCGCGGTGGGGGGACCCATCAGATTCACTCTGCGGGTGCTGTCATGGGGGTTAGGAGGTTGGCCAACACTGGATTCAGTGTCCTTGTCGCTGGGAAGACTTCACTGGGCAGTTGGGCCACTCAGACTCGGACCATCAGAGCGAGAGTGGGCAAGAGTCATGAATCCACCTGAATCTGAAGTCTTTGTTGTTTGTCTTCTGGACAGGTCCGCTGTCCACAGGAGATTGGAGTCTTTGTTGAAGGCAGCAGTCCTCACAGGGGATTTAGAGGTCGCTGGCTGAAAGACAGGTCAGAGAATCGTCGAAGCTGGTGACAGGTCAGTAAGGCTGGGACGAAGGCAGTCTTCTTCAGTCTTCTCTGGAGGGTCATCTTCTTTCTTCGTAGGTTATCGCAGATCTGGTTTCTAGGTATGTGGGAGCCACCTAAATACTAAATTTAGGAGGCGTTTTTAGGGGAGTAGTAGGTAGGGCAAATGGGCACCTTACTTGGGGTGACTACACCCTCTATTATGCCACCCATATGTGGAAGGGGCATAAACCTAGCCCTGATTGGAGGAGTCCCCACATCTTAAATATGGAGGGGACTGAAAGTTGTGCTCCACCTCACGTACCCCACCTTAGGGGTGGGGTTGTAGAGGAAGGCACACCGCCTAATCTTTTCAGTATTTTCCGCTGGTTTTCTCACCCAAAGTGGGTGCGTAAACCAGGAAGCTGCCATCTGCTGATAGCAGCAGAGGCTGGGGGTCGCATTACAAAGGCAGCAGGCCTTTAAAGCTTCCTTCTTCAAGCACTCGTCTATCCTGGGGGAAGAGGTGTGACACCTCTGCCCAGGATGTGCATTGTTTATAATCCCAGAGAGCAGGGTTCTATACCCAAGGGTCCAGAAATATGTCTGGTGGTGGCTGGCTGCCTACAACCGGTGAGAGACCACACCACGGATGGCAGGATTTCAGGGGGCACCTCTGATGTGCCCTCTGGGTACAGGGTACAATATATCCCACACTGGCATCAGTGGGGATTTATTGAAAGGAGTAGTTTTGTATCAAACACTCCTGTGTTCAGTGAAGTCATCATGGTGCTGTGGAACTTGAGTTGCCGAGTTTACAGCCCATATACTCTCTCTGGCTCCACTGGCACTTACAATATCAGGAAAAGGACCCCAATATTGCTGGGGCATATCTGCTCATGCAGATATGCCCCCATCTATGGTATAGTGCACCCTTACCTATGCCTTCAGGCAATGTCACCTGTCATGGCACCCAGCCAGGGTCTCATGGAACCTTCTTCAGCTCCCAGGCCCTAGGTAACCAGGGTACCATTTGCTAGGGACTTACAGGTGGTAGAAGTACCAATTGGGGATTTGTTTTTAGGGGAGCAGTGCTGGCACAGGGGACCTAGCTAGCAGGGACACTGTGCACTACATTCATACCATACCATCAAAACCAGGCAAAAAGTGGGAGGATAACCATACAAAAGAGGCACTTTCTCACACAGCCTTTCCAAAATGGTTCAACTTTCAATGGGTTTTCTGAATTACCCAACACTTTTCAGTCTCCCCTATTCTATGTAGGAGGTCAAGGAGGTTGTCTAAGGCAAGAATAATTAAAGACAAACGAAGATACCTTTTAACCAGAGAGAATTGTTTAGTATTGTTATTTGACTTCACAAACAGATGTTTAGGTACAAATGCCACACCAAGTCACACAAATTATCAAAAGACAACCCGCTCACTGAAAGATATGAACAAAAACAACTAATGTACACAATGACACTTGCCAGAGTAAGTTATACATTAAGGGAAGGCACAGACCCAAAGCAGCAGGGTTCCCAGATTGTGCCCTAACCCCTCCACACCCCATTCAACCAAAAATGCAACCCAGTGGTAACAGCACTACCATCTGACACAACAACCTCCACATTCACCACGCGAACACCCGGTTTCTCTTACCCAACAACCTTCCCTCTCTTACAACTTCAAGCCACAGCCAGACTAATCCTCCAATTCACCCCACCCACATCCCCCTCTTAAATAAACCACACCTCCTCAAAGCATCATCACACCTGGAAGACAGAGACTCAGCAACTAAAATGCTTGTTCTTCAATGCAAAGTCCATCAACGAAAAATGGTTCAAAAGGAGGGGAGTGGGCAGCTGATCACAATGGAAGACATTCTATGATCTTTCTCCTTCCAGACCTGCAGTTTCTGTGGCAGCACAGTCAATCCAGAGCCACTGTCGACCCCTGGAGGTGCCTCGTAGTAGTGGGGCACCAGGTGCATTGCACTGCCACCCACCTTGGATCCTGTGCGACGGCGCAGGCCTCAGGCAGTGGCTGTGGAGGATAGGGCCTTCTGCAGCAGAGTGGTGCAGCCTAAAAGTTCAGCGGCGTGCTGGGATCCCTGGCAGGTCCCGGCTGCAGCACGCTGCCCGGCTACGTCTGGCCTCTTGGCTAGGCCTGAGTTGCGGAGTTGGGAGGCGATGACTATGTCTGCGAGGGCTTCATTTCGCAAGCCCTACCACCCAGTTAGAGCAGCGGTGAGTGCGGGCTTTGCGCAAGATGGACTGGGTATAGTGCCGGACTGGCAGGAGGGTGGCACTCCCCTCCCCCCGAGTCCCACCTCCTGCTACTTGGATACCAATGTGTCACAGTAGGTACTGGTCCTTGAAAGAGAGCTGGACCTCTGAAGGTGCAAACGTACAAGCACAGCCGAACCGGATAAACTCTGACAACATTGGGTGATTCACTTGTAGCAAAATGTGTGGGGACTGGCACTTACCTCCTAGCTTATTGGCCCACCACTGAGAGGAGGACTCCTACCCAGAGCCAACAACCGGAGTAAACACGACTTGCACAATCCTGCACCGTAATGTACTGCTTAGCCTGCGGGTTCCGAGGGACATTGGGTGAACCACAAAGTCAGGATACATACGATTGGGGGAGACTGCAGTTGCGAGGAGGCCTCATATAGGCCCAACCACCCGTGAGCTGAAATAAGGGAGTATAGCACCCTGCATGATGTAGTCGGTCGAGCACTTCCTCTTTTTCTCTCCCCATATTGGGCAATGGGGAAGCCGCAGGTTTTGGAGATAAAGAGAGGATCCCCAGAATATAATGCAGACAGGATACCGGGGAAACATGAAACCTGAGCAGAAACAAAAAATAAATCTGCCTCTGATGGAGGTAAGCGGAATAGTTTGCTATAAGAGAGCAAATCACGGTGCAGTTCGAGCCTAAATTTTCAACATATTTTAAACAATAAACTGCCACATCCTTACTTTGATTTCAGATAATGTTTTACTATTCAAAACAAAATAAATCAAAATAGGTATCTACAGCTTATATGCGTACATTTTCAAAATTTATAAAACTATACAGTAATATATTACAAAAAGTTTTTAAAAATCCCTTTTCTGTCTCCACTCATTCTACTCAATCTCACCTACACAACTATCACACATACTGATGTGTTTTATCTAGGAACCCGAATCAATATTGCTATTTTATGCCCTTGTATGGCTATAATTAATAATATCCCTATAATGGCATAAGAATCAGATCCATATTTCAGTAAATCGCCCTTGCAGTCCAAGACACGGCAAAAGCTACTTCCTTGGATTCCTAGAAACCACACCGAGTTCTTTCGACACACCAAACCTCCAGCAACCTGGGAAATCCCCACTTGCTTTGTTTTGATTTGTGATAGAACTCCTGCAAGCACTGTAAGAATGGTCAGTTCTTAGTGACATCTTTATTGACGTCTTATGTCCAAATCTTACGTCAAACTCGGCACCTTTCAGGTATAAATATACCAACGTTGCCTTAAGCAAACACACGGTGGTGGTTTTGGAGCAGAGCAGCTAATCTACTTGCCGAGAGCCCAGCAGATGCGAAGAGCCCACGGACGCTGCCCCTCCTCTTTGACGCGCTGAGAAAGACGCTGTCTTTTCTCCTGCCGAGAAAATCCAGCTCCGGCGTTTCCAGCCTACCCTTGCGGGTGACTGGGATATCGAGTCCTGAGAGAGAGATACCAGACCTCCTATATTCTATTCCCAAGGTACAGTGCTGACTAAACCCTTAGAGAGAATTCTTGAATCAGATTATTGGCAAAACTTACTTAACTTAAACTGCTACTTACTTACTCCTTCCCACGTATTAGGCTTAGGTCAGGTACACCGGGGTAGGCGTATTTTAGAAGCACCAGTTGAGCACGTTAGCCAATGTATATATGTGTATATATATTTTATCCATTTTAAAGTGTCTTATGGCTAAGAAACCATATCCATGCTTTTACAGTATTATTTCATAATACTCCTTTTACTGTACGTACTTTACTTTATATTAAGTATTGCAATTGTGGCAATTCATTTCTCTTGCATGAGAAGGAAGACTGCTCAATAAATAATACTTTTTATTGAAAACACCCGTCTCTCTTCTCTGCACTATGGTGAAACTAAGAACGCACATCTGACTCAGTGAAATAGCTGTCTATTGTTTTCACACGACTCTAGAGATTTACTCTTATTCTGAGGGAGCAAAGTTGTCATGTTTATGCGGTTGTCGGAAGCTGAATCCCTTCTTGTCTGAGCCAGGGAAGCTGATCCCTTCCTATTCATTCAAGAAAGTTTCCAGTGACCTCTGAGCTAGCTGGCGCAAACCTAAATTAAGTCTAACATAGTCAGTAGAGACCTAGAAGACCTCAGTCCTACGTCTACACTGCTGTTTATGTTATTCCAATGCGCAGGGCCTACAGGGAAAATAGGAACTACACTATATTACCACATACAGACTAATACCACTAAAATAACATAAAATATAAATGGACAGATTTTCGTTAACACAACAGGACTGAACACAATGCTAAAATTATCAATCTCATATAACTCTCTTTGTTTAGAGAGTTTCAGTAAAGCTTGGTACATTTAAAAACTTTTAAATCACTCTTTTGATGTACAACATAGATCTAGTCAAAAGCACTGAGTCTTGTACATTGATTTTTTATTAAATGAAATTTAAACATCATACAATATTATGATCCTAATATTCCTGGTCAGTCATGCGCGTTTCGATAAAGGCCAAAAAGATGATCAATCCTTCCTCAGGACGCTCAAATGTAATATTTCATAACTAGATGTGGGGTAGAAAAATTAAGGGGCAGGGAAGAAATGGAATTGCAGGTCCCGACAAGGATCCTATGGATCAAAAACATATACGTAGAGTTCACGAGAATATAAATGATGGCTCAGTCCATGACTAGTTAACTAAATGTACATGTTTAGAAAGTAGGAGAGAGTGCTTAATTCGCCAAACAGACAAGAAAAGTTTAGAGACCAATAGACATGTGTGGTAGTTGGAATGTTTATGATTTAGCTGTGATGTGGTAGAACAGCATCACAGCGAAGATTCCAAGAATGGTCAGTATTTTCTGTATTGCTGAAGGTTGTGGACGTTTATTGTACCTCTCAATAAACTACATTTAAAAAGCTGAACTTGATTACTACAAAATTTGGCGGCAATTTTGTCCTGCGCAGAGGGCAGGAGACACTCCAACCTTCACCTCTGGAACGCCGCTATTGACTGAATTAGCGCTATTGAAGGATTTTCCTTGGTTTCATCCTTCATCATGTTTCATCAAACTGTGAGTTAGTTCCTTGAATTGGAATGCCAGCGCTCCTGTATTTTGCTTATTTTCCTTATTTTAACTGAAATTTGGGGGAGTACGTTAGCCTTACTTGCGGACACTATGTTTACATTGTGCAAACGTGTGTCCTCGTGACTACAAGGATGACCTAGCGGCCTCGTAACCTAGAAGCTGCTGAAGTTTGTATCATGGAGCTGCATTTTTTCCACTACGGCGATTACTTAGCAACGAGTTTCTTCGCAACCTAGCAACCACAAGCTTGTCTCGTCGGCCGCCTTCCCCCTGCGCGCTACTGGTTTCTTTTCTCATAACTTAGCAACTCGAGCTTGTTTTGTGGGCTGCATTCCGCCCTTCCGCACTGCATGTTTCTTTTCTCGGCCTCCCTATCTATCAGTTCATCTTTGATGGCTGCATGTATTAGGGCTACGGCGATCAACTGCAACTAGATTGTTTAGTTGCTCTATTGCTCTCTTGCTGTGGGAATAAAAGTAACAAAATAAACTTGAAATGAAGAAGAGTCGCACCTCAGTTTTTGCTGGTACTGTGTTCTCAGATTTGAACAATTAAAGGAGATTGAAGAAGGACTTACGACTTCCTTTTTCTACATAGAAACAGACACATTACAAATGTAGGAACTGAGATTTAAAGTGTTCTACGAGAGCTGGAATTTATTGATTATTTTAATTATTTTAATTGATTGTTTTATTTAATTATTTTAATTGATTATTTTGATTAATTATTTTGGATTGTTGTTTCAGCTTGTTGAATTAGATTGTTGTGTTGGTCTGTCTTAGCTTGTTAATTAAACTTTATTGCAGGTATGTCTGAGCAAAGTATGTCAGCACCTCCTAGTTTTCTGCCTATTCCAGGTGAACCATCAATTCCATGGAAGCCGTGGAAGAATATTTTTTTTAACTTATTTATTGGCTATTGGAGGGGATAAATATGGCCCTTTGGGGGAGACAAGCTATACTCCTGCATCATCTTGGCGTAGAAGGAAGGAGAACCTATGATGATTTGCCTGAAATATCATTAGGCATGGGAAATTGTCAACCAATGAATCTTTATGATATGTCGTTACAGATGTTAGAGAAACATTTTACTGCTAAGGTGAATGTAGCTTTTGAAAGACAAATTCTTTGGCAGAGTACAAAACCAGGACGGGAATATAATGAGATATGTAGCTTCTTTGCGGGGCTCGGCAGACACGTGTGAATTCCCAGGTTTATTAGACACTTTATTGAGGGACCTGATTGTGAGACGTACAAACAATAAAAAAGTGAAGGAAAAATTACTCTCAATGGATCCTAGTTTGGAGGAAGCTATCCAAATTGCCCGAAGTATGGCAAACACTTCGGTATGGATGAAAGAAATAGACAAAGGAAAAGGAACAAGTGCTAATGCAGTAGTAACAATGGGAAAATAAATACCTGCTGAAGTGGAGGAAGTTAAAAGAGAAGTTTTCAAGAAGCCATTCAATAAAAGTAGTGTATACGTGCCTTTGAAGGTTGATGACCCATAATTTGTTATAGGTGTGGGTCTCCTGGACATGTAAGTTCTAGTTTTGCATGTGGAGCAAGAAATGCTACCTTTAGATCTTGTGGTAAAAGGGGGCATTTAGTGAAAGCCTGCAGATCGATCGGTAGAACACAAACTACCAGCGTCAAGGAAGTTGAGGACAAAAGTGAGGAGATATTCTTGGCTATAGATGGTACAGAATTGGTTTAATCTCGAGCTATTGAGTCTGTAGAGAAATCGAATCTTGAAGTAGTTGTGCCATCTGTTTTGAATATACATGACAATAATTTAAATATACAGAATGAAAGAACTGAGAAACTAGAAAAGCAAATTGTGAGAAAACTTTAGATAAAGGAAGAGTCAAGCTGTTGGCGGACTCAGGTGGCCTATTTACCTCAATTTCCAAGGAAACTTTCAAAAGAACTTGGGTGGACAGATCAAGGATTTGTTACAAGCAGATGTGAAAGCAGTCTGATATGGTGGAACCAAAATAACATTTTGGGGATGCAATGAATGAACATCATCCAACATCAGTGATGTTCATTGAAGGGCTTATGCGACACATGAAGGTTCAGATCTTTTGGGATGGCAACAACAAAAGGATTTGAACATTATACTTAATCCTAATGCTGCAGAAATGGTTATGGTTGTTGAACCGGTAATTGAACATATATCGAGAAAACATCATGTGAAATAAGAGTGCGGAAAAGCGTTCATAGGAAAATATTCACTTGTATTTTCTGATGATTTAGGAGTATTAAAAGGATTTTCTCATCAAATAATCCTCAAGAAAAATGCTAAACATGTTGTACATAAGGTTACAACCATACCTTACATGATGAGGTAACCACTTCAAAATGAACTAGACAAGTTATTGAAGGCCAATGACATAGAACCTATAGAGTCATCAGAATGGTTGTCTCCCATAGTGGTTGCCCCCAAGGATGGTAATAAAACTTGTTTGTGCATCGATGTAAGGGATCTTAACAAGAACATATGGGTGGATAAACAACTGTTGCCAAATATTGGGGAAATGTAAAGCATGATGGGGTGGAACTGTCTTTAGTGTTTTGGATATGTCTTCAGCATATCATCAAGTAAATTTACACCCAGACTCACATCCTTTGACTTCTTTCGTAACACCATTAGGAGCATTTCGAAACCTCTTGGTTTGGCATTAGCCTCTGCTGTATTTCAATGAATTATGCAAAACATTTTTAAGGGGGATGGAAAGGGTGTTATGTCATCATGGTTGTGGGTAGATCATTTGAAGAACATGATGAATTAATGGTGGAAGTTTTGCATAGAATTGCTAGCGATGGATTAACTATCAAAAAAGAGAAATGTCAATTGAGACTGAGGGCAGTCAATTATTTGGGTCATCGAATATCTGTTGAGGGTATTAGACCTAAAGGCAGATTTGTAAAGGCTATAGAAGATGCCACCTGCCCTATTAACAAAGTCATTCTTAGGGCTTGCAGAATATCGCTCGAAATTTGTACCAAATTTTGCGGAGGTGGTAGAACCAATGAGACTTCTTCTTAAGAAAGGTAGTGTGTTCGAATGGAATGAACATGTGAAAATGCGCTTGCTTGTGTGAAAAGACTTCTCTCCTTTTCTCCATCTCTTGGACATTTTGAATTCAATAAAAATCCACATTAGTTACAGATGCAAGTAATGTTGGGCCTGGGGAGGTCCTGATAAAAAGGTCTGAGGAAGGTGGGAGAATTATAGGTTTTGCTTCATGTAGGTTACAAGGTGCCAAGAGATCTTATTCTGCCATAGAAAAGTTGGCCTTAACTTGTTGTTGAGGAATGGCACATTTTAGATATTACTTGTGGGGTTTGCCTTTAGTTTTGAAAAAACTGATTACAATCCCCTTATTCATATTTTAAAAGGTGGTCGTGGTCTAGATGGAAGTGTAACTCCTCGTATTTCAAGGTGGCTTTTATCTGTTTTGGACTACAACTTTGTGGTAGAGTATGTCCGTGGTAATAAGAATGTTATTTCTGATTGCCTGTCTAGGATGCCAGTAGAGGGTGATTCATGTATGCGGATAATGGAAGGCCAAGTGGTTAATGTTGATGGTGAGTTTGCAATTGGACAAGAAGAATGGAAGGAAGCAGTACAGAATGATAAGGAGTGTAAGGACTGATAGAACTCATTATTGATTGTTGGAAGAATTCTAGTAATTTGATGAAGTGGTTAAGCAATATTTGATGGTGAGAGATGAGCTTAGTGTGCAAGGAGATAACATTTTAAGAAGGGATTGTATAATTCCTCCTGGTTTGTTGAGATCGAGACTGTTAAAGATTGTTAATGAGGGACATTTGGGGAGGAGTTTAACAAAGAGGAGGTTGCGGCAATCTTTGGGGTGCCCAGGAATGGACAGAGATGTGGAGAATTTAGTACAGGATTACCATGCATGCTGTAATAGCGATAAGGTAAAAGTGGTTAGGGAACTTCTTTGAGATGTGTGGATTTGCCTGTGAGGCCGTGGGATAAATTGGCATTGGATGTATTGGGTCCTATCGACAAATTGGGCAGCAGTCATTGTTTTTTGGTTCTGTTGGTGGATTACCATAGCAAGTGGTTTACATGCAAATCAATGGGACAAGTCACCACTGGAAATGCTATAAAATTTCTAGAGGAAGTTTTTCTTGAAGAAGGTGTACCTAGAGTTCTTGTGACTGATAACGGTGTTCAGTTAGTTTCTTCAGAAATGGGAGATTTTCTTTCTGCACTTGGAATCAAACATGATAAAGTGGCTTTACTCCGTCCTCAGGCTAATAGACTTGTTGAGTTGGTGAATTGAATTGTAATGGAAAGTATTCAACTCTCACTGACAAATGGGTTGTCATGGAAGTAGGAGCTACGGAAGATGATGTGGGCTCACAGAGTGACGCCTCATTCTGTCACTGGTGTTTCTCCTTTTATAGCATTAAAAGGAACAGCCCTAGCTACTAAGGAATCTCCGATTTGGCTTCATGAAAAGAATCAAGTGTGGGTTGATCGAGAAGAAATGAGGTCAAGGGTTTTTGATTGTCAGTGGCTTAACAAAATTAATTTGGACAATCGTAAAAAGGTGAAAGATTTGGACATTGTTAGTGGTGATTGGGTAGTTGTGAGAAAAGCTGATTTTGTGAGGAAGGGTGAGAGTAAATTTTCACAGCCCCATAAAGTCATTCTTGTCATGGGGTCAGTAGCTCAGTTGGACGACGGCAAGAAATTGAGTATTGGCCATATGTGTAAAATATCCCATTCTAGTAGGGTTTAATGCAATTGTTGTGCATTTCATTCAAGAAGTGTATAATGCAATTGCTGTATTATTCTTGTTATTGTATATTTCTGTATGAATTTTTATTGCCTTATATTAAGCTTTCTCTGTACTAATTTGATATGCTGTGTTGTTCTCTGTATGTTAACTTTCTTTCTCTTCCTTTAGGATAATATAGGGGGGGAGATGTGTGGTAGCTGGAATGTTTATGATGTACCTGTGATGCGGTAGAACAGCATCACAGCGAAGATTCCAAGAATGGTCAGTTTTTTCTGTATTTCTGAAGGTTGTGGACGTTTATTGTACCTCTCAATAAACTACATTTAAAAATCTGAACTTGAGTTTTATCCGGATTACTACAACGTGCTTAATAGAGTCTATATGAAATACATCGATAGAACCCATGTAGGCCCTGGTGTAGTGCTCAGATTAGTTGACTGTGAGAGATAGGCACTTAATGAATCGTCTTATAGTGTGCTGCCCAGATCGACAACCCACAAATCGAGAACAGGAGGTCCTGGTGGCCATCCAAGTGAAGAACTAAAGATTCAGATATTGGGAAAGAAAAGAAAAAAACATAAAAGATAGAGTTCCTAATACTCGTGCCTCTACTCGTATAAGGAGTATCAGTAGAAGGAGACACAGATATTATAGCTGTTGCCCATATAAAATGGGCCGCCAATGACTGTCCTGTCAATGACCAAAGCGATAGAATAGACATGAATAAACAAAGACAACAGTCCCGCTCAGCCGCACAAAAAGCTGAGTATACAACAGCCGTCATTCTCGGCCCTACCTCAGGAGAGAGTACTATATCTTGGTCCGTACATCTCAAATCTGATAGAGGTTGAATGGCCATAATCCATAGGTGTTTTAAATCTCCAAGCAAAAAGGATAAAAATGAATCTACTAACCAGAAATGGTACCAGTTATATCATTGTCAAAAAGAGAGCAGGAAACGAGAATCAAGATTGCCTCATCTGCATGTGAGCAATAAGAAACAAACAAACGTATTGTCGTTTACCAGAAAGTCCTGTAGATGACTAGATTGTCCAAGGTACGAATTACGTGTGTAAGAATAGGGGCAGTACATATTTAAGTTGCTCAATTGAAGAAATAGTAATTCTATTGCAATTGCATTTATATAGCGCTTACTACCCCTGATGGGGCGTCAAAGCGCTTTTTCGGCGAGTAGTACGCTACTCCGGATCACAAAGGATTAGTGATGAATTAGTATAGTGAAATATGAAAGTGATGGATATGTGTCAGTTATTTGGATTAAGAAGGATAGTGGAGGGATAGAAGAGGGAAAAAGGTTTGCATTTATATAGTGCTTGCTACCCTTGATGGGATCTTGAAGTGCTTTTTCGGTGAGTAGCAGGCTACTTCGGAACCCATAAAGTATTAGTGGTGAATTAGCATAGTGGAAATATGAAAGTAATTTGAGTGGTGGATATGCAAGTCAGTTATTTTGATTTAGAAAGGATAGAGAAGGGAAAAAGGTTTGCATTTATATAGTGCTTACTACCCTTGATGGGGTCTTGAAGCGCTTTTTCAGTGAGTAGCAAGCTACTATGAAACCCATACAGACTTAGTGGTGAATTAGTATAGTGAAATATGAAAGTAATTTGAGTTGTGGTATGTTAGTCAGTTATTTGGATTGAGAAGGATAGCGAAGGGGTACAAGAGGTAAAAAGGTTTGCATTTATATAGCGCTTGCTACCCCTGATGAGGTGTTTAAGAGCTTTAGCTGTGAAATATGAAATTAATTTGAGCGGTGGACATGTTAGTCTGTTATTTGGATTGAAAAGGATAGTGGAGGGATAGAATAAGCAAGAATTGTTTTTTAAAAATTGGTTTTTATTGTTTGTTTTGAAGTTCGTAGGAGGAGGCTTGGGATGAGTAAAAGGGAAATTGTGGGGGATCGAAGTATGTTTCTCACCTTCTTGTACCTTGAGATGTATATCCAAGAATGTAATGTCTTGGGTACTCATTGTAACTGTGAACCTTAAATTATACGTATTTTGATTCAATTTCCTCACGGATTTGCATGCCTTTTCTTCAGACCAGCACCATAAAATAAACAAATCATCAAAATAACTGGTCCAAATTAAAATATTGTCAAGGAAGTCCTGATTCTACCTCTGCCCAGGCCACCTGCTTCTCCCACCAGCTCAACGCCAAATTGGCGAAGCAGGTGCCCATGGCCGTCCCCATCTTTAGAGGATAAAAGGTGCCATTATGCACAAGCATTATGTTACTTACCATGAAGGGCCCAAAGTTGGGGCGTCCGGAACAGTCTCTCTATGCTGACCATGGCCCAAAGGCAGTGGTGGCCCAGAAGCCTTGGGTTTATTGAGAACAGGTTTGGTGGGCAAAGTGTTTTTTTCACTCACGGCCGCCTGTCCCACTGGAATTTCTTCAGACTGTAGGTCTATCTGGAGCTCAGAGTCTGATTGATGATTGATGAATGGAGAGGGCTTCTACCTCCTCCGCTGCTGATGCTTCCATCTCCTCTTGATCGGTACCTTCTCTGAAGCTATCTGGGGTGTACTCAATGTTTTGTCCCTACATGCCCTTCATCGAGCCTGATTCAAATGAAATGATCGACAGCCGTCACAATCTTCCTCCTTCTGCTCCAGTGAAAGGCACAAGTTGCAGAGTTCATGCAGGTCGGTGTGCGGATACTTGGCGTGGCAACAGGGACAGAATTAAAACAGAGTCCATTCCATCAGCGGTAGACTCGACGACAGAGTGGAAGACGAAAGAAGTGGCTAGGCCGGAAGGCCGCAGACAACTTCTTCTGGATCGAAGGAGTTTTCTCACTTTTACTTTACATATGGGAATATAGGAACACATACAAAACAAACTCCAAATTCATGATTGATACCCATGTATAAGCTCACTGCATTTATACTGATAATTGTGAAGGTGTCTGACCACACAATATTCTCAATTCTTGTCTGAAAGTCTCCACTGTCCTTGCAATAAGCTAGAAGGGTTACTACGAAAGGCGAGAGAAAGGAGTCAATATAAATCGCCGTATTCTCCAGAAAGTTGTTATTTGAGGAGACCATAAGCCTGCCTGGTGGCTGTGTTAAGCTCTTATGCACCGTAGGTAGTACATAAAAGGCAGGAACCTTAGGGTAATCAGATCTTTTAAAAAAACAAATTCATCTGGATCCAAAATACCCAGGTTTCTCCACTTGATCAGATTCTCTTGGTATCTATGCACTGAAGACTTATAAATCTCAGTAGTGCTAACCTCATAGCATTCCTCTTGTGACAGTTGTCTCATAATTTCACCTTCATACATGGGAGAGTATCCATGATTACTTCGCTACCCCCTTTATCAGAATTTTGTATTAGTATTGAGGTGTCACTTTTTTAAAGGTTTCCAACGCTGTAAAATAGATAGTCGCCTATATGAGCTTTGTTATCCCCCATGGATATTAATTCCTGAATTACCATCTCATGAAAAACATCTATGTTATCAATTGGTAATACAGGGATAACACGAGATGGTGGTTTAAAGCCACTCCCACTTGGGGTATCAATACCTAATGTATTTAGCATACTTTCCTTCCATATTGACAATAGTTATCATCTCTTTCTCTTAATAACAATTCCTGAGCAAGTAAACCCTCAGCCTCCCCAAATTTTTTTATTTATTTTTTAACTCTTTATTCGCAACTGCACGGTCGTAAATACAGCATATCATTTACACTTATTACGCAGTACAGTCATTTTCTCGTTTTCTCCCCAACCAAACATGTCGGCTATTTGTAGTTACATCATGGTATATATCATATGTAAAAGAAAACAGGAGTACATAATTCCATACCCTTTCCAACATGCTTTTCTATAGGAGCGCTTGCATGAGCACCATTATGCAGTTCAGCATATTATTATCAAGCCCAGTAACCAACAAAACAAAGGATCAACCTCCCCAAATGTGTTGACCACAATCAGAATGACTAACAGACTCTGCATGCAAGGGTTTCTTTGCCATTTTGTGTATTTTGCTCAATTTACATTTTTCTTATAAACAGATACAATTCAATTCATGCTTGAGCATAGTTGAAACCTGTATGTGGACAGAAAGGCAAACCTAACTCCAACAATGAAACTTGCTCCTCACTCTACTCTCGTATCGATACATTCAAAACTGTCAACTTAGAATTCGGTTCTTCTTCCTCTGGCGTGTCGCTCTCTCATTTTGCACCTGGCCTGCCGCTGGACCCTCTTCTCCACCCAAATCTTTGTTGGCACCTCCTCCGAGCCCTTTACCTCTTACAGGTGGGCATTCCTGCTTGGCTTTCGGTTTCTCTGCTTGTTCCAAAATGCAGTGCTCGTCGTGAAATACCTGAAAGTCCTGCCCTCCATGTGGTCTCACTCACATGCTCATTATCAGTACTTAATTGGAGCTGGATTCGCCGGAAGCACCATGCCTTCTTTGCATTTCCTCATGATGCATCTCTTTTCTAAAGATGTCATAATTCCTGGCGAAAGTAAGTATACAGCCTTCGGATGATCACGTCTGTCACGCTGAAATGTTGGTTGTTTTTTAGCTTTCAACTCATTTTCATACTTGGCAAGTCTCTCATTCATTTTGATTTGCATTTCCTTTAAGGCATTCTTTTCTAGCGTGCTTCCCGCTACTGTTTTTATTTCTTTGAGTTAACTATGTATGCGTATAAGATCGAATTCAACGTATTTGAAGAGGATTTCCATCATTCCCATAAAGGGCTAGGTAGTGGAATTAGCCTATTCTTCGAGGAGGCCAGGGTGTGGGGTTTCATATGTAGGGACAATAAATATGCGCAGACTGCACAGGACACAACAAACCTTCACGTAACGAATGAGTGAGGTCAGCCCCCACCGCTTACTCATTTCTTTCTTAGCAAGCTTTTCGATATTAAACATTTTTTTTTCAAGGTTGCTGTGCCAGAAGTACGTTTCATGACATGTTGCTGTCTCCAGTGACTTCGATGTCATCAAAGATCTGTTTAGCTGCTTCTCACAGGATCACTGTCTGTGAAATCCATGCTTTCCGATTGGTTTCAATAACGTCTACTCGCTCCTCTTCGCTTACCAGCACAATCAGTTTGCTGGCCGGGGACACTGCCGAACTAGCCTCAATTTTACAATTGGCACCAGAAGAAACCATGATAGTATCCGATCCGTTCTTTCCGACAATCAATCTTGCGGGTGCCCAGTATCTGACTGATGGTGGCTACAACGGCGAGAAACGCTTAATCTGCAAGCAGTTACATCCACTTTTGTGCCGGTGCACCGCGGCTGTCCAGGTACCAGCCTACAAATCCTCTAAGCTTCGGTCAAACGACCAGAAAGTCAGCAGGCACTCCAGGAAGCGAGATAAAATTAATTTATTTACCAAACTTTTTTTTGTTTCAAACAAGTTTGATTGCATATTCTGGAACTTACACAGCCTTTTTGCCACAACCCTGAGGCCGGCGGCATATGTGTTTCAGAGCATTTTACACAGCTATATTGATCAACAACCCAACGGGCAGGCAGCGCTATCGTTCGAATTTACTATTCCTGTCAGCATGTGTTACCTGCAATAAAGTCAACAGCACTTTCACATATTTACAATTTGAAATTAACCTCCATTCCCCCCCCCCGCCCCCCCCCCCCACACCTCCATCCAAGCAATACTACATACCTTCTTGGGCTGTATCTTCCAATGTACCATTCCGATCTGCACATTTATGCTACGATTAACCAGCCCATTGCTGTGTCATACACGTCATGTACCTTTGAAGCCTTGATCCCGTTCTTCAACACTATTCATCACAGCGGTAAATACTCCATGTCCCGCCCCACGCATATTGTTCTAATTACAAATCTCCTCCACCCGACCTCAGCCAACTCGTGAATGGCTCCCAGATGTCAGAGGGACGGGATCTGCTTGGCATTCATTCCCAGAAATTGGAAAACTGATCTCTGCAATAAGTGACTGCTTTCATCCATCCTGCTACCGTGGGAGGCACAGGTTTTTTCCAATGTATGGCTACCTGCCGTTTTGCCAGCAAAAGTAACATGGCCGTGAGCTTACGATTCTCCTTCAGGATGTCCTTTACATATCCTAGCAGCGCCACCTTTGGCGTTTCTGGTATCACGCCATTTATTATATGCCCTACGTGTTTACGTATGTCAGCCCAGTATGTTGCTATAGGTCCACAGGCCCATGCGAGGTCAGCAGAGGTCCACACCTCCAGCACCTTGCATCTAAATGTAGTCCCATGCGATGTAGCTCCAGTGGCGTGCGGTAGAGTCTATGTAAAAAATTAAAGTGGATTAATCGTAGACTGTAGTTTGGCGATAACTGTTCCATCTGAGAGCAGCAGAAGTGCCATTGTTCTTCCGTTATGGTTAGGTCAGCCTCCCTTTCCCAAGCCTCTCTGGAGGTTGTACTAGTAACTGGGTGATCTCTCTGTGTCATGCTATATATATGTGTGATCAATTTGCAGGGGGATGGATTACTTAAGACATTCTCCAGGGCTGATAGCGGTTCAGCAGAGAACCCAGCAAATCTGCCCTTGCATGCTGATCTGAGTTGATAGTACAGCAGCATATCTGAGGCAATAGGCGCCTGTGTGCCACACATATGTACCATAGTCAAGAATTTCCCGTTTGGGAAAAGATCGCCCCCTGTCTCTAGGTTGTGCGCTTTAGCTCTCAACTTAATGGCCTTGTCCATTAAGGGCCCAATCAGTGGGTTATCTCCTATAGGTATAAACGGTGCATACATTACTTCTTGGTGCCCTCTCTTAGCTATGCCCCTCCATGCCCATCTCATCGTCTCCACCGTATCTATTTCTTCATGGGGTCGTTTATATGGTGCTTATACAGCCGTTTTCAGTGGTAAAGGTGTAACCTTATCTATTTCTATCGCCACATGGGGCTGAAATGGCGTGGGGTGATGCCAATAGTGCAGATAATGTGTCTGTGCGCTGTAGGCATATAATTCAAAATCTGGGGCGCCTAGCCCTCCTTGTGTAAATGGTAGCGTCAGTACCCTACATGGGCAGCCCTGCCTTGTCCCTCTTGTGATAACAAAGGGATCAGATACGTGTCCATTAACTCTGACTCGTGCTGCCGGGTTTGTATATAATATTTGAATTTGCCTAATGAATATGGGGCTTAGGCCCATACGGGTCAGTAAAGTAAAGAGGAATTACCACTCTAGCGAGTCAAACGCTTTTGTGGCGTCCAACAATGCCGCCACAGCTTGCACATGAGGGGCTAAGTAATGTACTGTAATGTAGTGTGCCAAAGAGTGTTCTCATATTATGCGCCCTGGTATAAAGCCTGATTGGTCTGGCAGCGCAATCTGGGACAACATAGGTTGTAGTCTATTTGCTATTAATTTGGCATATATTTTGGCGTCCAAATTTATCAGTGACAATGGACGATACGAATCCGGATTAGTTGGGTCCTTGCCTGGTTTCAATATAGTAATGATTGTAGTCTCGCAAAGCGTCGGGGGGAGTCTACCAGTGTCCATCGCTTCGAGAAAAACCTGCAACAGTCTGGGAGCCACTATCTCAGCATATTCTTTGAAAAAGGCCACCGTCAGGCCATCCACCCCTGGGGCGGGTCAGCCGGCATGCTGTTTATTACTTGCTGTATATCTTCTGTCGTTATTGGCAGCTCCATGTATTCCCTGGCGCCGTCATTAAACCATGGCAGAGCCACGTCATCTAGATAATCATCTATGTCAGCCTGGGTCTGTGTGTGAGGTGTACAATTGCCCATATTACCACGCCATTTCACTTAAATATCTGGTGGTGCTCTCACCATGCCCCCATCCGCCGAACGCAATTCAGTTATGCACTCTGATCCTCTGGGCATGAGTAGCAGTCCCGCTAATGTTTTCCCCGGTCTGTCACTTTCTCCATAACATCTAGCTGGTGTGTACTTAGAGAGATACTTCGTTTCCCTTTCTGCCTCCTCTTGAAATTCCGTCAGCTTGGTCCGTATCTGTGCTACAGTGTCAGGGGCTGGGTCTGCACGCTGTGAATTCTCTAGGTCCCCTATCTCCCGTTCTAATCTCTGTAAGGTGTTGCGAATGTCCTTTAACACTCCAGATTTAAGCAACATGCAATAACCCCTTATTACTACTTTAAATGCCTCCCACAAAGTCCCCCGGTGAGTCTACCGTGCCCTCATTAAGCTTGAAGTATTCCACAACCTTTTCCCTCAGCTCCTCGCGAAAGACCAAGTCTAACAAAGCGGTTGATGGAAATCTCCAAGTGAAAGGCTGGACATATGCATGAAGGGCAGTCAATCGCACCTGCGCTAGTGCGTGGTCTGAGAAGGTACGGGTAGATGTGTGGCATCCAACAGCCAGGAATGCAGGTCCTTACAGCCAAGCCAGAAATCTAGTCACGACCACGCATTGCGGTGGTGCGTTACACATGTTCTCTCCCTCGCTGTAGGGTGTAGTGTTCTCCAGGAGTCGACCAACTGAAGGTCTTCTATTATGGTGTTTAACCTTGCTGCCGCCTGTGGGTGATGCACCCGGGACGCTCCCTGCCTGTCAGCAGACGGCGAGAGTACAACATTAAAATCCCTCCCCACATGATTGCCATATGGTCCAAGGTCTGTAACTGCTGTCCAATGTGGTGAAAGAAGTCTGGGCTGTCGGTGTTCGGCCCATATGTGTTCACCAAAGCCACGGGAGTGTGACACAACGTCCCCTGCAGGATGATGTATCTTCCGTCTCTGTCCTTTATCTTATGGTGTGTCTGCCAATGTACTCCCCTACGGATCAATATCATCACTCCCATTGAATAATTTGAAAAACCAGCTTCTATTATCTTTCCCCACCTTCTATGCCGGAGCACCAGTGCCAGTGTATCAGATAAGTGCATCTCCTGTAGGAAACAAATATCTACCTCATGTCTGATAAGATAAGAGTGGATTAGCCTAATCTTCCTGCGGTCATTAAGGCCTCTGACATTCCACGTAGGGATTTAGGTTAGTCAAACTGGGTGAACGAGTCATTAGTGATCCATAGGATGCCGGGCCCATGGTGGCTCGCTGTCGGACAACCCACCGCTATACTATGCTGGGCCTGCAAGGTGCGTAACAGTGTCATATGGTTGCAGTGTTAAATACCCCTGAACTTGCAGTAACTTGGCATCGCTCTTGCCAATCAGTGCAGTGTTCTGTGCATCAGCTTGAATGGTAAAACAAACAACTTTCCCCCCTCCACCCACACCAACCCCCCCAATAAGGCTGTGCAACAACTACCTCCCTTACCCACAACAAAAAACATCCAACATATTGTATCTGACAAAAGGGAATCATCCCATGGGGTGCGCGGGTCCGCTGGCTAACAACCCTGCACACTAGGCAGGGTGGCTGAGCCAATATCACCCCGCCCAAAGAACAGGAATTTCACAAAATATATCCACAGCATGTCTTTGCAAGGAAAGTCAACAGTTTATGCAAGCATACAGTATGTTCCCCGTTGTATCAACATCATTATCATTACCACTGAGCTATCGACCTTCAAGCAGAGGTTCACCATAGGTTCCACACCATCCTGCTTTAGTAGCCACCCATTGCACGCTTAATCATGGTCACTCAGTCTGGTGACCGTTTGCTCTTTGCTTGACATCTTCCGCTTCCTCTGGTCCTTCGCCAGTTGTTTGGCATACGTTAACGCCCCTTTGGCGTCCATAAAAAAGGTAGGTTTTCCAGGTCCTTGTATTCGCAATTTAGCTGGGTGTATCAGTGCATATTTCATACCAATTTGTTGAAATATTTTCTTTGCTGGAATAAATTCCCTGCGAGCCGCTTGTACTGGTAATGTGAAGTCCGGGTACAATGCAATGTTGTTGCCTTGATACTGGATATCGCCCTTTTCTCTGGCCAGTCGGAGTATTGTGTCACGGTCCCTGTAGTTGAGCACTCTTGCTATAACGGGTCTCGCTGGCGCCCCGGGTCTCGGCCCCAGCGATCTGTGTGCTCTTTCAAAGAGGAATATCGTGGAGAGTTGCGGACCAAACATATCTTTCATCATAGTTTTTATGTATTTTTCCATGCTCTGGATATTTATCGTTTCCGCAATTCCCGTAATACGCACGTCAAACCTTCGTGACATAGCTTCTAAGTCTTCATTCTTCTGTCGTATCACCTCCATCACTCTGTCCATGCCCTTTACTTTCTTTTCCAGCTCGGTCTGCCCTTGCTCCGTTTCTGTAACTCGTGTTTCTAGCACCCCCATTCGCCCTTCCTGTTTTTCAACCCTTTGCGTGATCCTACCCATACGTTCCGCTAGGGTGTCTATCTTGAAGTCTATGCCCTGGAGACCGGTCTTCAGCTCCTTGAACATAGTGCATATGTCATCGTCTGGTAGCTGCGCAGGGCCTGCCTCATCCGCAGGGTCTTGATGCCCCCATCGGTCTCCACCTGTTTGGCAGTTTTCTTATCATAGTTAATGCGGGGCTGTCTGGTGTCCGGTTTGGCCATGTTTTTGCGTAGTGATCCACGGACCCAAGCTATGAGCGTCTAGTGAGTATCCTCTCCGTTCGTGGCGGCAGAGAAGTGGGAACTACCATGCATCAATGTATTCCTGGGTCACACGCGGCTCTTCCCACTTTCTGCCAACCAGCTGCTCCACCGCTCACTTAGCCAGAGGCTCTGCGTCAGTGGGCTCCCTTGTATCTCTTTCCGTAGATTACAGGCCCTTACGTTTCTAAATGCCTCAATCTGAACTAGTGACCGGATTTCAGCTGCGTGTTACACTGCTCACTTCTCTGCGCACCCCTCTATCACCCGGTCTCAGAGCGGGTTCGCTTCTGCTCTCTTCTGCGCTCAGGGAATGACCTGTCCTTTCCCTTTCCCGTGATCCCCTCTCACAGCAATCAAAGTCTACTGGCCTATTTGTTCCTCCTCCACCATGCAGCTAACTCCCCATCCTCGGCCCGTCTCCGCAGCGTGGGGCCGATGACTCAGTGCCGCACCACTACCGCTGCCCCCTCAATCAGCAGGCGGTCTTGTATAGTATGACCACCCCAATGTCATAAGCAGTGGCAACAACAGATCCGCATCGCAGGGCCTGGCTTCCGCGCCTCACACCTCCACGTACCGTGCCTCCTCTTAGCTGGAGGGGGGGGCAGGGGGAGAGATCTATGGCGCAACACCACGCCGCGCTCACTGTTTCTAGCCGTCTTCCCAGGGCGTGCAGTTCACGAGATGGCGGCAGGCAGGTCTTCCAATCTAGAAAATGGCGGCCATCTCTGCTTTCCGTCGTGTTATGTCTTCGGTAAGGCCTAGTTAGACCATATGGAGCACGGCGGTCCAAATCACACGCATCCGGGGGGGGGGTCCTCTCGTGTGCGCCCGCTCCGGTCAATTCCTCAGCCTCTCTCCCCGCGCCCCGCGTGCCACGTGCCGCGCTCCTCCTCCGGACCTAAGACAACGGCCCCCTGGTGCAGCGCTCAACTCCTCTTCTCCATGATTGCCACCTCGCGCTTGGAACTAAATGCACCTCTGAAACGGCAGTAGGGCTCACCCAGCCACATCCATAAGCACACCACACAGGGGCTCTGCCGCAGTCTTTTCCAGTGCACCGGCTCTCTGTCTGTCTTGTTCACCGCGGTTAGCTCCGCCCAGCTGCCGCCACCAGAGCCCCCGGTCTCAGCAGGCTTCCAGGCCACAGCTCAGCCTCGCACCCAGCGGTCACCTTATCTCAATCAACTCGGGGTGAACTCCTTCGATTCCCCTCTATGGGGGACACCAGCAGCTCCCACGCTTTCTGCCTCACTGAATTTCCGACTTCAGGCACGGTCGTCGGATAATTTCCAGATTTTCTGTGCTCGGCCGGAGGAGCCGCGTTAGTTTGCGGCCATTTCTCTGATCAGCGAAGCCACGCCCCCCCCATTTATTTACCACACTTAACACACAAATGCGATTCAAAATAAGTATTTCTCAAAGTGCTAATACTCCATCTTTTTTCTCCTCCCATTAAATACGTGCAAATCACCAAAGACATAGAAGAAATACTTATTACAATTTCTTAAAACTACCATACTCCATTGAACCACACCATGTGCAAATTACGCTAAACAGAAAATTCATCAGTATTGCAAAAATTCATCAGTATTGCAAAAATTCATCATTCTTTCTCTCTAAATAACAGTAGGTATAAACATTATCTTTTTTTCTTTTTACATTGAAAACATGTCAAAATATAAATATATGAATAAATATATATGAAATTCTTTATCCACAAAATGTGTTTATCAAGAATGTAATAAATATAAACCATGCATGTAAAGAGAGAATAAAACAGCTCTTAGATGGAGAATGTGATTCAAGATAGATAGATATATATATATATATATGAAGCCGAAACGCGTAGACCGTCCATTTTGATGCACTTTTGCTTTGCACATGGTGTGTAAATAAAATAGTGGAGAAGCTATCTGTTGCTGTGCCGTGTCTTTATCTACGAGAGTCGTGGGGAGAAGAAGCTCCAATTTCCTCTAAGATACCCAGCCGGGTTCGAACAAATACAGCACTCTCGGATTTTGCAGCGTTCAGCAAATGAATTTATTTACAGAACAAACGCGTTTCGGGAGTGAGATCCCTTCGTCAGTGTTCACATCAAAAAACGCTATGCGGCACCATTATCAATGTTTGTAAGAATCATCAAAACAAACAATGGACTTCAGCGGTCATTCCATTTTACGCGCCATCTTTGAGTGTGTTACACTTTACAATTTGTCGTAGAAACGTTATGAAAATAGGCTGTTACACCATCGATTCGCGCCGTGTATCGGCAAAATTAAAGTTTGATGAAAATTCATTCTTTAAAAGATAATGGACATAATTCATCTAAACTTATATATCTATATATTCACTGAAAAAAACATAGGTTTTCAGAGACGTTATAGTTAGCAGGACATTTCACTCTTACAAAACCATAGAAATTCAGCCGTTATAGTTAGTAAACATAACGTCACATATTACATCACTCATGACATGCTCAGTGACATCACTGATGACATCACACATGACATCGCAAATGACATCACTGATGACTTCATCCACGTGATCATCTGATGCACCTCCTCATACAATAATAAAACCTTTCATACACCCACTCTAAGATACAGACCACCCATATCGAAACCTATGTTTTTTTCAGTGAATTTCTAAGATTTTTTAAATGCTAACTTCTAACTATAACGTCCCAGAAACCTATAGTTTTTTCAGTGAATTTCAAAGGTTTTTTTAAATGGTAATTTCTAACTATGCCTACAAAGGTAGGACATGTGATGAAAGAGGAATAAAAGCGCAGAAAGAAGCAAGACAAATGCAGAAAGAGGCAACAGAAGTACAGAAAGATGAAGAGAAGTGCAGGAAGAAGAAGAGATGTGCAGAAAGAACCAACAGAGGAGCAGAAAGTCCTCCTGTGCCCTCAACTTTTTGCTGATGGGTACTGGTGGTAACTGACTGACTAACCAGGCCTAGAGCCAGTGCTATGCTAAAAGACACTTAGAATACGGTGAAAACCCTACATATACTAGGGAACACTATGTGTTGGGGTACCCCTGTGATTAGCATGAACTCCTCTGTATTTGGGATTGTAACAGTGATCAGTTAGTGCCTGGATCATTGCATGAGTACATAGCTACTGACTGAAAGATTAGAATACTGCAAGGAGAAGGGATTTGGCGGAGTGATTGGATAAGTACATAGTGCTGGCTGGGTGATTGGAGGAGTGCATGGGTAGTGACAGAGGGATTTCTGGAGTGCATGGGTAATATCTGGTAATTGGAGGAGTGAATCAGTAGTGTGTAGGTGGTTAGAGGTCTGCATGGGAAGTGCTTAGGGGATTGAAGTATTGCATGTGTTAGTGCCTGGGCCATTCCAGGAGTACATGGGTACTTACTGGTAGATTAGAGTGCTGCAAGGAGAGTGCATGGTGAATTTATAAATGCTTGGGTTTTGGTGGAGTGATTAGATAAGTACATGGTGCTGGCCGGGTAATTGAAGAAGTGCATGGGTACTGACATGGCGATTGCTGGACTGCATGGGTAGTGCTCAGGGTATTGTAACAGTGCATAAGTTAGTGCATGGGTCACTGCATGAGAGAATGGGTACTGACTGGATGATTAGAGTACTGCAAGGAGAGTGCATGGTGAATTTATAAGTGCTTGGGTTTTGGCGAAGTGATTGGATAAATACACACATGTCACATCAGTCCCGACCCCTCCCTTCACCACTGTGCAAAAGCACCCCTGGCAGGTTTTAAGTTGGGGGATTGATTCCCCTTGAATCCCGGGGGTCATTGGGGCCCAACTAGCCCACCAGGTACCTTCAGTAAGCGCCACAGAGCTGAGTTGCAGAGAGGTGGTCCAAGGCCACGCCCCTTTTTACACCTCTCTGCAACGCAGCTCTGTGGCGCTTACTGAAGGTACCTGGTGGGCTAGTTGGACCCAAGGGACCATCAGGATTCAAGGGGACTTAATCCCCAAACTTTAAAACGCACAATGGAGCGCGTTTTCACACTTATCACATCAGGCTCTGCCCCCTGCCTTCACCACTGTGCAAACGTGCCACGAGGCTCGTTTTAAGTTCGGGGATTAAGTCCCCTTAAATCCTGAAGGTCCCTGGTGTCCAACTAGCCCACCAGGTACCTCCAGTGAGCGCCACAGAGCTGCCTGGCAGAGAGGTGCAAAAAGGGGCGTGGCCTCGGACCACCTCTCTGCAACACAGCTCCCTGGTGCATACTGGAGGAGGCTAGTGGGCTAGTTGGCCCCCATCCCCTGGGACCGGCCTTTATTATTATTATTTTTTTTTTATATTTGGGAGGGCGGCCGAATGGCCCACTACCGGACCACTTCTAGCCCCAAGGGACCCCATCCCCCGGGGCCGACCCTATCCATGTGCCCCGCGTCCTGCAGGAGCCGGCTTTGCTTTTCCACATGGGGAGCTGCTGACATGCAGCTTCCCTTGTGGGAAAGCAATTTGCTTTGAATTTTGGCTTCCTGCTCTCGCTTCCAAAATCCAAAGCAAGTTTGTTATGACAGGACGGGAGCCGCACGGCTCCCGCCCTGCCATAGCAAACAACAGTGTCCCGGGGGTGGGCATCCTTGGACACTGTTGGAGCCGGCCCTGAGGATGGCGGTCCCAGGGCCACCAAGGCCACCCAATGTGATTGAAGCCCCAGGGAGGTGGTGGTCCCCGGGGCTCGGGGGTCCATAACGGAGCCCCCCATTTAAAATTTATAGTGCCCCAAGGATGTGGCGGTCTCCGGGCGTGTGGGGGGGTTGAGCCCCCCACGTAGGTTTAAAAATTAATAAAAATAGAAACCCTTGGGGGTGGATGTCCATGGGGCTGAAGGGGGTCTGAGTGCCCCGCCAATATTTGACAAAAGCCCTGGGGGTGGCGGTCCCCGAGGCTTGGAGGCCCCCCACAAATTAAACAAGCCCCGGAGGTGGCGGTCCCCGGCGCTGCGGGAGGGTCGCGTGTCCTCCCGCATATTAAAAGGATAGCCCCGGGAAGGTGGCGGTCCCTGGGTCTGCGGGGGCTCCCGCGGGCCCCGCTAGTATTTTATAATAATGCCCCCGGGACCTGGCCCACCCGGAGTCCTCAATTAAATGAAGTACCGAATTCTGCGCTTTATTATTTTTTTTTCATTTCGGCGGGATTCGCAACCCCAGCATGAATTTTGCCGATTTTGTTTTAGAAAAATGCTTTTTTAGGCCTTGGGGGACCTAGTGGGACCCCCTTGAGCAGGCCTTGGGGGTCACGGTGTTTCTACCCTGCTCCCTTTTACTGTTTTTAAACATTGTTTTCACTGTTTTCTTGTGGCTCGGTTCTAACGAGAGTGTTGGCAGCCAATCACAGTGAAGCTCGTGCTCTGGAGGGGTCGGGACTCAACCGCGTCCCTAGATATCGACACTTTTTCTTTTTTCAAATTTCTCTGGAACTACTAAACAGATTTACATCATTTAAAAAAAAAATCTCTTGTAAACCAAGGACTACATTTTTGCCAAATTTGGTGTAATTCCATTCAGTAGTTCGGGCTGTAGCTGTGTCTAAAGTTTCCTACGGAAAATTGCATGGGGAAAACCCGTTTTGGAACCCCCGTTTTTTCTCAGCCCCCGCTTGTCGAATCCCCCCGAAACTTTCAAGGCAGGAGCTGACCAGAGTGGGCCACTAGTTTTGAAAATTTCGTGAAGATTCGTCAACTGGCGCCAAAGATATTGAGATCCTATGGAAACTAGGTCCTAACTATAACTACCTACTGGCAACCGCAGTAGGTAAAAGAAAAAAAATATTATATATATATATATATATATATATATATATATATATATATATATATATATATATATATATATATATTAAGATCGCGGACAAGGGTGGAAAGGAAATATTATTTTGGGATGAAAAGGTTTATATCAAAGAAGCACATTCTCAACTGAACAACCTTGAATATTATGTCAAATTGAAATCAAATCCAATACCTGAATTCAAAAAAAACCTGGGATGCCCAACTTGATAAATGGTACAACATGAACCTCCTTGATGAAGATGAAGTCAAGTATTTAAGAACGAAATCTTCAATCATGGCAATGATTAATTTCCCGCCTAAAATACATAAACATGCCACAAAACCCCCAGAACGACCGATAATTGCAGCTAATGTATCTTTAATGGAAGCACCTGAAAACTATGTAGGTTTTTTTCTGTTGCCTTTTGTTCGTAATTTAACAACTTACATTAAAGATACAAGTGACTTTTTAAGGCACATACAAGACATCCCATGGCAGAGCTCCTACAAACTGATAACAATGGATGTAGTTTCACTCTACTCTAATACTGAAAACCACATAGGATTGACAGCTTACAAATACTTTCTGGGTAAACGCAACATTCAATATGAAAAACATAATGAAATGCTGTTACAGATAACTGAAAACTGCCGGACTAAAAATGTTTTCCTATTTGGAGAAGAACTATGCATTCAATCAAAAGGAACGGCCATGGGATTTTCCTATAGTCCCAGTTATGCCTGCCTGGAAATGGGCTGGTGGGAGCAGCACTTTGCCTGGCACCCAAATCATGATGCACATGTCAACAAGACCGTGAGCTGGTTTCGATTCATAGATGATCTTTTCATAATTTGGGACGGCACAGAACTAGAGTTCAAACAATATTTTTAGATACTTAACAATACAGAGGCAAATCAACGATTCACCAATGAGAATAACCAAGAAAGAGTAATCTTTCTGGATACTGAAATCTATGTTAAAGAAGGAAAACTACATATGACTTTGCACCGTAAAAAAACAGCTACCAATGCTGTTCTGCATGCACAGAGCTTCCACCAAAACTCATTGATTCAGAAAATCCCATATGGAGAATTTTTGTGCATAAAAAGAATATGCTCGGAAGAAGAAGAGTGGCAAAAACAGAGATCAAACAGCACAAAGGTTCAGATGTAGGGGATACAGAGAGGAAATAATAATGAGATGTCGAAGGAGAGCAGAATCTAAATCAAGAGATGAATTAATCAAAGAAAAACTGCCAACAAAGGAAACAAATGACATTCGACTGATTACTACACTGTCTTAAGAAGCTAAACAGATAAAAGATATTCTGAAAAAGAACTGGAGAATTCTAAAATTGGACCCGACACTAGCTACCATCATAGGTGCTCATCCAAATCTGACATTTCGGAGGGCACCAAATTTGAAAGACACGCTTGTCCAAAATCACTTTTGGAAGAAGAAAAACAAATCATCACAATGGCTACAGACAACTGGTTTTAATAAATGCCATAATTGCAAGGTTTGTCAGATTGCACGCAACACCAAAGAGATAGTTTAGGGGAAACAAAAAGGTATGGAAAATACAGAAGCTAATAACTTGCAAAACACAGTTTGTAGTTTATGTGATAGAATGCCCATGCCACCTGAAGTATGTTGGTAGTACAATTTGAGAACTTAAGAAACGAATTCTCGAACATGTGAGAGCCACCAAAGCCAAGGACCGAAGCAATGCAGTGGGCAAACATATGGAGCAAGCACCTAACAGTTATTGGAAACAATTGAGATTCTATGGTATTGAGTCAGTTGAACAACATGTGAGAGGGGGAAACCGAGAGAGAAAACTGGAGCAAAACAAATCGCAACAAATACTTGCACTCCGAACATACATGCCGCACGGTCTTAACCAGGATGAAGTACTTTACATACACTTATAAAATGAAGAAATAATAGGTTTTGCTGACTATGTATTGGGGTTTACGCCCTAATTTTAAAGTCACTAAATTTTGTACTTGTTTGATTTGTCGTATAAATTATTTCATGCATTGGTACAGATGGTAGATTTATATAAATGATGCAAATAAGTTACTTGTGTCCACCAGAGCACAGGCCTCCCAATAATCCCCACTAGAGTGTATTATAAATGCACAGCCATACATAAAACTGTATAGCTCGAGAGATCTCACTGTATCAATCACTGTGTAAAATTACAGGATGCTGTAAAACCCTGCTAGAGGGGAGAAACGTGAAGATAGCTACACATTCATACTAAAATAATATTGAGATCACAAAGGATGTAACTGTATTGTCATTTGTGATCACCAGGAAGAAAACTAGTGGCACCATAATGCAAAGGGCCTTGTTTTGTTTATTTTATTTAAAAAAATGGTCGGGCAGGAAGTCATGTGACTTTTCCAAAAAATAAGAATGTCGGGTAACTATCGAAAATCCAACCGTGACAAGGTCTCATGAAGACCGAAAACGCATAGGTTTGGGACTGTGGATTAACCCGCGTTTTGTGATTTTGAAGGATTAATAAACGCTTTGTAAACCTTTTGGGAGTGCGCGCCGTGTGTCCTTTCGACAACGGAGGATTTATTGGATGATATATATATATATATATATGTGTTCAATAGCGAACAAAGTTCCAATTGCACTCTCGGAGAAAAATATATAACCAAATCCAAGTTTCATGAAGGACGGGGTTTATTAATTCATAAACCCACGTGACGCGTTTCACCCTCAGGGGGCTTGTTCACACACCGGTTACACAGTGAGTATAGGCTTTACAAACGTTTCTTCATAAGGCATGTGCATAGAAATCCCAGGTGAACGTCACTGGGATCTGATATCATCTAACTATGGAAGACGATGGGAGCGCAGAGCAGCCACACAGATGCTCTTTGCGAGAGCACCTGGTGTAGGATGCAGCGTATTGACAACAAACCGAACAGAAACAACCACTATGGAGAATCTCAAGAAATATGAGAAATTGCTACAACAAGAGATGTCGAAATGATGGGAAGCCACTTCACTTCAAGATTATATAGACAGACAAAGAGATGGTGCCCCGGGGACTAAGAATATACATATCTCCCTCATATGACTCACCAGTTCCTCGCATGCTGGAGGAAACAGCTTGAGAAACATGTTGGCAATTCTGGTAAAGTACGCCTGGTCTGACAGAGAAAACATAAAAAAAGAGACTGGGCGAATTAAGGAGGAATTGAATGCACTCGAAGATCAAGAAGTAGTCTCAAAATTCCTGGAAGAAAAGAGAAAACGTTTGAGACTAGTGGAGGAGGAGGACATAAAAACAAGAAAACAACGCAAACTCCACCGTGACTGCAGGGATTATGAGTCAGGCAGGATAATAACCTATAGCGGGAAATACAATCACCTCTATGATAAACAATCAAATGCCATAAAGGTCTCACCATCATGACCCAAAAGAGATGAATAGGCAGCCAGCCTGAGTGATACCAACACAGACGAATCTGAACAGACAGCTACATCAGAAAGTTCAGCATCGGAAGGAGACGGTACGGTTCGTCCGAAAACCTTTTTAGACGAATATCGGCTCATGAGACAGAGCCGACAAACAACACGGGCAAGATTCAGTGTGAACTAGAGGGAGGACTCCCCATTGACAAGAGGAAGAGGAAGAGGAAAGGGCACCAGAGGAAGAGGTGCAGGCAGAGGAGAAGGATGAGAGAACGCATCGGAGCAAGTGGGGAAAAAAACAGACAATCTCCAAGAAGACACAATGATGGATGACAGCATGGTAAAACAAACCATTATTAATCTTTCTTCCAGACAAATTAGTAACAAGGACAAGAGAACCCTCTGCCTTGGACTCACTTTTTGCCCAACCACACTGATGAACTTTGTTGACAACAACATTTATATATTCAAATTTTGTAGAAAATGAAAACTAAAAAATGGCATAAACTTAAGCCCACAAGAAGTAGGGGAACACATCAGACAATAAGGACAGAACAGGATGATGAACTGACCATAGGTGACATCGATACATTAATGGCACTACACAAACTTCAAAATGACCCTGATGGAATGAACATAAGTACAGATGCTCACTGCATCCTAGATGAAATGGAAATCCAGCATGACACAGCCGCCTGCTCGGATTTTAAACCTAAATCCACATTCCTGCCCACCATGAAGCATGATAACGTTGACACTTTTCTGGAACAAGTGGGGAAGGAGCTTTTGGAATTCAGACAAAAGAACTGGCCAAAGAAATTGAGGAAATTCAAGTTTAATTTAACTCTGACCCAAAAAAAGCAATACAAGAACTGTCAAATGATAATAGTATTGTTATTAGGCCCGCCGACAAAGGGGGGAATATTGTCATTTTATCCAGGAAATTGTATGTCGAGGAAGCCACACGTCAACTGAGTGACTTTAATACTTACACAATAACCAACAGAGTCGAATATAACAGCAGTATCACTAACATTTGGGAAAGGTTGAGTGAATGGAAAGATAAGGGGTTAATCAAATGGGAAGAATACTGTTATTTGAAAAAGGATTTTCCCATCCTAACTGCAATGTATCTTCTGCCAAAGACACACAAAAGTTGAACAAATCTCCCAGGCAGACCCATCATGTCCTCCAGGGCCAGTGCCTTAGAAAACCTTTTCACGGTATGAGGACCATTTTCTCAGGGAATTTTTGATCGCTTTGCCATCTTACGTGAAGGATACTAAAGATTTCCTGGCAAAATCCACAAACTGAAATGGGAATCGGATCTTCTCCTCATAACAATGGATGTTAATTCACTGTATACAGTGATTAACCATGACCAAGGAGTAGAAGTGTGTGCCAGGTTCTTAAAATACAAACTCATAAAATATTTGGGTCACTCACAGATGATTCTGGACGACATCAGATTCTGTCTGGCCAACAATTTCATGTTCAATGGTGACATTTTTAAACATTCCCTCGGTACTGCGATGGCTACAAGCTTTGTGCCTAATTTTGCAAATCTTTTCGTGGGAGGAGGACATCGGGCTAGACAACAACATGCCCAATGACTTCACCAAGGTCAGGCTCTGGCTAAGATACACTGACGACCAGTTTGTTGTCTAGCAAGGTAACAAACAGGAAGCTCAGATCTTTCTCGACAAACTCAACCATAACTCGAAGAACCTTACATTCACAAGTACCATCAGTGAGCACCACGTAGATTATTTGGACACTAAGGTAGAGATAGTCAACGAAATTGTGGTAACCACCCTTTTTCGCAAGAGCACAGCAGGTAACACACTGTTGCATGCACTGAGCAGCCACCCTGAAATTTAGAAGTGGAGCATCCTCCATGAGGAGTTAATTCGTGCAAAAAGAAACTGCAGTACAGAAGCAGGCTTCTTTAAAGAGCAAACAAACATGATAAATAGATTTAAGGACAGGGGATACCCTACATGAGTTCTCAAGAAAGCAATAGAGAGAACCACATTGGTAAACAGAATTGATATTTTGGGGGACCCACCAAAAACAGAGGGCGACGGGACAGACACAGAGACACGCATGATACTGAATGACAATGGAAATTCAGAACAAGTTTGCAAAAGTATAACACGTAACTGGAGTTTACCCAGATGCGATCCGGTCAGAGGGAACACGTTACTACCACGTCCCATGATTACCTACAGAAGGGGTCGCAATCTCAAAGATCTGTCAGTCTATAGTGATCTACCTGACAACACGGGGGAAATGGGATTAGACCCTGTGGCCACTGCAAGGCCTGCAGGAATAGCCGAATTCCGGAACACAATCACCAACAAGATGGTCAGTATGAAACAAGTCCTCACCCGCAGAAGTACTTTTGTGGTGCATGTCCTAGACTGCCCGTGCAATTTAAGGTAGGTGGGAAGCACAACACATATGGCGAAAAAAAGAGTCCTTGAACACATGAGGGCAATAACCAACAGGGATCAGCAATATCCAATTGCACGCCATTTCGAGACCAAACATATTTATGACTGTAAAAAACTTTCATGCTATGCAACAGAACAGGTTACTACCAATAGAAGGTGTGGCAACCGCACCCTGAAACTGAGACAAAGGGAATCAAGACATATCATAGGGATGGGAACCCGTCAACTAAACAGGCACAATGTTGATGAGGAAATGGCAGTACACCTTCATGAGGGAAAGTTATAAGCAATGTATGTTTGTTGGAAATTTTAACCTTTTGAACCACACAAGCTGCTATGGGAGATAACCATCTCACTATCTTACACTGTTTTTATCTTCCAGAGGAGGAAAGGAAGAGACTATGACTGAGAACTGTGACACAACGATCCTTACCCTTTTCTTCGGCTGCATCCCAGTGACAGATAAGATCTCACTCAAATTTTTAGCAATTTTTGAATTGTATTTTTTTTCACATCAGTATGGCTATTTGGGTGATAGGGGACAAAACACTAAGGGTAAAGCACACAGACATCAACCTCACATGCCACAGGAGAATACCTGGAACCAAGACAGTTTTGATTGCTTCATCTCATCTGACAGATGTTCCACGAACACCATGAGCGTGTGGTATCAACAAGTCTCTCTCAATTCATAGGATACTTGCACACACGTGCGACACCTACACACACATGTGGACTAAGTACCCCAATACCACTACGGCGCAGGGACTACCATGTGAAGGGGGCAAGTACGCAAACCACAAGCACCTAGACATACAACATAGGCGCTACGCACTACGTGACAGGATACATCCAATTTTCACTACTCGCCATTAATACAACAATAAGCCGCCAAAGATCGAACACTTGCTCCAGAATTCCCTGATAGACATCTACACGCACAGGGGTAGAGTACGACAGCAGGCATTTTCCCATTATAGGGTCACACACGTAGAAGCATGGGCAAGTCGCCATGGAGGCGAATGCAAAAGCAGAGATGCCACACTGTACCACCCAAAACAGGTGATGGACAGAATGTGGATCAATGTCACACATTCAACCCAGTCCAAAGATCTGGGCCCAAATCCATTGTTTTTTTGCACTCCACACCACCCTGGGTTAGACAATGGCGATCTGCAAATCAGCTCTGACCCTGTGCCCCATGGGAACAGTCCAGTCCGAACTACAAAAGCCATGTCCTTCCCAGAACGGAATCAAGCATCCGAGGACCGGACCGGTTTCGAGGTAACACCTCTCATCAGCCCGGCTAGCTTGACTCCAGTGGTGTGGAGTGCCTGGGACCCACGTCTGAGCATCCCCAGCGCACTTATGGCGGAAATTGCAAACAAAACAGGTGATGGACAGAATGTGGATCAATGTCACACATTCAACCCAGTCCAAAGATCTGGGCCCAAATCCATCGTTTTTTTGCACTCCACGCCACCCTGGGTTAGACAATGGCGATATGCAAATCAGCTCTGACCCTGTGCCCCAGTGGAACAGTCCAGTCCGAACCACAAAAGCCATGTCCTTCCCAGAACGGAATCAAGCATCCGAGGACCGGACCGGTTTCGAGGTAACACCTCTCATCAGCCCGGCTAGCTTGACTCCAGTGGTGTGGAGTGCCTGGGACCCACGTCTGAGCATCCCCAGCGCACTTATGGCGGAAATTGCAAACAAAACAGGTGATGGACAGAATGTGGATCAATGGATTTGGGCCCAGATCTTTGGACTGGGGTGAGTGTGTGACATTGATCCACATTCGGTCCATCACCTGTTGTGTTTGCATAATCCGCCCTAAGTGCGCTGGGGATGCCCAGACGTGGGTCCCAGGCACTCCACACCACTGGAGTCAAGCTAGCCGGGCTGATGAGACGTGTTACCTCGAAACCGGTCCGGTCCTCGGATGCTTGATTCCGTTCTGGGAAGGACATGGCTTTTGTAGTTCGGACTGGACTGTTCCCATGGGGCACAGGGTCAGAGCTGATTTGCATATCGCCATTGTCTAACCCAGGGTGGTGTGGAGTGCAAAATAACGATGGATTTGTGCCCAGATCTTTGGACTGGGGTGAGTGTGTGACATTGATCCACATTCGGTCCATCACCTGTTGTGTTTGCACACTGTACCACCCAGCACCATTTTTGGGACTTGCTGATACATACACACCCACTACGGGTGACATATTAGCATCTGCATGAACAGAGAGACATTTGCACTACCAAGACCATAATGCACAGCACGCGGCGCAGTGTTTGCAAAAAATAACACAAGAGAGAATCTTTAAACACCATGGGATCCTACCCTACACATGCAAGTGGAGATATTGTGAAACCAGATGGACAACAAAACAAACACTACACAAAACAGACACGACCACATAGATCATGTTAGTTTGCACTCTCCAAGATGGCGCTGGCAAAATGTTGTGTAGAAATTTTTTTTATGTATAAAGTTTTAATTGATGGACCACAGTCCGCTGTCTATGCACATGCCTTATGAGTAAACGTTTGTAAAGCCTTTACTCACTGTAACAGTTGTGTAAACAAGCCCCCTGAGGGTGAAATGCGTCACAGCGGGTTTAAGCATTAATAAACCCCCACTTTGATGAAACTTGGAGATATATTTTGCTCCCAGAGGGCGATTCGAACTTCTTCTCTATCAAATATTTAAATACTGGCTCACTCCGCCGGCATCGCACCACCCCTTGATTGGCTCAGGTTGACGAATCTTCGCGAATATATATATATATATATATATATATATATATATATATATATATATATATATATATATATATATATATATATATTACCTACTGGCGTCTCGCCAGTAGGTATATATAGTTAGGATTTTTTGTCTATGGAACTTTTGAAAATTCTATGTCTAATAACTTTGGCGTTTGTGGACGGAATCGGCTGAAATTTTCAGGAAAATGGCACATTTTGTTTCTGAGCAGCCCCTGAAAATTTGGGGGGGTTTCGTCAAGGGGGGGCCGAGAAAAAAGGGGGGTCCCAAAACGTGTTTTTCCCATGTTAATTTCCATAGGGCCTTTGGCCTCACTTTTAGCTCGAACGGCTGAATGGATTTGCACGAAACTTGGCAAAATTGTAGGGACTGTTAGCCTGATGTGCCTTTGCTAGGTCTCAATATATGTGCTCCAGTGGATTTTGAGAAATTAACGTTCAAAACAAGATATATATCTGTAACAGCGCTCCGGGCTGCGCTCCGGTCCGCTTACTTTTCGCGAAACGGAACTTTGCGATGCGAAGCTGATTGGCTCCCCGGTGTCTGTCAACATTCTAAACAGTCCTGAGCGGCCGCCATCTTATCTCTCGGTAGGATCGAGAGAGAAGAAGAGGTGAAAAACGAAGGGGGAATTTAATGAAAGGGGGCAAGGTATACCCCTCTTGACCCCCTAGGAATGTTGTTGGGGTTATTAAAGGGTCCCGTGGGGAAAATAAAAAAAAAAATGTTCACGGTAGAAGCGCTTCACGGGCCGCGAACTGGGCCGCAAACTGGTAGCGAAACGGGAATTCGCCATTTTGTGCTTCGTTTTAATTAAATTACTAGGTATAAGGGGGTGCAGGAGACGTATCCTAATCCCTTATGTTTTCTGAGGGTGGCTGAGGAGGCTCATATATGTTGATACATGTCTTCCAGCGGCTGTGCGTGAGCTTTTTTTTTTTTTTGCTGCGTGACGTCTGTTAACGTTCGATTCGATGGAAATCAGGAAGTGTTGACCGCCAATTTGTCAGTGCGATAAAATATTTTGTTATAAATGAATCCTTATTGATAAACATTGTCTGCGCCATCTTGCCTTTTTTCCAATGCCACAATTTTGTCGTGCACGGCAGCCATTTTAGATGCCAGGCCGGTCCCAGGCTATCACCTAGCCCTGCGGATGTAGTTTATGGCCCCAGCTGTAGAGAATCCAGACATGCCAACCCTCCCGATTCAGGCGTGAGACTACTGATTTCAGTGCTAGTCTCCCGCCTCCCGATTTCTGCAAGCAAAAACCCGGGGGCATATTACCAACAACTAGCGATAATTTTTGTCTCTAACTTGTTTAGAGACAAAAATTACCGCCGCACATCGGCGATTTTTATCGCAGATAAACCTTGCTATTAGCAAGTTTATCGCAAATGCGATAAAAAACGGCCGCAATGCATGAATATCGCTGAAAAGTCAGCGATATTCATGCATTATCGAGCAAATGCTCTTAGCCATGTTATCCACCTCCCATTGGATAACATGGCTAAGAACTGCTCAGGGCAGGTATTAGCTTTAGGAGGGACCAAAACCATTAACGTACTTTCACGTATGAAAATCTTACTTGTGGAGGGGGCAGGAGCGAAGCGCCCCCTCCCAGTCCGCGCCACCACACCGTATGTTGAAAATCTGAAGCCATCGTTCTACAAACTCAACCAACCTTGGATGGAAAAATCTAGGAAAATGTACAAACTGAAAACCAGTTTTGGTCTGCATAGCATCAGTAGCAACGCTTGCTATCAGAGTGCATGAGTTTCATGCTCGATCGATTGAGCTAGCCGGATCGGGCAATAAAAAGTATAAAATAGTTATGTAAATAGTTATTTAATAAAATGTTTTACCCTGTTTCTTTGCTGGTGTGTTGTCTATATTTTTAATATTTGCATAGGGTTTGTCGGTTTTTTGGGCGGGGTGGGTGACGGAGCCGAGCTGTCTTGCAGCCCTCATGGTGTGGAGCACAGTTCATCTCACTATTTTCGTATTTCTCATGAAGGGTTGTTCCTAATATTTCTATTTTAGCGAGGTCAAAAAGAGATCCAATTAGTGGCCTACTGATTTTGCTCGAATAATTTTATTTTTTTACACGATTTTTCACGATTTTTCACTATCTGCAAAGACTAAACAGAGTATTGCGACTTTGTGCTTGTTTGTAAATAGAGAATGAACCAAAGAGAATCAATTGTAAAACAGTAAATGCTTGGATAACAATCAATCAAATGGAGAGACAAGCAGGCACGACGGATTACAACGGGGGTAAAGGCCTGCGTTAACTACTCTTCACTATCTGCAAAGAGAGAGTACTACTAAGAGAAAAGAGGGGAGGGGGGCAGCGTTCAAAGCACATCAGCGTGCATAAACACGAAAAAGTTTTTACCTATCACGTACTTGACATTTTACAGCTTTTGATATTTGCTATTAAAAAACCAATGAAATTCACTGAAGAAACCATAGGTTATAGGCCATATACAGTTAGGAATTTGCATTTACAAAACCTTGAAAATTCACTGAAAAACCATTGGTTATAGACCATAGATAGTTAGGGATTAGCCTTTTCAAAACCTTATTTTACTCACACAAAACCATTGAAATTTCATATATAGTTAGTTCCACTAACTATATATCGCGCACCCGCAATCCACTGCTGATGATGTCACATATTACATCATTCATGACATGGTTAGTGACATCACTGATGACATCACTGATGACATCTCAAATGACATCACTGATGACATCTCAAATGACATCACTGATAAAATCACTGATAACATCTCATTTGACATGACTGATCACATCACTGATGATATCATTCATGTGATAATACCATGAACCTCTTCAGACTCTAATATAACCTTAGATACAATCAGTGTAAACAGACAGTCACAGACTGTCACTCATCCATGGAGTTACTCACACACCTAGTCAGTTATGCAAAAAATCAATCACACCTCCATTTTCTCAACTATACAGTTATACACACCTTACTTATTCAAACATATACTAACACATATTTACTTTACTCTCTTATACAATCCCTGATACATGTTCACAATGATCCATACAGCCACTCACACATTCACTGGCTCTTATGCACAGTTATTTATATATGTCAACTCTCACATGTACTGTGTTTTACATATGTACTTACTTTGACATGTAGCACTGAGATATCCATTCACTCACTAATACACTCCTGCACAGTCAACCGCCCATACAGCTGTTTCCACATGCACTTTTGAACCCATACATATAGTGAATCAACTACTCACACATCTATGTACAGAGTCACACACCTCCCAGCCACCCATACACACACACTCAGTTTCCCATACAAATACTTGGACAACCAATGAATAACCCATACAGTTACTCATATAGCTACTGATCAACATATACAGCAGTTTGTAGAACAACAGATATAATGATGCACAAATTAAAACAGTTTAGTCACTAACCCATGCACTCAGTGAGACACATTTAATCACTCACTCATACAGTCAGTCATGCACCTACTAAATCCTTCATCCAGACACTTATACATCCACTCATTCTTCAATATGTAAGACATATTTTAACTTTACAGAAACATACAGTCACTGGATGTTGTCATCAGTGATGTCATCAGTGATGTCATTTGAGATGTCATACGTGATGTCATCAGTGATGTCACTAACCATGTCATGAATGATGTAATATGTGACATCATCAGCAGTGGATTGCGGGTGCGCGATATATAGTTAGTGGAACTAACTATATATGAAATTTCAATGGTTTTGTGTGAGTAAAATAAGGTTTTGAAAAGGCTAATCCCTAACTATATATGGTCTATAACCAATGGTTTTTTTCAGTGAATATATATATATATATATATATATCTCATCCACAAAAAAAGGTTGCCCTCTGTGTAGACGCCACTCACGGGGAATTTAAACCTCTTTCATTAGGATAGCAGTTGGGTCAGCATCCACCTCCGATCAAAATCAGAAAAGCCAAAAATGTTTCGGACATAACCGTCTTTTTTCACTGGCAAACGAAGGAAGAACAACAGCTTCTTAATGGAATGCCTGCTCACTTTATTGTTGAGGTCCGGCCCCAGTGGGCGTTAAAGTCCCGCCCTAATAGGCATGTGCAACATTGCACGCTGGTATTCGCAGTTCAACCATCTATCAATCCCCAGTGGGTGCTGCTGAGCCCCTCATGTTAAAACAATATCATACCCTAGTGGGTTGATTCGAAGTGTAGGATACTGAATCCACTGCCCATTCAAATGTCACTCACAAATGGGCCCCCCGTTCCAACAGCTTCACATTATTCAAGTGGCCCCGGATCCGCTGTATTGGCGGCGGGGCATTTCCGCTGCCGGGCCAGCCGCTAAACATCATCCACAAAAAAGGCTGCCTGTGGTAATATCCTTCTTTTCTTTCTAGCATTATTATTGATGTCACTTTTGGAATTGTCATGTGTATTGTAGAATGTTACATATGTAATGGAGAATGTTGTTGTGAACCTGAGTTCTGGATCAGAGAAGCGGTTGGAGCTGATCTGATCTAGACGCTTTGGTTTGTGCTCCAGTGGGTCCTTGGATTTAACTTAAATACATCTTATTTTAAACCTTTCTTTGCCTCCTCCGCTCTTTACATTGGCGACGAGGATGGGAGCACAGTTGGATTGGGGGCTGTTTTCACGCAGATGGTTAATGGCAAGGAGAGAGTTATTTTGTTCATCTCTAGAGCAATTAGGGGTGCTGAAGTTCATTATAGTACGATAGAGAAGGAGGCTATAGCCTGTGTGTGGGAAGTTAAAGAATTTTTTGTGGGGTATGCCTTTTGTTTTGGTGACGGACCATAAACCTTTGGTCTATATGATGGATGGTGTAAGGAGTGGTAGGGCTTCTTCTAGGTTGGTTCGGTTAATAGCGAGACTGCAGGAGTTTAACTTTGAGATTCAGCATATTCCGGGTGGAAAGAATGTTGCTGCAGACTGCTTATCTAGGTTACCTCCTCTGGGTGATTCTTGTGATGAGGTCACTGATCAGCATGAGTGTGTGGTGGCTGCTTTGGATGCTGTAGAGTCCAGTAATTTTGGCATTGATGAGGATGAATGGAATGATCATGTTGGTAAAGATAATTTGTTAGTTAAGGTCAAATCTTTTGTTGTTAATGGATGGCCCTCTGTTAAAAATCTTTAATCATCATTGAGGAGTTTTGCACAAGTGGCGAATGAGTTATCTATTGAAAATGGAATTTTATTGAGGAATGATTTGTTTGTTCCACCTGGGAGTCTCAGGGAGAAGATTATCAAATTAGCACATTCAGGGCACCCTGGTGTTTCAGGTACAAAGAGGTTGCTTAAGAGTCATTATTGGTGGCCTGGTTTGGATGCCTCTGTTGAGAAGTTTATCAATAACTGTGCGGTGTGTGTTAGGTCTGGCAAGCACTAGAAGGTTTCTACTGAACCATTGTCTATTAGTGAAGCTCCTACAGGTCCGTGGGAAAAGCTCTCTATTGACTTTTCAGGACCTTATGATTGTCTGAGCAGAGAAAATAGATTTTTAATTGTCCTCATTAATGATTTTTCTAAGTGGTTACATTATTCTTTTGTAGAGCATCCTAGTACTGATGTGGTTATCAGTTTCCTGGACAATGTTTTCAGGATTGAGGGGGCACCTATTTCTATTAGGTCTGACAATGGTGTTCAGTTCGTTTCCAACAAAATGGAAATGTTTTAAAAAAAGTTTGGAGTGTCTGCCAAGAGGGCTCCTCTTTATAGTCCCAGTTCTAATGGACAGGTTGAAAGGGCCAACAGATTTTTTAAAGAGGGGATCCAAGCTGCTTTGGAGAGTAATTTGGATGTTTTTGACTTTTTGAAAGACAAAATTTGGAGTTATCATTTGACTCCTAATTCTTGTACGGGAGTTTCTCCCTTTTGTCTGATGAGAGGCAGACAAACTAGATCTTTGTTTTTGCCTCAACTTAAAAATAAGAGCAATTTGACAGAAAGTTTTGAGTCTTCTGTCTCTAAAGCTAGAGATAATATCACTTCTGCACGAATGTCAGGAAAGTCTTATCATGATGATTTTCATCATTGTAAGAGTAAAGTTGTGAATGTTGGTGATTGGGTTAGGATTGTTAATCCTTCTCACACACCCAAAGGTATGTCCAAGTTCAGCGGGCCCTTTGAAGTGGAACAAGTTTCTGAATCCACTGTTTTTCTCAAGGGCAGAGGGTGGTGGAGTAAGAGTTCTGTGGTTGTTCTTAGACCTGGCCAAGAATTTCTTTTTGATAAAAGGGAAGATGGTGAAGATGTTTGGTTTGATAATTCCTTTTCTGCTCCATTACAGAAGGAACAGTTTGCTTGTTCCAGTGATGGTCTTGGTTCTACTCTTTGTTCAGAGTCTTATCCTATTCTGGATCCTTCTGTTTCTGATTGTGATGCTGGTACTAGTTCATCTGTTCTTGGGTCACATGTTTCTCATAAAAGATGTGTTAGGTTGTTAAAGAGATTTGATAATTATATTCTGGGTTAATCTTTTTTTGTTTTGTTTTACCTTTCTTTTGTTTTATTTTATTTTGTTTTATTTGTGGAAAAGATACATGTGGTAATATCCTTCTTTTCTTTCTAGCATTATTATTGATGTCACTTTTGGAATTGTCATGTGTATTGTAGAATGTTGCATATGTAATGGAGAATGTTATTGTGAACCTGAGTTCTGGATCAGAGAAGCGGTTGGAGCTGATCTGATCTAGACGCTTTGATTTGTGCTCCAGTGGGTCCTTGGATTTAACTTAAATAAATCCTATTTTAAACCTTTCTTTGCCTCCTCCGCTCTTTACACTGCCCTCCGTGAAAACGCCACTCACTGGAAGTTAAAGCCTCTTTCATGAGGACAGAAGTTGGGCCAGCCTCCACCTCCGATCAAAATCAGGAAAGCAAAACATGTTTCGTACATCGCCATCCTTGTTCACTGGCAAAAGAAGGGAGAACAACAGCTTCTCTGCCTTCAGTGTGGATCCGAGGCGACTTGACTACAATGCGCTGATGGAACAGGGGTTCCGTCTTGAATGACAGAGAATCACAGCTTATGCAGTTTCGTGCTTCTAATTTACCCACTGGGGCAAGACTATGAACAATTCGAGCGGCACAGAGGTACCCACTTTGGAGGAATTTCATGACTGAACCACAAGTACTAGCATGCAATTGTGCATACCACTGGGGCGGGACTTATAAAAGTTATCAGGTGTTCCACATTGCGGTTGCTCTTTTCTTAAGCCCCGTGAACAAAGACAGTCATGTCTGAAAGGCGTAGGGTTCTTTGAACGCGATTTGTGGTGTGATACTACGACTCTGCAGTCTTCGATTAATGGTTCTAACTCCCTATATATATCTATCTATCTATATATATATATATATGTGTGAAACAAAGGCCCAAAAGCGTGAGGACGCACTCCCAGTTGATGAAATCTTAACGATTTATTAAAAGAACACCAGCAGCTTCTGTCCGGTATTTTGGATCAATTTTTTTACTCTCTTCCTGACGCGTTTCGAGGCTTCAGCCTCTTAATCATAAGAAACTTGGGAACTGCACGGAAGGACTCTTGATGCTTTAATTATTTGCATGCTTTTAAACCCTCAGAGGGCGATGTCATTAGTCCCTGTGTTGTATGTCGGGACTTGTAGTCCATTCCAGCCAATTTTCGTCTTTTAGTAAGTTCTATTTTGTTCCCAAGAATTGCAGCATTTACCCTTCTTGGGCCTCCAGAGTGAGTTGCTGATAATTAAAGTCCTGTCTCCCTTTTGGGCCTTTGTTTCACATAAACTTACAGGGTAGTCCTGTCGTGGAGGGCGGCACCATCGCTGAGAAGTGAATAGCGAAGCTGTGGCTCGAACTACATCCAAGCCTGTCTTCAGCGCAGGAGATGGGACTTTAATTAGTATTTGCCTTGATTTCAACTACCCTCAAGTGACCGTTTTGCTGTCGTGGATGTTTTCTCAAAGTGGTTGTGTGTCAAGTTCTTGAAAGAGATCACTAATCAAGCTACCATCAAATCTTTGAGCAATTTGTTTCAAGTAGAGGTCCCTCTGTTCTCATTACAGACAAGGGCACACACTTTGTTTCTCCGGAAATGCAAGTGTTTTTGAGAGGGTGTGGAATTGTACATCACCGTACCACACTGTACAACCCACAGGGAAATGGCCTTTGTGAGAGGGTGAACAAACTGGTTAAAGGGGTGATACAGATGGCATGTGCCAATGGTTTTGGTGTGCGCAAGCTTGCGGATGATATGGTTTGGGCATATTGCACCACTGGCATATTGCACCACCCTGACCTCAAAACTCTGTTTGAATATATGCGAGGTAGGCTAGCTGGTTCCAAATTAGTTCCTGCGTGGATTAAATCATGAGTTGAGAAAGGTGGTGTGACTGCTGAGCCTTTCACAAGTCAAATAAATTCTGGTCCACAACACATTTGTGTTGGTCATTTGGTTAAAGTCAATTCAGGGATAGTGTGAAGAGGTCTCTTCAAGTACTTAGGACCCTTCAAAGTCAGGAGAATGTTCAGTTACGGAGCAGAGTTGGAAAATGGTCAAAGGTGGAATTTTAGATGGGTAGCGTTGTATCAGAAAAACTGTGCTCCTGGAGAAGTAACTGTATCCAGTAATAAGAGATGTGTTTTCGGGAATGATGGGTATGTGTTGGCAAAAGCTGTCAGTGACGCAAGTGTCATGATCAGGGTGGAGCTTGGTCACGGGGAGTGTGATTTCTCAAACAACTCTGCTTCGTCTTGTGCCACCATGCCACAGGGAGGAGTTGTTGTCAGGAGGGGTAACAGAAACCGCAGAACTCATTTTAATCTTGAGGAGTTTGTGCACACATTCTTTTGCTCAAGTTTTTTTCTCCATTTGTTTCTGTAGAAAGGAAAAAGATGTTTTGTAAATATGTTCTCATTATGTAAGGTGCCTTTCATGTCTATGCTTAGTGAAACCTTGTCCCTTAGGGTTCCAAATGATGGTTTAAACGGGAAAGTTCCTGATTGGGCAGTTGCTGCTGACCAGTAGAGGACAGGTCGGTTTTATCGCCAGCTCCATGCTTAATAAAGTGACTTGTTTACCTAAAGATTTGCGGATCCGTCTTTCATTTACAAGACATACGTTTCCATACGCGCTAAAACTAATGATAATGGCATGGACTGGAAGTTTGATTATGGTTCCTTAGAATGTTTTCAACCTCAAATAAATTTGGAGGTGAATCACTTCATGATTCCTATTTTGCATTCAAGAGTAGTGGAGGATGAATGAATTGACATAGTAAACCCATTGCTTACCAGAACTGTAACTGCTGCAGTCATATTTTCGTGTTCCTGGTTACTGTACCTATAGGATATGTCCATTCATGACGTTTAGAGCTTTTCTGGGCTCTAAAGAAGAGAAAGTGTTGATAAAAGTTCACATTTTTGTGTTCTTTTTTGTACTCCTTTCTCATGATCTCCGTCTCTGGGACCTGTGTACTCCCCTTGTTTCATGAAGCAAGGTGATTCACATAGAAAGTTTTTTTGCTAATATTTATTTGTGTCCCAACTTTGTTTAGCAGCAATCCTTTTTATTTGACTGTTATGGGGACCTCCTTTTCAGTTGATTATGGGATTCACAGATATATATTTTTCTTTGTCCATAAACAGTTTAACAATTCTATTGGATTCAACGCAGAATTTTTGACACTGCATCTGCAGATATCACATTACTTTACCTATTACGTGATTACTCATTGAAAAAGAGGTTCTGGAAGAATGTAGTCAGCTAAGTGAATAACATATTGATAGTGCCATCGCACTAGACCTAAAAGAGGTTCACAGGGTTGTTATTGATAGTAGCTGAAAAGCATATTGCAGCAGTTCTGCACCTCTGACCCAAATTAGGTTCTTTATGAGACATAATTCGCTACAATGATGTAGAGAAATATTATGTTATTGTACATCACCATGAGGTACCATCCGAAATCATATCGTGAATCCCTGAAGTTCTAAAAGACTGGATGTTTGACATTCACTATATGCATCCTTGAGAGCTTCTCCTCATAGTAAGGTAATACAAATTATTTTATCATCTTTTGTAAAAGCGTACATCTTCAATAATCATGGATTTGCAAAGCAATGGTGCTCTACTGCCTTATCTCCGTGGAATGTAAAGGCATCTGTCAACACCTACAGAGGTGAAGTGGGCATAAATGTGTAATTCACATATATTTAACAATTATGTGCACATTTACTGCTGTAAGCTGTTGCTAAGCAGCATGCACATTTGCTTTCATGGAATAGAACTCATTTTCATTGATTGGAAAATCAGAGATTTGCTATTATACAGCCAAGGATTTGAATGGGACTGCCTGCAAACATCAGAGAAATGACCATTCAGAAAGTCCAAAGAGTTTCTCTTTATTAACTAAGTCTGTGAGGTTATCAATCTCTTTAACGTTCCTGTTCTCACAGTTAAGTTTATTTTTTAGACTTTAAGATTTTTTTAAAGTATTTTATGAATCATAGCACTCAGAGGCAATTTACGTTCTCACGCGCCCCTTAAAAAACAAAATAAATAATAAAAAATTACTTTTTTTGTATAGCAGTTTCTGGTCAACTGACAGAGTATTGTTTTTTCGATTAAAGGGTATAGAAGGGAGCTGTATGTATGAATGGCACTGCAATTCGGTTAGTCATGTTAAAAGAGAGTTTCAGCTGTATATATCAGGTTTATATAACAGTATTAAAAAACGATCCCTAGAATCAACTACTGAAGTTCCTTCGCTTCTTCTCTCAAAAAGCAGGTCAACATTTCCCTTTTGTCCGTTCAAAACAGAAAAAGCCATCCCGGTAAGAACTGAGGACTCACTGCTTTTGTAGGAATTGCCCATGGATACCTTACATTGGTGTAATTTCAGGCAGACATTTGAAAGTCCCAAATGATAAAACATTTTAAGACAAAGAGCTTTTTATTTTATTTTTATTTTTAACATTTTATATAGCGCTGGCTAGACCCAGAGGTATCAGAGTGCTTTACATGAGAGAATATTAAAATAGAAACATGGCATATAAATAGATGAAAAGATAATGAAACATCATGTGAAATATGGAAAACTAAATAGATATACAGGTGCAAGAGCAATACATTTCAAGTAATTAGGTACATGATCGATCTCTCCGCCGCCTTCGACACGGTGGATCATTCCATCTTACTTTCTCGTGTCGGAGCGGCGGGGGTCGAGGGCTCAGCCCTGGTTTGTCTATCGTCCTTCAGGAGGGACCGCACCCAGGCGGTCCAGTTGGGGGATTTCTCGGCCACCCAACTCAAGGTCACATGTGGTGTTCCCCAGGGTTCTTCTCTTTCCCCTCTTCTGTTTAATCTCTACATCTTTCCTCTGATCTTTGCACTACAGCAACTGGAGGTCACCGTTTACAATTATGCGGATGACCTCCAGCTTATCTTTAATCTATCTTCTTCTTCTCATTCTATCTCTAATTTTCAGACTACTATGATTTTCATCAGGGACTGGATGAACCACAACCATCTGAAGTTGAACCCCGATAAAACGGAATTGGTTCTTACGGGTGGTTCCTCCAGTCCCTGGAACTCTTCTTTCTGGCCTTCTTCTTTAGGACCCCCTCCCACGCCTTCTCCCTCAGTTAAGACCCTGGGCATTAAAATCAATAATCATCTCAATCTCCATTCACAAATAAGTTCTGTTGTTTCTTCCTGTTTTCTTGTTCTTCGAACTATCCGCTCTGTTTCTCCTTTTTTCTCTCCCCTTGCACTTAAACTAATCATGTCCGCTCTGGTGATTTCCCGGCTGGACTACGCCAACGCCCTATACAACGGCATTCCAGCGTATAGTTTGCGGAAGCTCCAGCTGGTTCAAAACCAGGCAGCCAGATTGGTGTATGGCCTCCCCCGTTCCCATCATTCTACTCCCCTACTGAAGGCACTACACTGGCTACCTGTCAGGGAGCGATCCCTTTTTAAAACTGGTTGCATGGTTTTTCAGGCGCGCCAGGGTACTGCCCCTGCCTTCATTTCTTCCCTGCTAAAAGAGTATACCCCTGTTCGTGAGCTCCGCTCATCCACCCAATCACTTTTCCAGGTACCCCGTTACAGAAGTAAGAAATGGGGCGGAGCCAATTTTTCATTCTTGGCACCATCCTTTTGGAACTCCCTCCCCGATCACTTACGTCTGGCCAGCCATTATTCCCTCTTCCGAAAAGATCTTAAGACCTTTTTGTTCACCCAGGCTTTTCCTAATGTAAACTGACCTTATTTTCTGTTCCCCTTCACTAGTACTGACGTTCCTACTGCTAAATTAGTCTCCACAGCGCCAAGAAACCCCACGGTGAATGTAGCGCTATATAAATATTTTAAATTCTTAAATTCAAATTCATGATGTTCATGTAATAAACAAAAATTACTGAACAAATAAGACATGGTAATTGGAGATCAGGTGCGAGTCACAGGTTAGGCCCTCCAATAAATAAATTGGTCAAACAAGGCATCCAAGTAAATAAAAGATAATGAGAGCAGTATGCGAAATATGCAGAAACAGACCAAATAAAACAGGGGCAAGGGCTATACATAACAAGTAGTTGGGTAGATAATGTTCTGAAAATGGACACATATTACTGAGCTAATATAACATGGTGAATTGGAGATCAAGTGCAGGTCACCGTTTAGGATCCCCAACAAAAACATCACAGAGGTAAGTCAACAAAACACAGAACAAGAAATGTTGTGACATATTTTTTCAGAGTTTCCAGAAGTACGTTTTTGAGATTGTAGAATATTACATAAAAAGAAATAAATATAAAAGAAGAGAATGAAAATCAAAACTCAAATGATGAACTGCTATCTGCCAGTAACAAAGGGACTTTAGTACGCCATTAGCCAACAAGTTGAGGGACACCGTGAGGATGTCTACAAGACAATGACGATTCAGAAAGCTACCAACTGTGTGCCATGAGGGCTACAGAAATGAGAATTGTCTAACAGTCTATGACAGTATAGCAGCAGCAGTGGGGAGCAGATATCAGAACCGATTACACAGCTGGCTGAAGGAAGAAGGATTAGACATCCACAATACCACGCTGCTGACAACTGCTCAACAGGTTTTATGATGATCACACTGCGGAAAATTGCTCAACAGGTTTAATGATGACCGCCAGTGGGGTTGAATGGTTCGTTCTGTTCGTTATGTCTTTCATCCTACACTTCACAGTTTTTTTCCTTCATTACCTGAGGTCATTTGACTATTCTGTCGATTATCACAGCAGCTGGAATTCACCAAGGCAAGCACTTTGCAGTTACCTATTTAATTGCTAAACGTATGTGGTCCATAAAAAGCTGAGTGTATGTGTTCCCAATTCAATTGAAGTGAATGAAACAAAATTGCAAGCATTCTAACGCCGTGTTTAAGATAAAGGACAAAACAACGACTGCCTACTTTTTCAACTTTGAGGCATCAGACATTTCAAAACTATGCAGTACTCATCACTGTTTCCAAGTATACCAACGTCACTAAAGAACTCTGTTGATTTATTGTACAAGTTTAACTTCAAATAAAAGTTATGAATCTTCTAATTAAAAAGAAAACCTAATGATTTCCTCTCTTTTTTCACGCTGAACCTTAAGGCATGTTTTAGGTTTCCTCCTTAGTTGAAGGAATCTAGTTTAAGTTTTAGGGCCTTATTATAAATTTGGCGGTGCAAGAGAGGAACCACCCCGCTCTCTCACTGCCAATCCGATGTTTGACCCGCCCGTGAGATTAAGAGTTTTCCCCTGCCTGGCGGGCGTTCTTTGGCAATCCCACGGTGGTGCCTATGAAATAGCCAAGGCAATGGGAAAGTCAAAATCAGTACCTGCATGACATGGACAGCTGCAGTCCATGCTGTGCAGGTACTAAGGTGCATGCACACAGGGGGGCACAACATATGCCCCCCTGCATGTACCCCATTGAGCAGAGCCACAAGGGGGCCCTGCAGGGCATCCTCTGTTTACTCACCGCCACACTTTTCATGGCAGTCACACCACCATGAAAAGTGTGACGGTGAGGAAACTCATAAAATGCTTGGTGGGGCCGCAGCAGCAATGGAAAACATATTGCGGCCTGAAGACCGCTGTGTCACCTCCAGGAATCTCTGATCCCAGGGCAGCCCGACCGCCCTGGTCGTAATAGGGCGGTCGGAACACCGCCACTACAGCGTCCCGCGAGTCTGGTGGTCCGTGGACCACCAAACTCTTAAGACCCTTAGTGATTATGCCACGCAGGTCAGTTTTATGACTGCTGGCAAGCGGAGTGTAAGGTAGCCACTTGGACTGCTTTATTTAAGTGAAGTGGGCAATTGCGAGTACCAACAGGACAAGTCAATAAACTCAATCTTCAACACAGAGTAGGTAATGTTCGTCTGACCTGCTGCCTAGTGGTTTTTCACCTGCTAACCATTTAAAGTAGTGCCTGCATGAATGAATGAGAATGAGAAAACATTTATGAAGCTCATAGCTACCCTGAGGCATCTCAGCGCTATCAGCGGACGCAGACAGAGAAGACAGCTTGTTAGGTGGAATTTTGAAAGAGTGAGGTTTTAAGGAGTTTCCGGAAAGGCATAAGGTTGGACTCCCGATGTATGTGGGGAGGGAGAGCGTTCCATAGCTTAGCAACATTGTAAGAGAAGGAACGCCCGCCACTTCTTGCTCTTTTTATATTTGGAAGTACGGCGAGTAAGAGGTTACCCGAGCAGAGGCTTCTGTTAGGGCAGAAGGGGGTGATCATAGATCGACTAATTGTCGGTTCATTCCCCCAGAAGGACTTGTGCGTGATACATAAAGCCTTGAATTTGATTCTCTCCCTTATAGGCAGCCAATGAAGAGTCTTCAGTGCCGGCTTGGACGATTGCCGGTACGGGGTCTGGAGGAGCAGGTGAGCTGCGCAGTTTTGAACGATCTGTAGCTTGGAGGTTGTAGCTTGGGGGGCTTCTAAATAAATGGCCTTCCCATAGTCCAGGCGTGACAGAATAAGAGCCTGGACCATTATCCTTCTTGCATGGAACGGGAGGAGAGGAAGTATTTTGAAAGCATTCTCAGAATGCCATAGCACGTGGACGATAGTTTTGCCGCCTGATATTTAAAATTTAGGGAGCGATCCAGCCACATGCCAAAACCTTTGATCCGATTCTTTGGTTCCGGAGTGGGGCCAAGACAATTAGGCCACAGTAGCCCTATATTGAAAATTGGAGAGTTGCTGAGGAGCATAAGCTCCGTCTTATCTCCATTTAGTTTCAGGCACGAGAGCTCCATTCATTTGGCTACCTTCTCCAAGCAGCGGCCTAGGCCGCAGGATGAATTTTCCAGGTGGTTTAAGGCTACCACCAGTTGTGGGTCATCAGCGTAGGTAACTATTTTGATGCCAAATGGACGAACTATCCTTTCCAGTGGACTCTTGTAGACATTAAACGGTGTAGGGCTCAGGAAAGAGGCACACCGCAGTTGAGAGAAATACGCTTAAAAATGATATCTCCTTCAAATACCTGAAAGGAACTGTCTTCTAAGAAAGATTGCAGCCAAATGATGACACCCCCGTCACCCCAAGACTCCTGAGTCTAAGAGTCAAGAGTTATAGTTGATGGTGTCGAATGCAGCGCTGAGGTCCAGGAGGAAAATAGCCGCCATACCACCTTGGTCCAGAATTTTCCTGGACTCTTCAACCACTGCTAAAAGAGCTGTTTCCGTCCCATGTTGGGGCCGAAACCCCATCTGTGAGGGGTGAACGAGATTGTTGGACTCTAAGAACCCAGATAGGTCTGAATTAACGTGTCTCTCAAGGATTTTACAGAGCACAGGGAGGAGGAAAATGATCAGTGTCAAGATTGGGTCTCTTAAGTAGAGCTTTCACCATTGCACATTTCCATGGCAGGGGAACCACTGCAGAGGAGATAGAGGATTGATCAATTCAAGAATCACTGGGAGAATTGTTCCAGTGACTGAGGTCAGAGCATGAGGAGGGCACGATTTCTCAAGAGCCGAGATGGATTCTAATGTTTTAAGGTCCAACAAAGGGATTTGTTCCAACAATGATTGGGTACAATGAGGTGAGACAATCGAAGGAGACAGGTCTTCATGACATTCTGTGAGGGGCAAGGTTATATATATGTTTTTGATTTTCTCATGGTAGAACAATGCCAAATCGTTGCAGCGGGCAAGGGCGCCATCAGTGGTGGCTTGTGGGGGGGCAATTTAAGGAGAGTTTTGGCAATGCGAAAGATTTCCCGCAGGGGATTAAATGCGGGAGTGATTTTTACCTCAAACTAGGCCGCTTGTGTGGATTTGATTTCAGCTTGATAGATTTTAATAGCCTCCCTATATTTAAGTTTGCTAGATTCCAGTAGATTACCCTTGATGTGGGAGGCTCTAGAGATTCTTTGTTTAAACTGGAGTGCTGAGAGACTCCTAACTAACTCAGTAGCAATAGAGTCTATGGGTTGAGATCACCTAATATAGTAAAGTTGGAAGGGGAACTGGCTAGGTTAGCAACGGTTTCGGGTGGAACTTTGAGAAATTATCCATAGGCTCCGGGTGGACGATAAATGAATAGGCCTGAGAGCGTGAGGATAGGCAAGAAGCCTATAGAAATGGAAAGATTCTCCCAGTCCGGTAGCTGTAATGCGACATTTAATTATAATAATTGCAATGCCACCACCTTTGCCGCTCTTATGATCTAACCGCTGAATAAGGTAGCCATGAGGGAGGGATTGTGCAAGGACTGAATCAGACTACTTGTCAAGCCAAGTTTCGGTTAGAAACAAAGCATCAGGGCGCTCCTCCTCTAATAAAATAGAGATTTCAGTAGCATGTTTGGGAAAAGATCTACAATTTAATAGCAGCATCTTTATAGGAGCTTGGTTCTTAGTGGAGGTCTGGGCTTTAAGAGATGGACAGAATTTAAAAGAGCAGTGTGGGCAGCTGATGTAGTCCATAGATGGAGGCATAGAGTGTAGAGAGTTTCCATTTACAGCTCCCCTTAAGCAATGGAGGAAATCAGGGGAGTAGAAGCGTATAATTGATGGAGAACGGACAGGGTTTATGGTCCCTGGCCCCGTACAGGCGCAGATAGACTTGCCTTTTGCACGGCAGCGGCGCGCCCTCTGCCCGCATCTGCTGCGCATCATGGCCGGCATAGGTTTAAATAGATCCAGCAGCTAGACTACTGACCATATGACTCCGCCCCCCTGCCTCCTCCCCGGAAGTGAGGTGTTTCCAACAGTAGACTGAAATTAAGGGTTGCCTCTGGTCTATTGATACAGACACCTACCTTTTATAAAGTATCAAAATTTAACAGTCCAATCAACTTCTACATGCAGTAACCGAGCAAATGCATTTGCTTATTTACTGAACTCCAAGTAATAATTTATTCCCAGTTAAGTCTAATTTTAATGTCTTTAGAAACATTTGGCACCAAAATGTTTACGAGCTCAGTCGCAGATTTGTACTCATTCGAGCCCATAAACTTTTGTGTCAGAAGACTTTTTTCTAATGGCTTATTAGCTTGCATGGTGTACATGGTAAGGTTGTCATAGAGGAAAAACCAATTTGATCACGGAGTACCCTGTCAACAGGTAGGTGTTCAGCCTGGGAACAAATAATCTGCAGTGCACTTTGAGTGATACTTTGGTTCACTGGCACCATTGAATTTGCCAAGAAGCAATACAGCAATGAAACATGTTGGTCAGATGTAGTTTTAGCATGCACTAGTATATTTTAGACAAGTACCCAGGCACCATGCTATAGAACTTCGGTTGCCTCCAGGACACATTTTAGCTTTGACTTTTGTGAGGCTGATGGAGTGAATAATGTCTCTCTGAACCGAGGACAAGACAAATTCATATTCAAAATCATATTAAAAAAACTTAATTTGTATGCATTATAGCGCTGATAAAAGTATTGCACTCTGTATACAATAAAACAAAGTAATAAAACATACATTTCATAGAAAATACATTAAACTTGGATTGCCTCTAGGACACATTTTAGCTCTGACCTTCATGAGAATTGTTGGGTGTATAATTTCTCTGTGACGAGAGGACCAGATAAAACAAGTAACAACGCAGGGACCTGAGACAATTTAGGACACACTAGGCAAAGAGCGATCACAGGGGCTGGCACAAGGACAGGTCGACATCCCTCCCTCTCTGCATGCATAGGAGTCCACCGATGATTAGAAGACGGTGTCTCAGACATAAACCTCTAGTAGCGCTGTCGTAGTTGCTTACGGAAATTGTCTCCTTTTTAGGTCGAGCCTAGCGTTGCAGCGCGCATGGCTGCTTGCTCTGCGAGGCATGCAGTAGTCGAGTATTTTGTGGAAGCCTCGGCTACTCTCCCCAGAGATATTTTTGATTAGATTGTGTCATTGTCCTTTGTAAATGCTGGCTTCCGAGTCAGTAAGCACTTTTTTTTTGCAGCGTTTCGCCTCACTAATCTAACAAGCATTTGCAATGCAATAGGTCTCGCTTTTACGCGAGTTTGAGCTACTGACATTGCAAATAACAATGCCTTTTATTTTTGTTTTCATTTATTTTGTTTTCGTTTTTAAAACATAAATAAAAGGCATTGTCATTTACAATGCCAAAAGCTTGTGTTAGGACTGTTGTATATGGCTGCACCTCACAACAGAACTTTGTGATCTAGAAAACTGGGACACTGTCAATGAGGACAGGGTCCGTAAATTGATCGTCAGCAGTACAATTTTTCGCTTGTGGGGTAAGTGTATATTTGAATGTTTCTTCCCGTTCAGATCCCTAATTTTAAAGATTAAGCTGCAGTTAAGCCTATGGATATTTACAGTTGTATAGTTTGATCTAAGTTGCTTACAAATGGTTTCTCACTGACTTCATTAATTGTGTTTTGTTCACCATTCCGTTGATCTAAAAATACTACCATGCCATTTGCCGTAGTGAACACGAGCTCGGCATTTTACCTCGGAGGGCTGCATCGCTAGTCACTCTTTTGCGTGTATGGACGAAAGGAGGACTTTCGTTGTGGAAACCCAACAAGAAGACAGGTGATGCTAGACACAGAAGAAGGACCACACAGGTAATATTGATGTGTATGGAATTTCGGGGCAAGCCAACATTTTGAACCTGAAATCAGGGGGATTTTAAAAATAAATCAGGGATATGTAGGAACCATGGTTGCATCAGATAGAGTACTATGTTTATTAGCCTCCTAATTGTCTCATCGCTCTCCTGTCCATGAATGCCTTTTCCCAACCGTTTCCTGCCAGCTGCCAATCCTTAACATTGTAATGTCAGCGTGCGATAATCCACAAACACAAGCACTTGAGAACGGAGGAAGAAGAGAAGGGAAAGACCAATAAAGATAATGACAAGGGGAAAACAATAAATGTATAAAGGGTTATGGTGTAATATTGCATAATGATATAACAACTTCGCTTTCTCTTTGAGCAAGTTAATCCAGTATAAAAGCCTTGAATCTTACTTTCATGCCTACAATTAGTGAGGATCGGGCACTCAACACATTTTTACCTCTGTGCGGAACATTCAGTGGGGATCCAACAGGCTCTAGAGACATGGTCACACAAGTGGTGATTACATAATTGGTAGAAAGTCTGCTTTGTTGGGAGTTATTGCATACTTTCCTGCAACATTAAATGCGCCATCCCCGTTTTCACTTTCCAAGCAGCCCAGGACAATGGCGGCCACTTCTTTGAAGTAAAATAGGTCTCGCATTTACAAGAGTTTGAGCTATTGGCGTTGTAAATGATGATGCCTTTTATTTATGTGTTAATTATCAAAACAGATAAATAAAAGGCATTGTCATTCACAATGCGAATAGCTTAACCTCTAGGAAATGCGACACCTATTGCATTGCAAATGCTTGTTTTTCGAGCAATCACGGTTGCTTTAATTCTACGTCAATAACATCCATTATGAACCAGACGTTGGCTGGTGGAAGAAACTTTTGCAGTATAAACAACAGGCAAAGCCAGTGTGATTTGTATGGTGTAAAATGCAGGGTGCCTGCGAACTGTGTCTTCTTTGATTATTTAGCCACGTAAAAGAGCCAAAGAGTCAGTCCATAAACGAAGTAGAGAAGAGTAAACTACAGTAATGCACAGGTTTACAGTCATTGTAAAAGCTCTGCAAAAACTACAAAAGGAACAACAGCAGAGAAAACCCACAGTCATGCACAGGCAAACAAGGCAGATTATCTAAAACATCTTTGCAGGAGTGACGGGGGTGTAACCCTCAGGCATACAAAGGAAAATGCAGCCACAGTTAAAATTCCACTGGAACAACATAGGTGAAAAATTACACTCTCATCCACTGGTAACAAGCAGCCATGGCATGAAATCACAAAGTAGACTGCAGTATCACACACAAAAAAAACAGACAAACAAATACAGCAAGTCACACATCTAGAAGGCACTACCTTAATTCTCATTAATGCACATTTGTTCAGGGTTGGTTGTAGGCATGTGCAGCATGGGCAGCTGTGAAGTAGCTCACACTTCGCTCATCACCAGGGTTTCACAAATTACATTTCTCTTTTTAGCCCTCCCTCTGCTGGGCCGCACAGCCTTGGGTCATAGCTAAGCATGGGCGAATTTTGCGAATCTCACGTTCGCGAATTTTGCGGATTTGCGAACTCGCAATCCGCAAAATCCGCGAATTCTCGCGAATTTGCGGATTTTTTTTTTTTTTTGTGTTTGCCACTCTCTGTCACCACTGCCACTCTCTGACTACTCATGCCACCCTCTGGCCCACCCATGCCACCCTCTGTTTCATCACAGCACCCTCTGGTTGTCCAGTCAGTGTACATTATTGTGGCAAAGCAAAGCACACCTTCCCTGCCTCAAGTGACCTGAATTAATTTGGGGATGATTAATGTGTCACAGAACATTTTTTTAGCTGGCACCTGCTTCCTTAGTGCTTCCTGATTAGTGATCTTTTGCACTTGCTAAGTGCTTTCATTGTTGCAAAATTAGTTACAACACCTGCCCTGCCCCAACTGACAATAATGAATTAGGGGCTGATTAATGGATTTGAACTTCCAGCCTGGCTCCTGCTTGTCTCTCTTAGCTGTAATTCAGGACCTTTGTGGCATATGTGTAACTATTCTGAGGTTCAGAGCAGGGTCACATAATAGTTGCAACTGGCAACTGAACTCTGGAGGGGCCCCTCAGGAAGCACTACAGGAAATGGCTACTAATGATGAGCCTGAACTTTTGAACCTGGTAAGTAGTTTCAGTTTTGCTAAGATCGTATTTCTGCAATTTAGCGCTTATTCGCGGGGCGCGAAGTTGTACTGGGAAGCCGCGAACTCACGCGAACAGTGCGAGCAAGCCATAAAATCCGCTGCTCGCGGATTTGCGGATTTTGCGGGAGATTCGCGAATCTCGCGGATTGCGAATTTACCGAAAATCCGCAAAATCCGCGAGCGAAACGGATTTTCCGCCCATGCTTAGTCATAGCTACGAAGCCCAGGAAACAGTGTTCCCCCTTCCCCTGGGCCTTGCAGAACTAGGCCATAGATACAAGGGCTTGGAGACCAGGCCATCCATCCTAGGCATTGGAGACCAGGCCACCCATCTCTAGGCCTCTCAGTACTAGGTCATAGCTGCAAGGCCTAAGCCTCACAGCGTTATACTATGGCCCTGATGCCCATTGTATGAAACCCTCCCACCTTAGGCCTTGCAGCACCAAACCATTGCTGAGGGGCCTCTCCAGTGGGTCTGATAACGCTGGGTGACAGGTAGGTACAAGGCTCAGGGAAAGGGTTGCTCCTCCTCTCCACCTTCAGTGAGCTGGTTCGGGGCCTCAGTGCAGGGTCACAGCTACGTGGCACGGGGGTTATCCTTCCCTCGGATCTTGTAGCTCTAGACCAGGGGTCTCCAAACCGGTCCTGGAGGGCCGGATCCATGCCAGATTTTTTGGATATCCCCATTGAGATACATGTAGTTATTTTAAAAATCTGGCATGGATCCGGCCCTCCAGGACCGGTTTGGGGACCCCTGCTCTAGACCATAGCTTCAAGGCTCAGAGCAGCACTAGACAATGGCTGTGAGGCAGAGGAGAAAGAACACCCCCCTCCTTCCCATGGGCTCCCCACTCCTAGATCATGGTGACAAGGCGACATCATTATGACAAGGCCCAGTGGAGGGGCTTCAGAGCATTAGACCATCGCAAAAAGGCACAGGGTAGGGGGCTCTCCTCCCCGGGGCTTTGTAGCATTAGCCTATGGTTGTGAGGCCTGGTGGGAGCACACATCAAGCGCCAATAGTGCAGCAGGTGCAGTGGTACTGGGCTTCAGGGATATTAGGTGCCCAATCCATCCAAATTATACCTGTGCTTTACTGTGCAGTCAGTTGAAGGGTTGGAGTGGACTTTTACTTTGCACCAGGCCCATGGCAGCATGTTGTTCTACCTGCCCCTCTTCCGTGAGCCTCGAAGCCGTATTTCAGCACTATAAGACCCACTAGAAATGAAATGAAATTAAATGAAATGAAAAGGATTTTTATTAAGCGCAACAGCTGCCCTGGGGCGTCCAGGCGCTAACAGAAACAGGGGTGATACCTACTGGCACAGTTTTGAGCTGCTTGCGGAAGGAAGACAAGTTAGGATCAGATCTAAGATGGAGCGGGAGTGAATTCCATAACCTGGTCGCATTGTGAGAAAACGACCTGCCTCCCGCTCTGGATCTCCTGATTCGAGGGACAGTGGCCAAAAAGGCATGGGTGGAGCGGAGCTGTTTATTAGGGAGCTAGGGAATGATCAATGAGTGGTTGATCATTGGACCAGTTTTCCAATAGGCTTGATGGGAAATGCACATGGATTTAAATTTAATTCTCTCCCTAACAGGGAGCGAGTGCACTTCCTTCCCCATGAATTGAAGCCATGGTTGAGGGTTGCATGGACCGGGGGGGGGGGGGGGGCGACATCCTTTGGGCTTTGCAGTGCTAGACCTTGGCTGCGAGACACCTATTTGACGGGGACCTTCTCAGTGGTGTAGCTATCACTAGTGCTATAAGTGCAGTGGCACTGGGGCTCAGTCATGTTACGGATTCAATGCACCCAAGTTATAGTTCCCTTTTGTCTGTTCCAGTCAGTTGCTTAACTATCCAGCAACTGGACTGGAATTTACTTTACTAGCATCCATGATCATGGCGCAATTCCTATGCCTCCACACCCCATGGGCCTCACAGCCATGGTTCAGCGCTGTGGTGGTCTTGCAATACAGGACCATAACTGCAGGGCTCAGATGATGAGACCCCTCTCAAGGGGTACCTACAGTAAAATATCCAGTCTTCCAGTATCCAATTTCTTGGTATACTGAGCCTAAATGGTCTTCAGTTTTACCCTTGCTTTCTCATTTTCATTGCACCCAGTTCTGGGAATAAACCATATGTTATGTTATGCTATGCTATATTCATTTGTAGAACACCCTTATGCTAAGTATCTTGGTATTAAAGCTGGTAATATAATGAGCACAAAAAGAGAGAGTATTAATGGAATTCCAGAATTTCATTAAAATGAGTTCAGGATGAGAGCTGGAAGAGAGTTCCAACATTGTGGTGTGGCAAAGGAGAAGAATCTTTCCCGATTTGTAAGCCTTCTAGGTCATGACACAGTTTGTAAGAACTTATTGATAGAGCATAACGTTTTGTTTGTCTGAGAAAGTAAACATTTGGAGGTTATAAAGGTAGGATAAAGGTAGGACAATGGCGATTTAAGATTTTATGAACAATGGTAAGGGCTTTGAAGGAAACACTAGACTGAATAGGTAGCCAGTTCAAACTTCCTTAAGAATGGTGATATCTGGTCAGGTCTTGAGATGCCGAATATAAGACAAGCAGCAGCATTATACACAAGTTGATGCCGATAAATACGTTTTTCAGGGAGATGTAAATGTAATGTAAATGTACATGTATTTATATAGCGCAAATCACCGACCCGGTATCTAAGCGCTTGCTTAGGGAACCCGTCCTGGTATTCCCCTGTGAGATAGCCCCAGCAGGGTATCCACAAGGTGAAAGCCAGGCATCCCGCCGCGAGGGGCCGTTGTGGAGATTAAGCAAGCTATTGCCCAGAGTCGCAGAGTGTGAACCTGTGAATCGAGTAGGCACCGGAGCAGGAATTGTCGAGTCCATGGACATTTTAGGACTCAAGACCCCACCGAGCCGGGAATTGAACCCTGGTCCCGGGCTGACATCTGCTTCCAGGTCTGCCTCCTCTAACCAGTGAGCCACACTTCTCCAAGCTAACAAATGGCCTTAGTGTAGTTCAACTTATATTGACTCAACACGTTGACTACTGGTGTGTGGCAGTTTCGGCATGAATGAGATGCTTTGGGTGTTATCAGCACCTCAGTTGTGGTAGAATTTATCGTTAGGAAGTTAGAAGATATCCACTAGTGTGTTAAAGGAAGGTAGTTGGCCAAAGACTTTCCATCTTGTACAAAGTTCATATTTGCACTTGGATTAGACGAGGTAAATATGATTTGAGTGTTGTCCACGTACATGTAGAAACTGACCTCTTGGATTTGTAGGAGAAAGGATTAAAACCCATTGGGGAGAGGACTGACCCATTTGGGACACCACAGTTCAATTGCTTATGCGTGGAAAGAAAAGGGGTAACAGTGAACTGCTTACAGTCATATAGAAAGGATACAACTCATTTGAGCTCCTGGCCACCCAGTCGCCCAACTCAGTAGCGGCTGGCAGGGAATGAGGGTGGAGAGCGGGGGAGAGAGGAGTAGCAGAGGGTACATAAAAAAAACACTTACCTCTTCCGCTGGCAGACTCCCCTCGCTTCTCCTGAGTCCAGAAATCAGGAAGAATACAGGCAAGCCTCAGCTGGCATGGCTCCAAGGGCGGGGGGGGGGGGGGGTGTTGCGAGGGGGGCGGGGACAGGCGAATGGTCCCAAGGGAAGGGGGTGTCGTGCAGGGAGGGGGGGTTTAAATAATAATAAAAAAACTTACCTTTCTTGGGTGCGGCGTCTTCTGCTCGGTCAGCTCCTGCTTTCCTGCCTTTGCAGTAACGGGAAGCAGGCAGCCTCCCTCCTCTCCCATAGGCCAATCGCAACGCTGCAATGGCACCATTGTGATTGGTTGGGACGCCGACCCCACAGGCGTCTATGGGGTGGCCATTTTCTCGAATGTAGGCGGCATGCAGCCTACATGGAGAAAAGAGTGCGCAAGACTGTTTTGGTCAGCCCCAGAGGGTCGAACAAAGAGGTAGGGTCCGCAATATTGGGCTAGTCACTCCTCCCTGCCCTCAAGCAGGACCGCCACCCACCCGCCCCCAACCAAACTCTTTATGCGAGAAAGCAGAAACATAAAATGGTATTTCTAATACCATTTTATGTTTCTGCTTCTCGCACTGCAAGAAAGTAGTGGAGCAATACTCCTCCACCCACATGGAGGAGCCGCCCCTGATACAGGCTCCTCATAGCCAATCACAACTCTGCAATGCAGTGTTGTGATTGGTTTTGGGGGCATGGGCATGTTCCCTACCAGCCTGTAAAATTCAGCTTGGTGGGGAACATGGTCCCACTTTAGATGAGTTTTTTCAGAATGGAATGCTCTTTGGTCTTGAAGGCAGCTGACAGGTCTAAAAGTACCAGTGTCGCAACAGCCCCAGGGCCAACCAGGAATTAAATCATCAAAACCCGATAGGAATCCAAGTTATATACTGTGTCCTGGCCGGAAAATAGCTTGGATAGCATCCAAAAGATTATCTTGAACAGACTCAGTTAAGGTGTACAACCAACATAGTTGAATTGCTCGAAAAGTCTATCCCCATACTTGCAGGTAGTGTATCATAGCCCCAGACCTCACCCTCCAGAAATTGCTGAGGGGTGAATAAAAAGTTGGTTATGAGAAAAACATTTTAGGTGAGCAGAGGATAGGAAGGAGGGCCACAATGACCTGTCAGACAGCGTACAGCCCGCTGAGTACCAGTGAGGAGGGTTGCTCACAGTTGGAAGATTGTCTCCTTCTTGACTTTTATGGTTAGATAAAACAGCCATTGATGCAGGGAAGCCTTAGGAACCATCTAGGATGTCAAAGTCTAGCACCTACAGAAGGTGTATTCATTTTCTGGTGTAATCTATTTTAGTAATCCAAGAACACGACTCGAAACATCCTAAAAATGGTACTAGTCCTGCAGGTCTAGTACCTTGAAAAATCCCCTCGACCTAACTGCAACCTACTTGACCTCCGTCTCTGAAAGTGGAGCAAATGTGACAAGATAACAAGATTTAAAGGCATCTTTATTGATCAATCACTTTGTGAGCAATAAAAATGCCTTTACATCTTGTTATTTTGTCACATTTGCTCCGTTTTCAGAGACAGAGTACAAAAGTTAGTTTGTCTTCCTACTCGCCAGAAAGGGCGAGTAGGACCTAAGAATAGCTCGCTCTCATTAAATATAACTTGCAAATGCGAACGGTCAAGTGGATTTTTAGAGCCCTGAAGAATGGGAATAGGTGATCTGTCGATCCGCACTTCCAGACAAAGGCTTGCTAGGTTCTGGTGGGAACTACTGGCCCAGAGGGGTAGGCTGGCTGAAATATGATGCACTGAGGCTAGAGCGAAAGTACCCAGACATGAATTATGGCCACACCAAATGGTGTCAGAGTCTGAGGTAGAGAACGTTCTCTACTCTTGTGAGAATCACCTTTTTTGTAGACAATACTGTCTGGATCCAGCACTTTCAGCCTCCCTGAGAAAACATGGACCCTTAAGGATGCCTCAAGTGGCCCACCTCTACCCAGAAATAGATGTCCCTGATTGGAATTAATAAAAATGAATGATTAGTGCACAACCTAATTTTTTCTTCAGTTTTTTCCGTAGAAACATGTATCTTATCTTGTAGTTACGGGTGCTATAAAGGTAACGCCTCGTGTCCTGGGCGTTCAAATTATGTACTTAACATGTGTTTCCAACAAATCATTGGTCCCATCCCTTTGTGCACACCTTCTTGTTCTTGGGTGTAATTGCAAGAGCTCCACACAAATTAGTTCTTTTACACTTTCAATGATTTTCAAAATAAAGTTTTATTTCTTCTGAATTATCTTCTTTTGTCAAATAATCGTTTGTGATTTTTATGTTATTTTCACATAATTGCAATGTTAGAATGCATCTCGCTTCAACTCCTATGCAGTTCGGGCCTGGAGCCCTTCTTCAGGGAGTATCACTACAGAAAAATATATACATATATGTGTGACATATCAACATTATATACTCTCTAGTATCACTCTATATATACGCATCATTGTGATTCGCTGTTGGTAATGGTGACCAAAAACTCACTCCGTGTATAGTGTACATAACTTGTGCCCAAATTCGTGGTGTGTGCAACATGCTTGTGCCAGCTCAAAAAAACGTAAATTAAAAATATGAAAACTCAAAAGCAGACTATAAAACGAAAAATAATAATAATAAAAATATAATGCATGAAGGTGTGTAAAGGAGTAAGGGCACAAGTATTACTTCAAGTTAATACTTGTGCCCTTACACCTGTACACACCTTCATGCATTATATTTTTTATATATCTGTGGAATTACACAGACACACTGGGTTCTGGGGAGCCTAGTGCCAGCTCGGTTTCCAAGTTTCACCAGTTACCTTTTGATTCTTCCCGTGCCAAATTAAATTGAACTGCTCCCGTGGCATGAATTTTACATTTAGTGATAAGTGGCTCATTGGAGAACAAGTTGTGATTATGGCACAGAGTGCGTTTTCCAAAATATTATATGGACTTCTTGTGTGTGTCAGTTATAGCAAACTGTTTGTAACAAGCTTGTGCGCCGACTGTGCAGTGGAAAATGGAAGAACTTGGATTATACAGATACAAAAGACGAGACAACACATACCGGGGCAGCTGGGCAAATATGCATGAACGCAGCAGCAGTTCATGCACGTCAATGGCCAAGTGCTGTGACTAACAGTTTGAGCCCTAACACAAGCAGCAGGGAGCACATTGTTCAGGAATAGAGGAGTTCCAGGTCAAACATTAAATTCAGGTAAACGAACTGCAAAGCACACTTTTCTCACTTAAATACAAAGAAATGTTGGGCTCTACTGATTTAGCCCTGCCTAACAACTTGCCACAAACTCACTTGAACTGCAAGAGATTTTCACCACGTTTCAGGTCAGTTCTCTCATTATAAGGTGAGATATCTGTTATATCAGAGACTCAACACCGCAGGTCAAGATTCTAATAAACTAATGAGGACATTAAAACTGTTAGAAGCAACATATGATTAATGGCTGAACCATTCGAGGTCTTTAAAAAGATACATATTTCACTCCACAAAGTGATTTTGAGGAGCTTATGTAGTTTTTCTTTCACGTAAGAAAAAGCTTTTTGGCACTCACCGTATTCCATACAAACATGGAGATGGCTCTTCGGCGTGCTTTTCCTTCTCAAGGACTTGCTTCTGCAGCAGTTTTCCAATTGCGTTCACCAGCCCCTGTACATTGCTGTGAAAATAATGAATAGTTGGTTACCATTTACATCTATCCGTAGAACACTCTTGCCACAAAATACTATCCTATGTTCATCCAGTGCTAAGGAGTGTAAATAGACTAACAACTTTAACAGCAAACGAGAATGCACATTTTCATCATGAGAAATACCAACCATTGCCTGCTTTTGCCCAGTCTGCTGACCACCCCACCACAATTTTAATTGGGCACACTGAGACAAGCTAAATATTTAAGTTTTCAACAGAAACCAGTTTTTCTAGTGGAACTACCCCACGCCATTCTTCCCCCTATATTACGTTGCAAAGAATAACAAAGCCTTGTAATAACAATACCCAATCCACTTGGAAGGAAGGTATCTTACTTCAGTCTTTTGTCTTCACAGTTCTCTCCTTTAGCTTCTGGACTGTTAACATTTTTATTCAAGTATTGCATCTCACTAATACTAATTTGTTAAGAAACCCCTTGCGGCCCTCCGTAACAAACACAGCACGCGGTCATATATTATGCATAAAAGAAGCAGGGGTGCAGTACATTTTGGTATTTTCAGAGGACCTTATGGGCTAGGGAGCCAGACGTGGATGTAAGTGGCAACTCTCCGCTTTGTCATCCTGCTCTCTCATACTCTTTTTTTTTTTTTTTTTTTTTAAATATATTTTTATTGCAGGAATCAGTAAATCAGTACAGTAGCGACCAGCATTGTATTATACGCAACATATACAGAATAAAGCCCTCTGGCCCCCCTCCGTAAAGTCTGTACACAGCCAACTGGCCCGCAACCCTGGGGTCGGGCGGCGAAATGCAACAGGGGTCAGCAGAATGCTGGAGCTGGTCCGGATAACACACTGTCCGTCATCTGCTTTTCCAAATAAACCCAAAACCCCCAAAATAAACCCCCCCCTCAAAATACCTACTAACTGTGAAACCCCCCCCCCCACCACCAGCGCCAGGGAGCTTATCAACATAGGATCTACTATTTGACCCACGGGGAAGGTAATAGGACTATCAGTGCTGACGTTCATCGGGACTCGGGGCGAGTCGCTTCCTCACTTTCGGAGTCGCTGGGGGCACAATAATCCCTGAGGGCCTGTACTAGCATTTCCCACTCCAACGCGGCCTCCTGCGCCTTCTCATTACCCTGCCTCCAAGCCAGCTGATATCTTAGCGCGCTCTCTCCCGCCGCCCATTTCAGAAGCTCACTGTGCCATCTGCTGCCTGCCGGACCAGCTCGTGCCTTCCAGTTCCTGGTCACCTCTCGCTTAGCAAGGAGGAGCCCCAGGTCGATAAATTTACTGGAAATTTTATTCCGGGGGGTATGGGGGAACCAGTGCAAGAGCCCCACCGCCGCATCGAATGATAAGCGCCTCCCCGTCACCTCCTCCAGAGTCGTCGCTACCTCCTGCCAGTAGGACGTCAGTCCAGGACAGGCCCATAACATGTGTAGGAGGTCCGCCTCCTGAGCCGGGCACCTAGGGAATTCCGCTGAAGCCGTGGCAAAATAACGCCTGATCTTTACCGGGGTCAGGTACTCTCTATGGAGAACATAATAGAGGACCAGTTGGAAACGGGCGCTATGTGTGCCCTTCCAGGCACGTCTCACCAACTGGGCCCAGGTCGTCTCCGGGATCTCCCTACCAATGTCCTCCTCCCAGCGGGTCCTCAATGTGGCGAGAGGAACCAATCCCTCGGCAATCAACCTGCCGTAGAGGCAAGTGACCGCCTTCACCGTGCCCGCCGACATCATTACGTACTGGCACACCTGAGACAAGTGGGGTTCCTCCAGCCCGTTCTGCCAGTGCGCCTGGATCGCTCGCACAATGGCCGAGTGCAGCAGGAAATCGCCCCGGGGGATCCCAAAGCGGTCAATGAGATCCTGAAAGGATAGGAGCGCTACGTCCTCGTACAGATCACCGACGAGCTGTAAACCGGAATCCTCCCAGGCCGCCAATCGTGACCAATCCCCTCCATGGGGGAGGGCCGTCAGCATCCCCAACGGTATTTCAGGCGCGTATGGTATTCTTAGTTGGCCTCTGGCGTGAGCCCGATTCCAACACAGTCGGATAGTCCGCTCCTCCATCGATAAGTCCCGCAGGACCAAGCGTTGTCGCAGCGCTATAAAGGAGAGAACGTGCCTGGCCATACCCGTCCCTCTACCGTCCTCCGGGCCCCTGAATTCCCTGGCTATCTCCTGGGTGAAGGTCTGGAGCTGCGCCGCCAGATGGTACTTCTCGAAGTCCGGCACAGCGAGCCCCCCCTCGTCCTTCGGCCTCATCAAGGTATTGAGGGCCACCTGTCGCCGGCCCGTTCCCCAGAGGAACCCGACCACCATAGAGCGCAAGCGACGAAACGTGGCCGGTGGGACCCAGATCGGCAAAGTCCGGAAGTAATACAATAACCGGGGAAGCGCCACCATTTTGAGCAGGGCGATGCGTCCCGCCACTGAGAGCGGCAGCGTGGCCCAAAAGTCCATGCAACCTCGGAGTGCTCGAATGCAGCGGGCAATGTTCCCATCTAGGAGGTCGGGTTGGTCGTGGTAAACGAATACCCCAAGGTACTTAAAGCAGTCGGGCTCCCATCTGATCTCCCTACGTAGCGCAGGGGTGGGGGTACCCCTGCGTACCGGAAAGAGACAGGTCTTAGACCAATTCACTTGGAGGCCTGAGACCGCTCCGAACTCCGTAAGCGCCAATTCCGCTCCCCGCAAAGCGTCGACCGGGTCCTCCAGGAAAAGCAACAGGTCGTCCGCATATAGCGAGACATAATGCGGGCCCGCAGCCGTCCATAAGCCCGTATAGTGGGCTCCCGAGCGAAGGTGCATCGCCAGTGGCTCCACCGCTAGCGCAAAAAGAAGCGGGGATAAGGAGCACCCCTGCCGCGTGCCTCGTTCCACCGGATACCGCGATGAAATCAATGGGCCCGATCGGACCCTGGCCGAAGCAGAAGCATATAGAACCGCGGTCCATCGAACAAATCGCTCCCCGAGGCCGAATCTCTGTAACACCGTGCAGAGGTAGTCCCACTCTAGGCTATCAAAAGCCTTCTCCAGGTCCACCGACAAGACTACCGGGGACGGGGCATCCACAAATGTTTCCCCAAGCAAGCGGAACAACCTTCGAATATTCATAGTCGTGTTCCGCCGTGGGATGAAACCGGCCTGGTCCTCATGCACCAGGGAACTCATATGTCCCAGCAGCCTCGAGGCCAAGATGCTGCTCAATATTTTGTAGTCCACCGTCAACATTGATAGGGGACGGTAGGACCCCGGGTCAGATGAGTCTCGGCCCGGTTTGAGGAGAGGAACCACCAACGCTTCACACATCGAGCTCGGGAGTCGCCCCAACCTCTTCGCCTCCCTGTAGACCACCAGTAACCGAGGGGCCAAGAGGTCAGCGTAAGCTGCATAGAACTCCACCGGTAGGCCATCCAGGCCCGGGGTCTTGTTCCTCGCCATCCTTTTGATGGCCCCGCGGATCTCCCCCAAGTCGATATCGGAACCCAGAGTTTTCGCCACTTCCTGTCCTACTGTGCGGAGCTCCAGTGGGCGAAGATAATTATCAAGCCGGTCTGGGTCACGTGCGGAGCGACTGCGGTATAAACATTCATAATAATGCCGGAAGCAACGAAGAATCTCCGGTTGGGTGTATACCTCGGTCCCATCTGCCCCACGCATATTTGTCATCGTCTGGGACTGGCGCGTAGGGTTGGCCAACCAGGCCAGCAACGCACTCGACCTGTCTCCCTCCGCGATAGACCGGACCGTATAGGCCTTATAATCAAAACAGCGGAGCCGTTCGACCTCCACCGCTACCCTCTCCCTCGCCTCCACCATTTGTGTTTGCAATTCCGGGTGTCCGGGGCGGCTAACTTCAAGCTCGCGGAGTGCCCGGTCCGCCGTGTCCAAATCAGCCAGGATAACGCGCCTCATGCCCACCTTCTTAGAGATACAGTAGCCCCTCACCACTACCTTAAAAGCGTCCCATTCGAACGCCCTAGTACTCGCGGAGCCGCCGTTGGACGCAAAATAATCCGATATTCTCCCCCCCAGGTCTGCCCTGAAGACACTGTCCTCGAGGATCTCGGGTCGCATCTTCCAGGTGGGTACCGCCGGCGTCCCAGGAAACCAGCGAATGTCCAGCAGGAGGGGGTTATGGTCCGAGATGGTCCTCGATAAGTACTCTGATCGGACCGCTGCCGAAACCAGTTCGGGCGAACCAAGAAAACCATCCAGCCTGACATGCAACTCATGGAGGCTCGAGAAATATGAATAATCCCTAGATGCGGGGTGATGCGCCCTCCAAATGTCCGTCAAACCCCAGCGGGTCTGCCAATCCTGACGACCCTTAGCCGTGCGACGGACCGGGGAATCGGGGAGCGGGGGATGCGAGCGGTCTATGTCCACATCCACTACGGAGTTAAAGTCTCCCCCCAACAGGAGGGGCCCGGCGAAAAAGTGGGCCAACGAGCCCGATAACCTGGAAAGGAAGGCAGTCTGGTCTACATTAGGAGCGTACACACAGCAAACGTTCAGGTCCCTCCCTCCTAGTGTGCCTGAGATGGCCACGAAACGCCCCTCTGGGTCCAACACTGTCCTCGTAACCTGGAAGGGGACCCCTGCCCTGATCCATATTAACGCCCCCCTGGCATAAGCAGAGTACGACGTGGAAAAGACCTGCCCCCGCCATCTACGCTGAAGCGCCGCCCCTTCCGCCTTGTTCAGATGCGTTTCCTGCAGCAGCGCCATTTGCACTCCCCTACGCACTAAATAAGCATGGACCTTGTGGCGCCTGGACATAGTGTGAAGCCCCCTCACGTTCCAAGTAACACATTTCAAGTTAGCAACATCAGCCATTGTCCCAGATTGTTCTTGCACAGTCCCCCCATCCGGGTCCCCACCAAGAAAAAGCATCAATCCTCCCAGCGCTGATGGCGGCCATTTTCCCCAACCAAAACCAAACCACCCAAGAACCAACAAAGCCCCCCCCCCCACCCGCCCCAGAACAGGACCCAAACTGCACCATCTAGATCCCATCCAAACCTCGTCGTACATCAACCCCAGAACCCCCACTAGTCCTACGGTCGCCACCGTAGGAAGGCCTTATGGGCCAGGTGTGGGCTGGGCGGAGGCAGTGGGCCCTCGTCGCCCAGGCCACCAGGACTATAACAAGCCCCAACCAGTGTCAAAACCTTCCGGGGCAAAAGCAGAGGCCCCCCAACCCTCTCTCCCTCGTTGTCAGCAATAAAGGACGGCAACCGCCTCCCCCCTGCCGGGCCCCCACCCAAAACAAGGCAGCATACCCCGTTACCCTTGTCCATCTAGAAGGTCCTCCACCGATTTCGGTGTGATCACCGGTGTATGGGTACTATCTGCCACTGAATCCTCCGAGTCCGACGGTGCCCCCTGAGCCCCCGGGTTTTCTTCCTCCTCGATGGCTTCGTCTCTTGCTCCCGACAGTTCCGACAGTACTTCCAACATTCCCCTCCGTTCCGATGATGTCTCCGCAGTCGAGGGCCCTCCGGTGCGGCCGCGGCGATTCCTGACCCTCTTGGATCGCCTCCTTTGTTCCGGCTCATCTGCCTGTTGGGACGAGGAGCCAAAACCATCTTTCCCCGTCCGGTACAGTTCGAGCCAGTCACAGACCTCCTCCGGGGTGTCGAAGAACTGGGTTTTGTCGTCGACAATGATGCGGAGCCTCGCAGGATATAGGAGTGAATATTGAATGCCCTCGCTCCTGAGTTCGCGCTTAACCGCTAGGAAGGAGAACCGTTTGCGCTGCGTCTCGTAGGTGTAATCAGGGAAGATGTTCACCTGACTGTTCGCAACTTGGAACGGGCCATTGTGCCTGGCGGCATTGAGGATTAAGTCCCTGTCCCGAAAATGCAGCAACCGCGCCACCACCGGCCTCGGGGTACGTCCCTGCTGTGGGGGCCGTGCTGGGACTCTGTGGGCCCGTTCTAGAGTGTAGAAGGAGGACAGACCCTCCGGGACCACCGTGTCTCGGAGCCAGGTCTCCAAGTATCGCACCATGTCGCCATCCTCGATCTTTTCCGGCAGGCCCACCACTCGGATGTTGTTCCTCCTGTTGCGGCCTTCCGCATCCTCCGCCCTCCGTTCGAGGGTCTCGATTCGGGATAAGGCGTCCTTTATCGTCGCAGCTAAGGTTCGCTGCGCCGGCTCCAAAGTTTTCACCGTGCCCTCCACCTCCTTGACCCGGTCTGAGAGTTTGCCATGGTCCGCCCTGAGGAGGCCCAGGCTCGTCGCCACCTGAGCAATGTCCTGTTGGAGGGCCGACCTCGTAGCCTCTATCGCCTGCAGGACACGGTCGAACTGTTGCTGCATTGGCGCACTACCAGAACTTTTTGGGTCCCCATGCTCCTCTTTGTCCTGGGCTTCAGAGTCCGAGGTGGTCTGGGTGGATCCCTTGGCTCCTTTAGGTTTCCCCATGCTGCCAGGGGCACTCCGTGAGGGTCCCGGAGTAGGTGCCTCCGTGTACAGGTGTCGATCACGACCTTCCCGGGTGCTTGTCCTCAATTCGGGTACGGGCGATCTCCTTCTCCAGAGCTTGTGGAGACTCCGCCGCTTCGGCTCACGCCACCGCCACGGCGTCCGAGGGCACCGATGAGGGGGCGGAGACAGCCGTCGCCGAGTCGGACAGAACCGGTCACCCACTATAGCCCCGGGGTGAGGGCCACCAACTCCCTCGGATGATCTGTGGCGCCAGAGTGTCGCGCCTCCCATGTAGTTGGACTGGCCAGGAAGACGTAGCTAGTTGCGGAGTCGCGAGGCGGGCCACCGCTTGGATCAGAGGGCGTCTGCTCCCGGTGCCCTCCAGTGCGCGGGCACCCTTCCGGCCGTCCAACCGAGTGCAAATCCGTTGCAAAAGGTCCAATCCTGTAAAGTCCAATGTCCAGAACAACCGAGGATGGCGAAGCCGGGCGCCAGTCGACACCCGCGACACCTCTTCAACTCAGTAGTGTCGATCAAGGGGACAAAGGAGTCCGGGCGCCATGTTGGGTCGCACTCCGCAACTCCGCAAACTTCGGTATTTCTTCGGAGCAACCCTCGTCCAAACTCCACCAGGGCCCCCGGCAGGTTGCCGTCGGCACGCTCAGCAGAATGCGGGGTCTGGGGTGCCCCGCAGCCTCCGAATTTCAGGATAATCTTGGGCTTAGTCCCGGAGCCGAGCTCTCAGGCGACCATCGCCATCGGCGCCCAAGCCACGCCCCCTGCTCTCTCATACTCTTATGGGTACAAAGTACAACAGACTGCAAGTTAGCGATAGTGGAGGCTCAAATGAGCAGTCCTCTTACGGAATGAACCAGTGCGCTGCACTAATAATCTCTGACTTGAGCATGCTGTTAATAATGAAATGAATGACTTACCCTGGGGCATCTCCGCGCTTGCTTAGGGAACCCGTCCTGGTATTCCCCTGTGAGATTACCCTGGCAGGGTATCCACAAGGTGAAAGCCAGGCATCCCGCCGCGGGGGGCCGTTGTGGAGATTAAGCAAGCTATTGCCCAGAGTCGCAGAGTGTGAACCCGTGAGTCGAGAAGGCACCGGAGCGAGAATTAACGAGTCTGTGGAATTTTTTGAGCCCAAGACCCGCCGAGGCGGGGAATTGAACCCTGGTCCAGGGCCGAACTCAAGCTCTAGGTCTGCCGCCTCTAACCCCTGAGCCACACTTCCATCTATGTGCACTCTATGCGGCAGAACAAAAGGCAGCCTCTGAGAAAGAACTCCTTAGATTATGTAGCAATAGAGGAATGAAAACAAGCAATAGTAATAATAATCCAATAGGTCTCACATGATTGAAAGCTTGAGTTATTGGTGTTGCATTATTATTTGAATCGTCAATAGCTCAAACTCGAACGAAGGTCGACCTGCTAGAGAAGAGGCTTGAGTCACAAAGTTCCATCACTTGGGGTACCCTAGTCAAACGTACTACTCCAAATTGAAGACCATGATTCAGAACTTTTAAGAGAGTGTGGTCTTAAACAGAAATAGAGATGCGTATTACTGCGTTACAAGCTTTCTCCCTGCCTAACAAACTCTCTACAGGAGAGACAAGTGCTTTGGGGAAGGTTCATATGGAGATGTGGGGCCATAAGCAGTAAGCATTGATCACCACATTGGTTCCAGATTGAAAGTACTGACCATTAGAGACCATCATATCCAAATATCTCCAGACATGAGTCTGATAACCCTGAAACCCAATCACTGAAAAAGATTAAGAGGGTACTCCTGGTCATGAGACTTGAGGGATCACTGTGTTAATCTGCTCAGGTGCGATAGGGAAAGGGGAAAGCACATTATTGTTTTCCAATCAAGGCTGCCCAGGATTTCCTGAAAGCTAGAATTCTGAGACTAAGAGCTCATCAACGTAGGAGAATAGGTCATGGTAACCGATCATTTGAGGTGATATTTTGGTGTTAATTATGTATCTGATGTTTTCTCCGCAAGGGAGCAGGTTGGTTTTCAATTTCACTCGTGGTATATTGCTAGATTGTGTGTTAGCAGTATAACCAACTGCTTAGTGGAGCTTACCTGAACAGTTCCCCTCCCACGAACCCCATGTTTCAGCTGGAATTTTCTAGACTGAAAGTGTTGAGAACCTGTTTGAGAATTTGAGATGTTTTGCATATGATATTGGTATATTTCACAGTGCTTGCATGGATAATACACATAGAGAAGTTTAAATGAAAATGTTATGGGGTATCTTGGCCTTGACATAATTTTTTCTTTCAATTAAATGACTTAATCTTAAAAGAGGCAGTCTTGTGGCCGATGACGGATAGTAATTAATAGAGCCAGGAGCTCTCCAATGTTTGAGGCAAAGAGGACGGGCCAAAAGAAAAGAAGAACATAGACACACCCAATCGGCAAGACTGAACTGCCTCCTTTCTGTACATAAGATGCAAAATACAAGACTCCCTAAGCAGGAAATGAGTTACCAAAACATCTCTGAAAGCACTGTGGTGTTACATGCTTTGCTGCTACTTCTGGAATTACCGACTGACATGACTATACCACAAGGGCATGATTGGAGCTGAAGAGATGTGGAAGTTCACCTATATATGTTGTGAGCGTATTTCTTATGATGACATCAGGGTCAGAAGTCATATGCCCCTTTCCTCTCGGTCCGACAGCAATAACATTGATTCATGTGATGTCATGATAGTGCCAAAGGCTGTGTGATGTCATTACCATTGCAGTGATCGTTATGCTCTTCAGTGGTTATGAAACCTGATGAAAGAGCATATGTTCCTCAACTAAAGTACATGTTAGAAAATCTTGTCCAAGGTCACTCCTAAAATTAATATATCTTTGTATATGATCAAAAGAATTAAAACATTGCTCCTGGAAGAACTCAGATATTCTTTGTATTCCTTATGATCATGTCAATTGCGAAGAAGAACCCCATTTTCTAATGTACTGTGTGTGTTGTAGAACTCTTGAAAAATCATCCGATTTTACTCCAGGATGTATAGGGTGCTGCTAGAAATTTGCATTGAATTTTCTCACAATATTTATGATCTCCTAAATATGGCAACATGGCAGATAAATCCAGTATATAATAAAAATAAAATTCATACTCACTGAAAAAGCACAGCTAGAGAGTAGGTTTGTCACAGTGAACGTAATATCGAAAAAGTCAGTTATAGGATGCAATTCAAGTTGCACAACGTAACTCAAACGCCTGCTCTGTTCGTCTTTTTGTTGGTCATTTATTTCCTTTAACATATGCCATCAGCAAAGTGCCAGGGTAATAACTTTCATTTTTCAATTAGTTTCATAATAAATAGTCAGTGACAAAGCTTCAGTTAAAGGGTAGTTGTGATTCAGTGAACACAAAACCAAAAAAGCTCTGTTGTGTTATGCAGTGCACAATGCATTCCATAACTCATGCACCCTGCCATGCTCAGTACACCACCTTGCGGGCGGCATCTGTTAAAAGTAAGAAAGGTCCAATGAAAAGCCGGGCCCAGAGCTGGATCAATCTCAATTTCTGGTGATTTATCCAGCCCACTGGCACTCTGAAGGGCCAAAAGATCTGATGCTTTAGAGGGTCAAGGCTCAGCGTCATCAGTGTCCCCATGGCCATCTGGGGAACTGTTGGTCCATGCCTACGCTGAAAAGAGTGTGGATTGTGCTTGAATATTGACATAAACATTGGCCGGTTCTTGAAATTGTTCCTTGTCTGGGAGGCGCTGATCCTCACCTTACATGTGGCAAAAGAGCTTTTTGAGGTGTTGGGGTAGGAGGCTGGAGCTAGAAATGGTGTTGAAAGCGATGCCAGCCTGAAACTGACATCGGGATTGGCAACTCTGTACTTTGTCCCAGTATGGGATCGGAGCTAGATGACATTGGGAGGAACATGTACAGCACCAGGGGAAGAATTGGTGCTAAAGAGTGATGGTGAACGGAACTTCAAAGGGTCCCGGAGTACCGTCAGGTGCACCAGATAGAACTGCTGCGCTCCTGAACATCCAAAGCACTGCCGGGATAAAGAAGGCTGAGTCCGCCCCCAATGTCAGAAACCCAGGGTACAACGGCATTGTTATGGGTGGTGGAAGAGAAAGTATCAATGTTAGCAAAGCCCTAGGGGACCATGTCACTAACTCTGGAGCAGAGGAGTAGCACGAGGTAGAGACTTAGCTTTGGATTTCGAGCTTCTGAAAAAAAAGTAGTGATTCTTTTTCTTCTTATGACTTCTTTTCTTTTACCTAGGGGATTAGGAGGACCAAGATTTAGATCTGGACCTCGCCCTAGTTCTAGATCGTGTATTGAATTTCAACATCCCTTCCATTAAACCCTAGCACAGGCCATACAGATCTTTGCTTCAACTCATTGATGGCCTTCAGACTATTTAGGAGGCCAAGGTCACATGATGAGTAGTCATGCCTGAAACCAAGGCTGCACACACAATCTTCATGTTGATCTGTAATGGACATCTACTCATCACACCCACAGAAGTGTTTTAACCCAGACTTATTTGGTGGGACAAATCCCAAGCATTGTACCAAAAACGTTTGGAGAGCAAAAAGATCTTCACCTCAGAGTAGAGCGAAGAAGCTCCAGACCCACTTCGAAAGGCGGAAAAAAAACAGAAATGATGTAGTGGCTGAAGCTATACGGCTCCAGGGACAACATCACAACCCCAAATCCAAAGTCGAGACTGAGCCAGTGTTCCCTACCTGTGCCGAGGAGCTATGTCCGAGGTTTTCAGATCCAGATACGCCTGGAATATCCAACGGAGAGTAATATGAAGGTAGAATTATCCATCAGAAACTACCATTCAGAATATAGGAGAAGCCACATCTCTGTTACAGGTTGGCCAAAGTACTTCTTTGACTTTACAGCTTTTAGGATGAGCCTTACAGTACTACAATGGTCATCAGCCATTTCGGCCAATCACGCTCACCAGGTAAAACTAGTTTCTACTCACCCAATCACCAAATCCTAACATCAAATGTGCTGCCTTCTTAGCCTTCAATTTCAATATGGCACTGCAAGATATCAACATATGTGACCTGCACAACAGCATTAATGCATGTAATACTTAGACCATCTACACAGAATACTGCAAAACACACAACGATGTCTAAGACTTTTTACATCTCACCGTTATTCTGGTTTTGATTGTAACTGATAACATACACAGCACTAAACAATAACAAACATCAGACACAGTAGCACAAAGTGGACCTGAAAAGGAGAAGTGAATAATACCTGGCAGAAGGTATCAGGTTAAGAATGCCATTGAGAATATAACTGAAGTCGGCATGATCCTGCGCCACGAGTGCCACCAGAGCCTCGCAGCAGGCTGTCCTCACCACCACATTGTCACTGCAGCATTTCTCCCACAGGAGATTTAAAGCAGGGGTCTGAAATTTAAATGAAGAGTCAATGTGAAAATCCCAAACTAACTACACGAGTAGTCAACAGACAATGTAGCCATTTGATAAAAAAACATGGCTATATTAATTTGTTTTGTTGAAAAACAAACATTGCATGGAAGTTTTTATTCTATTAACTAAACAGCTAGTGATGGTTCCTAGCCTACTATGCCAATGATGCACATACAACTTTTTTACCTCTGCTCTTTACACAATCCCCTGGCCGTATGACAAAGTCCACATGACCTGAACTGGCGCCCGCAACATTTCTCCTCATGTTGCAGCTAACAAATCAGAGTGCAAGTTCCCGCAGGACTCACAGCAGCGAGATGGCTGACTGGCCAATCAGATTGCTCTAATATTTAAAATGGTGTGCTCCTGTGACTCCTGCAAGAGTACCACAAACCTAACCATCCAGATATACATACATTTAGAACCTTAATTTCTCAAAAACTACCAACCGGATTTACACCAAATCACAAAAAGCATGCTTTCAAGAGAGATTTGGTGTAATTCCGTTCAGCCTTTGGGCTGTAACGTTATTCAAAAATCCCTATGGAAATTGTTTTGGGACCCCCCTTTTTTCTCGTCTCCTGCTTGATGGTTCACCCTGAAACTTTAAAGCAAAGACTGGCGGTGAATGAACTTTTTTTTAATAAAAGTTTCGCTAAGAGTCACCAAGGTTATTATCAAACCAAAAAGCGCTCTTGCTATGGTAACGAGGTTCTAACTAAAACCTGCACAGTAGCAGCAGTCACTGTGATATATATACATATATATATATATATGAATGATCATCTTCTACAGCCAACTTGTGTTTCGCAGAATATCTGTATTTTCAAGGCATGTAAAATTTACAAGCGGCTTGCTAGCTTGGTATTTCAATTGAATTGCGTAGTCAAGTACATGAAGCAAATTCAAATCCCAATTTGTACCAATCCCGTAGCAATGCTCTTTGCCTTTCATTTAATTTCATGAACATGCATTCAATATACCTCCATAAGAAAAACCAATATAAGGCACCCAAATGATCCTAATTAACAAGGAGGCCAGCCTTTCAGCATAATTCTTCAAAGCAGAGACAAACATACATATGTGGCATATACATATGTGCCACTTGCTACTAATTGCTGCATCAGGGCGATCAGTAATAATTAAATGAAAGGCAAATATATATATATCCCGAGTGTCAGTTAAATGTTTTACTAAATGCTTGTCAAACGCAAATTTTAACTGTAGTTTTGTGTTTTTCTCTTTTAGAAAGAACCGCATTTTCGCATACTTCCACACTAAAACTTTAATTCACATAGAACTTAGTTCCATATATACTTTTTTGTTGTATTTCATTTGGAATGCTCTTGTTTTAAAATCATTTTAAATTTGTACATGTGGTAGTTGTTTGCCTGGCTCTGCATGATCTAATACTATATGGTATGGCTGCCCCCTGACTTTCAGCCTCTCTAGCCACACCTTTCGCTGGTATCATTTCGAGCGACATTCTAGCCGCACTCTATGGTCCTTGACTCTATTTTAGTGGACAGATGCAAGCGCACAGCCCCTGAGTGTCAGTTACATTTTTCACTAAATGCTTGTCAAACGCTAATTTTAACTGTAGTTGTGTTTTTTTCTTTTAAAAAGAACCGCATTTTCGCATACTTGCACACTAAAACTTTAATTCACATAGAACTTAGTTCTATATATACTTTTTGTTGTATTTCATTTGGAATGCTCTTGTTTTAAAATCGTTTTAACTTTGTACCTATGGTAGTTGTTTGCCTGGCTCTGCATGATTCCATACTCTATGGTATGGTCGCCCGTGACTTTCAGCCTCTCTAGCCGCACAGACACCTCTCGCTGGTATCATTTCGAGCGACTTTCTAGCTGCACTCTATGGTCCTTGACACTATTTTAGTGGACAGATGCAAGCGCAGCGCGCGCGCCGGTGGCGCGCCAGAGGGATGCCCGTCTGCGCCCGTTCGCGCCCAGCGGCCAGAAATGATGTCCAAAATGCGATTACTGTAAGTAAGAGAATTACATGCTCAGCTGTGCAACTTGACAGTCTTAAGAAGTATATTTCTCCTAAATGCGCTGTATGTACTCCTCCTTATCGCGGCTTTACTTGCATTCAATGCAATTTTACATTGGGTCCTACGCGGCTTATAAACACCATTCCCAGAACTGGCCTTCAGGTCTGTCACAGCACCACCTCTGCCAAAATGGCAGGTCTCCAGAATTTGTACTTTTAAAGCCTTAACTGTCATTCTATGGCCAAAAATAAGCAGCATATTTTTGACCTTCTTAGTACTGAACATCCAGATGCACTCTTTCTGACCGAAACATGGCTTCATGCCAGTTCGGACCCCGACATTGCCACTGCTCTTCCTCCTGGATATGTCATTGCCAGGAAAGATCGAGACACAGGCAAAGGCGAGGGATTGCTATAATTTATAAATCTACTAATTTCTGTAAATTTGAAGCTATTTCCATCACAGAGTGTGAAGCGGCTTTGTTCAAACTCTCTGTATCCCCTCAGCGGACCTTGTCTGGCATTTTAATGTATCGCCCTCCGGGGAAGCCCGACCCCTGGTTCTCAACTTTCCCTGACCTTATCGCTCCCTTTATTTTAAAGGCAGCAAATTTTACAATTCTAGGTGACCTGAACCTTTACCTAGAAGATAATCAGAATAACATCTGCCACACTTTATCTGATTTGGAGGCTCTAAGCTTACGGTTATGCAATCAGGGCCCAACTCATAAGGTGGGGAACCTTCTGGATCCAATTTTGTCCAATCTTTGCTATGACTGTAGTACTCCTGCGCTTCAGTTAGACTGGTCAGACCATTTTATAATTCCATTCAATCTGCAGCCTTCCACATCTAGGGTAGTGGCCCTTCCTACTAGCTCAGGTAGTCTCAGATCTTGGGGCAAGTTGAATATGGAGTCTTTTTATACTATTCTGTCTACTAGCTTACCTGATGTCACTTACCTTTGCATTCATTAAATACTGCTGTCTCAGACTGGCTAACCAATGCCATTGACATCTGTCTGCCCCCTGTACCCAAACGCAGCTTTACTCATCAACCCCCTGCCCCATGGTTTACAAATGATCTTAAAGGTATTAAGTCTAAATGTAAAGCACTAGAATGAAGATGGAGGAGATTGTACTCTTTAATTGTAAAGATGTTTAAAAAGCTGCTCTTAAAAGTTATCATTCAGCGTGTAAAGAGGCACGCATTTTTTACGTTGCTAACACAATAACTAAGGAATCTAATTGTCCTCGGGCTCTATTTTCGGTAGTAAAGATGTTAGCTGGCTCTGATACCATCCCTCCTCCTTCTTTCCTTAATAAAAATCTCCTCCTCCCTTGACCCGACGAACTTGTCTGCCCTTTTAAGTGCTTCTTCCCCCGCTCTTCACGGTCTGTCCACCTTGGCTCAGGCTAACACCATTGAACAGTGGCTCTCTTCCGCCAGCGAGTCTATCGCTCCCTTGAAGCGATTGACTTCCAAACGGGAGAAAGATGCCAATCGGTGGTTTACCGATGACTTGAAATCTATCAAGTTATCGGTTCGCCGCGCTGAGAGGGCCTGGAGGAGAAATTATTGTTCCATCCTAAGAGCTGACTTTACCACTCTATTAGCCCAATATAAGAATGCTATTCTGGCCGCTAAAACAGCCTATTTCTCCTCCAAGATCCTCACAGCCGAGAACCAATCCAGGGAAATCTTCTCGATTGTTCATAACCTAGCCTTTTCAGACCGTACCTCCCTTAAGCCCTCCCCCTCCCAGGCCCTTTGTCACTCTTTGAACAGTTTTTTTATTGATAAGATCGCCACCATTAAAGCCAACATCCCGCCACCTTCCCCTTCTTTTGTTGATCCTCAGTGCCCTCTCCCGCAAGGTCAATTAAATACTCTTTCCCCCTTGACTAAGGAAACCTTTACTTCACTAATCCCCCTTGTAAAATCTGGCTCTCCTCTTGATACTTGTCCCGCTCACATACTTCGTCACATTTACACCACCTGCCCTGATCCCCCCCTTTACTTTCTTAACAGCTCCCTTTCTCGGGGAGTTGTTCCCAACCCTTTGAAATCTGCTATTATTTTACCTATCTTAAAGAAGCCTGGCGCGGACCCTTCGATCCCTGCCAATTATCGCCCCATCTCTCTCCTACCATTTTTGGCTAAGGTGCTCGAGCGCCATGTCACCAGGTCTCTGAGCACCTTCGTGGAAGAGAATGGGGTATTGGCTTCCCGTCAGGCTGCCTTTCGCCCCGCACACTCTACGGAGTCCGTAGTCCTTTCGGTCCTCGACAACCTCAGGGAGGGGAGGGACACCAATCAATTCCAGGCATTAGTCCTCCTCGATCTCTCTGCCGCCTTTGACACGGTGGATCACACCATCTTACTCTCCTGTGTCGCGGCGGCAGGGATCGGGGGTACGGCCCTGGTTTGGTTGTCCTCCTTCCTGAGGGACCGCACCCAGGCGGTTCACCTGGGTGACTTCTCTGCGGACTTCCGGAAGGTCCAGTGCGGGGTCCCCCAAGGTTCCTCCCTTTCACCTCTTTTGTTTAACCTTTACATTTCTCCCCTTATTTTTTCTTTAGAACAAATGGAGGTCACCGTATATAACTATGCGGATGATCTCCAACTTGTTTTCAACCTCTCTTCATCTTCTGCCTCTATTTCTAACTTCCAGTCCATTATGATTTTTATCCGGGACTGGATGGATTTCAACCACCTGAAACTCAACCCCGATAAGACCGAACTGGTGTTGACGGGTGGTTGCTCCAGTCCCTGGTCTTCACTTTTTTGGCCCCCTTCCCTTGGTCTCCCTCCGGTCCCCTCTACTTCGGTCAAAACGTTAGGCATCAAACTCAACTCTCACCTCACTCTTCACTCCCGTGTGAGCTCTGTGGTTTCTTCTTCTTTTCTTTCTCTCCGGACCATCCGCAAGGTCTCTCGATTTTTTACCTTCGAGGCCTTGAAGCTGATCGTCCTGGCGATGGTCATCTCCCGTCTGGATTATGGCAACGCTGTATATGCAGGCATACCTGCATATAGTCTCAGGCGGTTGCAGATGATTCAAAACCAGGCGGCTCGGTTGGTCTTTAACCTTCCCAAATCCTCACACGTCACTCCCCTCCTGAAGACCTTACACTGGCTCCCGGTTCGGGAACGTGTCCAGTTCAAACTAGCGACCATCACCTACCAGGCTCGACTGGGCACGGCCCCTGCCTTCATTTCCTCGGAGATTGTCCCCTACCTTCCAGCTAGGGAGCTCCGATCCTCTTCCAAATTCCTACTGACAGTTCCCCGGTTTCGTCGGAAAAAGTGGGGGGGGGTCAAAATTCGCGACCCTTGCCCCAGCCCTCTGGAATTCATTACCCCTGGAGCTCAGATCCCTCACCTCATACTCCCAGTTTCGTAAGAAACTTAAAGCTTACTTTTTCAGTAAAATTTTTATGTAGCTCCTTCTCCCCTGTCCTCTACCCCCTGTCCTTTGTGGAGATCTGCCAGTAACAGCGCCATGAAACCGCTGGTGAAAGAGCGCTATATAAAACTTTTAAAACTCAAACTCCTCCTGTCCTTGATGAAAATCAATGTAACAACATTGCTGACTTCTTTATTCAGAAGGTTGAACTTATTTACAAGTCACTCTCTGCTCCTTCCCCTTCCTTGTGTAGTATGGCTTCTGCATTTGACCCTACCTATCACAGTAATTGTGATCGGATAGCCAAGATTTCTTCCTGGCACCCATTTGAAGAGGCGTCTTTCCAAAATTGTTTAAACAGTATTAAATCTGGGTCTCCTCTTGATCCTTTGCCTACTAACATCCTTTGCCAGCTCTCTGCCACATCTAAAGGTGTCCTTATCGATCTTCTTAACGCCTCTATGCGAGAGGCCTTGGTACCCCCCGAGTGGAAGCGAGCCATGGTCATCCCTTTGTTGAAAAAGGCCAGAGCAGATCCTTCTGTACTATCTAACTCTAGACCTATATCTCTGCTTCCGGCTTTCTCCAAAATTTTGGAGAAACATATCAATACTCAACTGACACAACACATAGATAAAGTTGGCTTTCTTCATTATTCACAATCTGGGTTCATAGCCAACTTTTCAACTGAAACCGCTCTGCTTGGGGTTACTGAGAAACTGCGCCAGCATTTAGATCAAGGGGAAACTGCGGCACTCATTCTATTAGATTTGAGTGCCGCATTTGACACTGTGTCGTATAACTTCTTGCTTAACGCCCTTAGGTCTCTTGGGCTGGACGGCACTGCCCTATCCTGGTTTGCTTCATTCCTTGAGGGTCGCACTTTTCAAGTCTTTCCTGCTAAGGCATCATCTAAGATCTGCGTATCAGCACATGGAGTCACACAGGGATCCATTTTAAGCTCCCTGCTCTTCAACATCTATGTCAGACCTCTGGCAGAGATTGTGGAAGAGGCGGGTCTTTCCCGATATTCGTATGCATATCCTGGGCAAGCACAAGGACCTATGGGGCCCTCACCATTGGCCACAGGTAATGTGTTCCTTTCCCCTACCTGTCACCCATGTCCGGAATCTGGGTATCATTATTGATGATAGTCCCTCTATGAGACAACAGGTGGCGAGTGTTGCTGCCATGTGTTTTACGATCTTGAGGTGGCTTCGTAAGATCATTTGGATGCTTCCTGCCTCAACCCAATGCACGGTAGCCCAGGCACTCATCACCTCTCGCCTCGATTACGGCAATGTTCTCTATCTTGTTAGCTGCCAAACGGTACTGAGAAAGCTACAGGTAGTTCAGAACTCTGCAGTACGCCTTCTTTGTCAAGTTCCTAGACAGGCTTCTATCTCGCCGTATTTACGTGACCTTCACTGGCTTCGAATTGATCAAAGAATTACATTTAAAACCCTGTGTTACATTTTTAAAATCAAACAAGGTGTGGCACCAGCGTATCTACAAGAGCTCATCCATCCTTACATTCCTTCTCGTCCCCTGCGCTCTACAGCCCACGGAGACTTAGTGATTCCCAGATTTAAACTTGCAAGAATGGGAGGCCGTTCCTTTTTTTGTCTTGGCCCCAAAATCTGGAATTCTCTTCCGGTGTCCTTGAAGAATGACCTGTCCAATCTCAGCTTTCGAAGAAATCTTAAAACTTGGCACTTTTAGTAGCAAATGGTTCTTGACTGCTCCTTTTCTAGCAATTTGTGTGCTAGGCGCTGGGAAACCCTTTTTGGGTAGCTGCACGCTTTACAAAACTAATTTATTAATAATAATAATAATAGCAGAATACGATACAGAAAAAGAATACAGCATTACAAAACATCAAACAATGTAACTTCAAACAATAAAGCATTGGGTAAAGTGCATATAAAGCATTGAAGTGACTCATTTACGGGTAGTCCAATGGTTTCCCTTCTTTCTTACTAATAAAACATGCTGCCTAAAGGCCAGGAATCCAAAAAACTATTGGGCAGCAAAGAGTTAAATCTTTGAGTCAAAGTCTGTTTCCCCTTCACATGCTAACAGACTGCCATGCTCAAACCTTTAAATCCATCTCTGCACCCAAAGTTACAAGCAGAGATGCAGAAAGTGGAGGGGTTCTTCTGGAGGTAGAGGCTTCAGTGAATGAATGCCCTGTACAAGAGCCCCTATAGTGACTAAATTGTGCCAACTTGTTACTCCAGGATTATGTGAAAGTTGAACCACAGGACATTTCACAACAGGATCAAGCATCCTTATTACCAGAAGCTCCACCACTCAAATTATTAAGATAATTCATGCCTGTTAGACCTAGGGTATCCTAGACTACATAGGGTAGCCTGGCACAGTAGGAGACAGCTAAACTCTCAGGCGTTGGTTAAGTGCTTACAGGACCCACTCACAGTAACTCAATGATTAACCACTAAAAATAAAAGACGCTACACCAGTTTTAGAAAAATACCAGTACCTTTTATAAAAATAATGTTGGTTCTGTTTCTTATGCAAAATCTGTTTTCATTTAGCTCAGCATAAATTCACTTATGTTACACAGACTTCAATACATGTCTCACTTTAGCAAAGCTGCATCATAGGTACATTTCACTTGAGATAACGTATTATCCGTTCCACAGTATGCTTCTTCAATTAATTATTACAGAAAGGGAAAATTCACATTACAGGTTCAATGTGCAACTTGGCATGTACATTACCCCTCTCCTCTCAGACTTCAGAGCAGCTCAATAGGTTTCCACCCCCAGCCGCGCTCCTCACAGTTCAGGCAACCAGCTAGATGGCTAGAAGAGATAAGGCACGTTAATGGTGTTGCCCTATATATAAACTATAGCTACACCTTCCTGATGGGAACCGTCGCTAGGCAAAAGACTAACTGGACGGGTGGCTGCGACTGGGCCCTGCTTGTTACTGGCACTCTTTTGCCCAACTTGCAATACTATTTTGTCAGGCACAGGGGTTTGACACTTTAATTCCCCTGTTCGCTGCTTTCCCCCCGCTGTTATTGAGCTTGGTAATATCAATGCCAATAAAGTAAGATAGTCAAAGGCCAAGTTTGCGTTTCCTAATCTCTGGCAGCTCCTCAGTTATTCAACTTGTTCGTTTATTGTGGCCGCTTCCGGGTTCCTGGCCAGCCGGCGCTGCCGCCTCCCGCTCTCCCCTTGATCCCTGCTTACTTGCTCTGTGCAGCGATCTGTCAAGACACCCCCGCGCTCACTGGACTCCTCCTAGCGCTGACGGCGGGACCGTGGCGGCGCTTCTGCCTCCTCAGCCGGTCGGGACGCTCCTCGGGCGGGACCGCGGCGGCGCTTCTGCCTCCTTCCGGTTCACCGCAGGGTGAGACTCCGCCTCGACACGCCTCCTCAGCCGCGCTGGGCCCTTCCTCCTGGTTCCGGACTCCGCCTTGGCGCACCTCCTCTGACGCGACGGACACCTTCTCCCCTTCGCAGGCGGATCAGCTGGGCTCTTCCCTCGCGCCTGGGACAGGCTTGGTGTTGGCGCCTCAAACAGGTAGGAATCCCTGCTGATTTCGCCGCCTGTTACCACAGTGAGCGAGGCGGTCACGAAGGTTAAGACAGTTAAGACTTGCCTGAGGAGTAAGGACCTTACTCCTCAGGCAACCAGCAGAGCCCTGATCTGCCCACAGCCTTCAGGGCAGTTGCGCAGGTCGCTCTCAGGGGTCGCTTGGCTGCAGTTCATGAGGGTCTTCTCACAACACGACCCGGTTCACAATCTGGTCATAAAGTCTCTGGTCACACTTTATGGATGACGTGACAGTGGGGTTTGGTCAGATTGAAAGGGGGCACTTCCCAATAATGCGACCGCCGGCCCACAGGTCGATCTGGTCACCTCTGGTGCGCAATCCTCCTCCACAAGTCGCCTCTCTCCTCACTGGTCACTCCTGAGACTGCACAAAATGGCTGCTGGTCACTGGCCTTTTATAGAGTGGCCTGAGACCTCTGGAAGCCACTAGATGTTTCTGGAACCTTCCTCATATTAGCCTATGGGCCTGTTCCCCTGGAATGTCCGTTATGGCAGTTGGTGGACACCATTTTAGGTTCCTGAGTGTCCCTAGATTTTCCAGGAGCATAACTAGGCCTCACAGAGTATGAGGGGAAAATGGCGTCATAATCAAGGAACACCTAGCCCCCTGACAGCACTGAAAAATCCTGGTGGTTATATAAAAATAAAAATAGAAACTCTGGGAGGCTAAGGGGGACAAAAATAAATAATGTTGGTTAGAGTATCCCCAGATGCAGACAGGTCTAACACGCGTCCCCCCCAGCTGAAAGTGGGGAGAGCTACCCAATCCCTTAGGAGTTCTCATCACTAAGGCGGAAATACCTGGATAGACCGTCTGCATTGGCGTGGTCCGATCCAGGCCGATGTTCCACCCTAAAGTCCATTCCCTGTAGGGAGATGGACCACCTTAACAACTTGGGATTCTCCCCCTTCATTTGCATTAGCCAACGAAGGGGGCGGTGGTCAGTCTGAACCAGGAAGTGCGAGCCAAACAAGTATGGCCGCAGCTTCTTCAGAGCCCAAACCACCGCAAAGGCTTCTCGCTCAATGGTACTCCACCTCCGTTCCCTGGGGAGTAGTCTCCTAGACAGGAAAACCACGGGTTGATCCAAGCCCTCATCATTTAGCAGCGATAACACTGCCCCAATGCCATGTTCTGACGCATCTGTTTGGACAATGAATTCTCTAGCAAAATCAGGGGCCTTGAGTATTGGAGCGGAACACAATGCTTGCTTCAAGGTCATGAAGGCTCGCTGGCAAGCCTCCGTCCAGACTACCCGTCGGGGTTGTTTCTTGGAAGTAAGTTCAGTGAGGGGTGCCACGATGGTGCCATACCCCTACACGAAGCGACGGTAGTATCCAGTGAGGCCCAGGAAGGCTCGGACCTCAGTTTGAGTCTTGGGGGGCTCCCAGGCTAGGATAGCTTCAATCTTTGCCTGGAGGGGCTGCACCGTCCCTCTGCCCACCAAGTGGCCTAGGTACACCACCGACCCCTGTCCGATCTGACACTTGCTGGCCTTGATTGTCAAGCCAGCCTGTTGCAGGGCATGAAGAACAGCTTGCAAGTGCTGCAAATGGTCCTCCCAGCTGCTACTGAAGACAGCAATGTCGTCCAGGTAAGCAGCAGAAAAAGCTTCCATACCAGAAAGGACCTTGTTCACCAGCCGCTGAAAAGTGGCAGGGGCGTTCTTGAGCCCAAAGGGCATCACACAGAACTGGTAGTGTCCCTGAGGTGTAGAGAAGGCTGACCTTTCCTTCGCCCCCTCAGTAAGGGAAATCTGCCAGTACCCTGAAGTTAGGTCAAAGGTACTTAAGTATTGAGCAGCTCCCAGCCGGTCGATAAGTTCATCCGCCCGTGGGATGGGATGTGCATCAGTCTTGGTTACTGAATTTAAGCCTCGGTAGTCCACACAGAATCTCAATTCAGGTGTGGTGCCTGGTGGGGCAGCTTTTGGTACCAAAACCACCGGGCTAGACCAAGGGCTACTAGAAGGTTCAATCACTCCTAGCTCCAGCATCTTGGCGACTTCACTTTTGATGCTGGCCTTCACCTTGTCCGACAGCCGGTAGATCTTAGACTTCACAGGTGGGCTGTCTCCTGTGTCCACGTCATGGGTACACAGGTGGGTCCTACCCGGAACAAGTGAGAACAGAGAAGAAAATTGCTCCAGGATCTGGCGGCAATCTCTCTGCTGTTCAGGAGTCAGGGATGGTGAGAGAATCACTCCCTCCACCGACCCATCCTTTTCTTGGGACGAGAGAAGATCAGGGAGAGGTTCGCTTTCCTCTTCCTCTGCTCCATCGGTCACCATCATTAAGACAACCTCGGGCCTCTCATGATGTGGCTTGAGGCGATTGGCATGCAGCACCCTGTGGGGCTGCCTCGGGGTCTTAAGATCCACCAAGTAGGTGGATTTACCCTTTTTCTCCAAAACCTCAAAGGGGCCTGTCCAACGGTCCTGGAGGGCATTTAGCTCTCCAGGTTCCATTACCTACACTTTTTGTCCAGGCTCCAGTTCCACTGGGTGAGCGTTGTGGTCATACCACTCCTTCATAACTGCTTAGCTGGCATCCAAGTTGTCAGAAGCTTGCTTCCACAACTTAGCCATTTGGCTCCGGAAGGCCAGCATGTAGCTCACCACGTCCTGGGGAAGCTTCCTGGGAGTCTTTTCCCATCCGTCTTTCACCAGGCTGAGAGGACCCCTTACAGGGTGCCCGTACAAAAGTTCGAAGGGGCTGAAGCCCACTCCCTTCTGTGGCACTTCCCTGTAGGAAAACAAGAGACAGGGTAGGAGGACGTCCCATTTCCTCCGCAGGCTCTCAGGCAGACTCCTTATCATACCTTTCAAGGTTTTATTGAACCTTTCCACAAGACCATTGGTTTGTGGGTGGTAAGGGGTGGTAAACCGATAGGTAACACCGCACTCCTTCCACATAGCCCGCATGTATGCTGAAAGGAAGTTAGTCCCCCTGTCGGACACAACCTCCTTGGGGAAACCCACTCGGGTAAAGATCCCCATCAGGGCCCTTGCCACCGCGGGTGCAGTGATGGTCCTCAGAGGAATTGCCTCTGGGTACCGTGTGGCATGATCCACTAAAACCAGGATGAACCGGTGACCAGCTGAAGTTGGTGGATCCAATGGCCCTACAATGTCGATGCCCACCCTCTCAAAGGGGGTGCTAACGACAGGTAGTGGTTCCAGGGGAGCTTTTAGCTTCACCCCTGTTTTCCCACTGGCTTGGCAAGACACACACGTCCGACAATATGTATCAGACGCCACTTTCATTCGAGGCCAGTAGAAGTGGGGGACAAGCCGAGCAAAGGTCTTGTCCTGTCCTAGGTGTCCTGCCAATGATATCTCATGAGCCAGTTCCAAAAGAAAGGCTCTAAAGCATTGAGGGACCACCAAGGCTCTGGATGAACCATGTCCAGGTGCCTTGGGCTCACTGTAGAGGAGTCCATCCTCCCAGTAAATCTGGTAGCTCCCTGCAATGTTTCCTGCTGCCTGGGCTTTGGCCTGTTGCCGCAGCCCCTCAAGAGTAGGACACTCCTTCTGAGCTTTGCAGAACTCTTCCCAGGAAGGACCTCCCTCCACATGCCATTCAGTAGGGATGGGTAGGTTCTCCAGGGAAGCAACATTCTCCCCTGTGGACTCCAGATCCACCTCCGCAGGTGGCCCGTCTGTCTCACGAGGTGGAGATGCCGAGGCAGGGTCCTCCGGCCTCCTGTCCTTCTCCTCTCTGGCAGCCGGCTGGGCCATTGTTCCAGGCTCCAGCGTAAGTGAACTCCCCCTTCGGGCAGTCGTGGACCTTGTGCTGACACAGGCCCAGTCTGGGGGTCCCAGCATCTCAGAGTGAGTCTGGTACTCCACCCTCCTCCAAGCATTGTGCTCCATATCATTCCCTAACAGGCAGTCAACAGGCACGGCAGGGCTTACGGCAACTCGAAGTGGACCTGCAACCCCTCCCCACTCAAAGGGAACCTCGGCCACAGGGTAGTGGCCCAATCTGCCGTCAGCCATCACGGCGGGATGGAGTACATCTGGGATGACCTGCTCTGGAGACACCAGTTGACTCCTTACCATAGTCATACTGGCTCCTGTGTCTCTCAGAGCCTCACCTCTACGGCCGTTGATGGTGACCCACTGCTCATACTTGACAGTATTAGAGGGCAGTTGGGTCTTTGGCACCATCTCCTTATCACCCAGGGACACTAAAGTGACACCCGCCAGCTCCCCTCCGTTACCCAAAGGCATCTCCTCCCCGAGCACTACACTAGTTATTCCCGGGGCTTTTCCTCCAGTGGGAGGGGGTGGTCTTTTTGGGCATCTCACGTCTCCTTTATAGTGTCCCACACCACCACACTCAAAACAATGAACAACCCTGGGCTGCTGGCTTTGGCCAGGATTAGGGTTGCGAGGGGGGTTACTCTTAGGGATGAATCATCTGCCCCTTCCTTGCGAAGTATTTTGTGGACCTTTTGAGAACTCCCTCTTATTATCCCCGCCCTCTTTCTTCTGGGGGGCGCCCTGTCCAGACTTCTGGGAATCCCCTCCAGTCCCCTTAGTTGACACCCGGGTACTAACCCAGATGTCCGCCTCCTCAGCAAGCTTCCTGGGGCTGGTCAGCTTGCTGTCCACCAGATACTGTCGTAGCTCGGGAAGACATTTCTCGAGTAGGTGTTCCTTGAGTATGAGGTCATATAAACCTTCATAGTCCCCTACCTCGCTGCCTTTCACCCAACCCTCCAGGGCCTTCCTGGCGTAATCCAAAAAGTCCACCCAGTTCTGCGTGCCTAGTTTGTGGCTACCCCGGAACTTTTGCCTATACTTCTCAGGGGTCAACCCAAACTTCCTTATCAGCGCCACCTTCATAGCAGGGTAGTAGGTCTGCTCACTTTGCTCCAGGGCCAACAAGGTATCCCTGCCAGCAGGTGGCATGTACTTATATAACCCACCCCCCCAGTGGGCTTCCAAGATCCCATGGGCCCTCAGTGAGACCTCATAGGCGGCTAGCCATTTTGCAATATCATCACTGGGTACATAGCTAGCCATAACATCTTTAGGTAAGTAAGGTCTGGGTTCTCTGATGTTTGTCTTGGTATCGCTGCCACCATTCTCAGATTTGGGGGTCCTTAGGTTTAGGGCTTGTAGATCCATCTCTTTGATGGTCCGCTCATGTGCCAACCTCTTGTCCTCCCTTTCCATGTCCATCCTGGCTAGTTCTAATCTCATCTTCCTCTCCTCCCTCCTATCTTCTAGCTCGGCGTCGGTCAAACCCCTCTCCAAGACGCTGCTGCCCACTCTGGAAGGTGTCCTAGGACCTGTTAAAAGGTTCCCCCCTCCCGCCTGGTACAGTGTTGCGGTCTCCAGGACAGTGTCCCTGTCACTCCCCTCTGGATCTATTTCCTCCCCGGAATGAGCCTCCACCCATGCCCGGATACTGGTCAGCAGCTCACCTTTCCTGGCGCCTTTCTTAAAAAACACCCCTTGCTGCTGACACCATTCCTTTAGTTGGGTCACGGTATAGTTTTCCAGCTCTTCCACATTTACCTCCATTTCCACTTAGGGGATAAACTTTTACACAGGAGAAATCCAAAAAGTGACCTGGGGTCAACCTCCACCCACCACCAGAAGTCAATTTAGAAAAAGCAAAATTCAGATTAGAAGGCCGCAGGGAGAAAACTCCAGGTGTGGTCCCGTGGTAGGCACTGCGTTACTACTAAGTGAGTGTAAGCACAAATCCGTAATCCCACCGCTGAAACACCAATTATGTTAGACCTAGGGTATCCTAAACTACATAGGGTAGCCTGGCACAGTAGGAGACAGCTAAACTCTCAGGCGTTGGTTAAGTGCTTACAGGACCCACTCACAGTAACTCAATGATTAACCACTAAAAATAAAAGACGCTACACCAGTTTTAGAAAAATACCAGTACCTTTTATAAAAATAATGTTGGTTCTGTTTCTTATGCAAAATCTGTTTTCATTTAGCTCAGCATAAATTCACTTATGTTACACAGACTTCAATACATGTCTCACTTTAGCAAAGCTGAATCATAGGTACATTTCACTTGAGATAACTTATTATCCGTTCCACAGTATGCTTCTTCAATTAATTATTACAGAAAGGGAAAATTCACATTACAGGTTCAATGTGCAACTTGGCATGTACATTACCCCTCTCCTCTCAGACTTCAGAGCAGCTCAATAGGTTTCCACCCCAAGCCGCGCTCCTCACAGTTCAGGCAGCCAGCTAGATGGCTAGAAGAGATAAGGCACGTTAATGGTGTTGCCCTATATATAAACTATAGCTACACCTTCCTGATGGGAACCGTCGCTAGGCAAAAGACTAACTGGACGAGTGGCTGCGACTGGGCCCTGCTTGTTACTGGCACTCTTTTGCCCAACTTGCAATACTATTTTGTCAGGCACAGGGGTTTGACACTTTAATTCCCCTGTTCGCTGCTTTCCCCCGCTGTTATTGAGCTTGGTAATATCAATGCCAATAAAGTAAGATAGTCAAAGGCCAAGTTCGCGTTTCCTAATCCCTGGCAGCTCCTCAGTTATTCAACTTGTTCGTTTATTGTGGCCGCTTCCGGGTTCCTGGCCAGCCGGCGCTGCCGCCTCCCGCTCTCCCCTTGATCCCTGCTTACTTGCTCTGTGCAGCGATCTGTCAGGACACCCCCGCGCTCACTGGACTCCTCCTAGCGCTGACGGCGGGACCGTGGCGGCGCTTCTGCCTCCTCAGTCGGTCGGGACGCTCCTCGGGCGGGACCGTGGCGGCGCTTCTGCCTCCTTCCGGTTCACCGCAGGGTGAGACTCCGCCTCGACACGCCTCCTCAGCCGCGCTGGGCCCTTCCTCCTGGTTCCGGACTCCGCCTTGGCGCACCTCCTCTGACGCGACGGACACCTTCTCCCCTTCGCAGGCGGATCAGCTGGGCTCTTCCCTCGCGCCTGGGACAGGCTTGGTGTTGGCGCCTCAAACAGGTAGGAATCCCTGCTGATTTCGCCGCCTGTTACCACAGTGAGCGAGGCGGTCACGAAGGTTAAGACAGGGACGGTCCTTACTCCTCAGGCAATCAGCAGAGCCCTGATCTGCCCACAGCCTTCAGGGCAGTTGCGCAGGTCGCTCTCAGGGGTCGCTTGGCTGCAGTTCATGAGGGTCTTCTCACAACACGACCCGGTTCACAATCTGGTCATAAAGTCTCTGGTCACGCTTTATGGATGACGTGACAGTGGGGTTTGGTCAGATTGAAAGGGGGCACTTCCCAATAACGCGACCGCCGGCCCACAGGTCGATCTGGTCACCTCTGGTGCGCAATCCTCCTCCACAAGTCGCCTCTCTCCTCACTGGTCACTCCTGAGACTGCACAAAATGGCTGCTGGTCACTGGCCTTTTATAGAGTGGCCTGAGACCTTTGGAAGCCACTAGATGTTTCTGGAACCTTCCTCATATTAGCCTATGGGCCTGTTCCCCTGGAATGTCCGTTATGGCAGTTGGTGGACACCATTTTAGGTTCCTGAGTGTCCCTAGATTTTCCAGGAGCATAACTAGGCCTCACAGAGTATGAGGGGAAAATGGCGTCATAATCAAGGAACACCTAGCCCCCTGACAGCACTGAAAAATCCTGGTGGTTATATAAAAATAAAAATAGAAACTCTGGGAGGCTAAGGGGGACAAAAATAAATAATGTTGGTTAGAGTATCCCCAGATGCAGACAGGTCTAACAATGCCAAAGCATCAGCCCTCGATCAAACAGCTATGTTTAACTGTGTTTGAAGAAAGCATGTGGCATAATCTGCATAGCTGCGTTGGGGATTCAGTCCAAGAGGCTACAGTATTGATAAGTAGCTGACTCTCCATTGGCCATAATCTGTGCACTTGGTGGTCTCCCTCCTTCAGTGAAAATCCAACTTAGAAATACTCTGAGATAAAAGACACTGCACATCAACCAATACTTTGAGACAAACCACCAAGGTAACAAAATAGCAGCCCAAGGTGAAGGAAGGGACAGATTTGGTTATATTGAAGTAAAACTCAAAAGACCTGCGGATATCCATCACATATGATGTTCTCTAGGCACAACTAAATAGATAAGACGTGGGGGGGGGGCATTATCTACTGGTTGATATGGAATCTCAACAAAATATTTGGAGGAACTAAATAGTGTTTAAAGTAAACCACTTGGTCTTTGTGGAAGATTCTTAAGGGCTCGGTCAGGTATGGTTGTGCACCTCCTTCAATGATACATGGACCCAACGAATCAGATATAATAAGGTCCCTTATGTTACTGTTTGTTAATGGGAAATACATCTACTGATCCCAATGCAGCAAGTGAGGGTGATGAAGAAAGCTATTCTCTGATAGTTTAGTAAGATTCTAAGGGAAAAAAATGAGAAAGAGTGAGTCTTTCAAGGTGAGATTCATCTCAAATGGGTAACAACAAAATACACTTAAGAGCCATTTCCCCACTAAACACCACAAGCTCAAAATGGTGTTATATATGTATATATTCTCATTTCTCCCCTGCTGGAAAGAAGTTTGAGCCACACACGAAACTTGTATATTTGCCGATTTTAATGGTGAATTAGAACAGCATGTGGCATTGTCCTGACGCGGTTCGTTCTCCGTGGAACTTTTTCAAAGGTAAGCCTTACACCTGAACACGCCGTTTGTCTCCACAGTCCGATGTTCACAATTTAAATCCATTTCCTCTGATGACGTTCTCATTTGGAATTCACTTCCTTTAATGATGGATTGCATTATGTAGCCTGTGGTTTAAACGGCAGTCACGTTTCTTTCCCTCCAGTGGGCGGTGTAATTTGCATACTGTCCTGAATATGGCTCACTTCCATTGATGTTTTTTACTTTTGCAGGCAAAAGTTTCTCCGTGTCAGCTCACTTTTAAAGCTGACTCGGTTCCAATACAGAGGCCAGTCCTCGGCGGCACCGCATTCTCCTTGTCCGTTTTCACGATCTACACAGTGGGCTCAGGGTCGGAGAGTGATGGCGCTCTTGTGGTGGGGCGTTGCTCTTCGGCAGAACCCAGCCGATATTATATAAAATATATATATATACACACGCACACACACACAAACACACGCATTTACAAAGCTATGTTCACATAACATTATATATGGCAAGACCTCCAACCTACTCTGTCTAAGCTGCTGGGATAAGCCAGCGGACTGTGCTGCCGGTCAGAAACCAATAAAATACTTAAATTATTTAAGACTTTAGATGTGCATGTCAAAGGAGAGCATACCGTTCGCTTCTGATTCACAGGTTGACCTGATCTTTGTCCCAAAACCAGGACATTCAGTTAAAATTGACAAAAGCGTAAGGACAGTCTTCTGAACACCGGGACTGTCTGGGGAAAATCAGGACGTCTCGTCACCCTACAAAACCCCCTTTTCCAATACCATCAGATAAAGCTCCCCATTGGCTGTCGTAAGTCTGGCTCCCCCTCGACACCACTTCTAACCATCACGGTGTCCACTGTGAATCTCTGACAGCACTGGAATAGCTGCTACCACCACCTAGCATTGCTGTGAAGCCCAACCTCCAATCTTACCTTAGCCCCCACATAAAACTAGGTCTGATTAGCAAACACTCAGGTCAGAAGCATTCTGACAAACAGCCTTAAAGAGACCAGATTCAGTGCCACTTCTACTAACATCCTCAATGACCTCCTTTCAGACTCATCCTTGAAAACAGACTAATAGAGGGTGCAAGTAGCCATAGTCTACAAAGCCAAACAAATATGCTGCAAGTTATCCATCACAGATGATTTATCATCCGTCTTTACTGTCACCCATTGTATAATTAACTCATTGAAGTGGTGAGCCAGGGTACAACCCAGTGTTCCCTAATTATTATTATTAACAAACATTGACAGAGCCAACAAGACTCGCCTATTAGACCTATTGGCTTTGCCATTCTTTTCTTATTCATGCTAAACGACTTCACTGTTGCTCTGCAGCATTGATATTCCATGTATGTTCTTGGTATGGCCACAATATGTCTTTAACAATCAGTCAGGCTCAATGTAAATATCGCTCTCTACTTGTAGATGCTAGACAATACAATTGTGATCATGGGTGATATCAAGCACATGTCAAAAAGAGCAGAGTCTAAACCAGCAGCCAACTTCCTTGAAAACACAAAGGACCTGGTCTTGAAAGCAGGCATACAGCAGCCCAGTGCCTACAGATGGTATTTAGCAACATTAAGACTACTTGGCCTGCACTGAAACATGAGCGAATGAGATCACTTCCCTCACTGTTCATTCAATTTAATATCCACAGTCGAAATCAAACCATCATTTTTAGCCTCAAAGGCCATCATCGTTAGGCCGTAGTGAAGATTATTAGTGTCTCGTATACAGTAGGAAAACAGGAGGGGCAGGCAGATAAGAAGGAAACAGACATAGCTAGTGTTGAAAGTTAAAGATATGCCTCCTGTGATTAATTCAGATTACATACATATAAATCCCTCCCACTGCACCACACCCAGTCAGGCAAAGCAGACAAATCAATATAGAAACGTTTGAGGCAACCTTATATGCTGTTGAAATCGACCCCCTAGAACCTAGCAGACACAGAAGCCCTAAACTAAGACCAAGATGCTTCGGCAACACAGATAAAAAGGCTGTCAAACCAAAGGATAATGATTCAAGCCAACCTGACAGCTATGTGTCACACTAAGGTATTGGAAGGGAAAAATACTCCTCATCTAATTTATGTACTTCCACATACATTTAAATAGGACCTACAAGAATACACTTGGATTTGAGAACAACTAAATAGGAGGTAAAAGAAGCAACATTATGAACGAAGCAGAAGAAATGTTTGATCATATTACCCTACATTCAGTGGCAAACCACACCCAGTTAAGTTTGTACTGCACTCTCTTCCTGGAAGCCTACAAAAGAACAAAGTGGGCGCCAGAGGTCACCAAATGGCAAGAGCCTTGGCTCTCATGCATCAAACCACTAGAACAAGATCGGAGGTAACAGGGCTGCCCCATCTGAAAGAGGACGTTCCACTGCCAGATGAAACTAGCCCCAGAACCTGTTTATCTATTGAACAGCCATAAAGAACATGGAGAGTCTCAACTTACACATTCCTTGTGGAACTGAAGGAGCAGGTGAAGCTATGTTGAATCAGAGTACTTTATTTCCTCAAAGATGGAAACCGCATGGTGTTGTACCTCTGCATGAACACAAAACATTTCACATCCCATCGATCAAAACGCAAGGGCAAAAGAGAGGGGTTAAATCCTAATCTAAAGTTGAATGCTTCAGTCTACCCTAGAAGTCCATTCGAGCATGGAAGGGCCATGTTAAATAGACTTCAGAAAAACACAGACAGAGAAGGGGCCAGGCTACTTTTAATTTGTTCATTCACCTTGAGGTGCAAAGCAGAGTTTAAGGAGGATCCCTCCACTCTCTAGTGTCCATCAATTCAACAATGAATAAGATTCACTAAGGAAGAAACAGAGAAGATATTTCCAGGTTCACAAACCTACCTATTTCATAGTGAGAGGGCTCCCTAAAAGGAGTCAACATATTCTGAGGGAAGAGTACTCTTACGTGTAAGCCTATAGAATTAAGCATGGATGTGTACTCCTTGCTGAAACTGTTGCTCTCATCTTCCTGAAGACTCTAAGTCTGAAAGAATAATAATGGGAGTATCTTCTTTTAGCACTGGTAGACACTTTTATATATAAAAAATGTAATGAACACCGGACTCATTAGGCACAGATCCAATTAATATATTGTAGAAAATAATATACTGCAAAATGTACACTTTGCCGCAAATGTATGAGGTTTCCTTTTTTTTCTCTTAATAACTAAAATGTGTAGGCAGGCTAACAACTCTGACAAATGTACAGTCTTCCAATATGTGGTTAGAAACACCACCTGTGTTTCAAGGTGCATTATGGGGTCTATTTCATAAAATAAAAGTATAATGTGTCTAAAATACAAAAGCAACACAGCATTGAATTCTACACTGAAAGGCAATAAAAGGCATTAGACAGCACATTTCAATTTTGAAGTAGCATTAGGAAAGTATTCTGTAAAGGAAGCAGCAGGAAAACTGTCAAAGAACAATTCCCATGCCGGCTTCTGCATTGAATTCAACAGAGTTAGTTTTTATCAAATTGCATTTTATTGTGCGTAGCAATGAGCAATATATTTGACATCTCCAACACCCATTCCTCTATGGGACACCATCCTAATTACGTGTCAGGATTGAGGGTGAGGATTGTGCTAATTCTTTATTCAATAGCAGCCCTCCTTTTAACAAACAATAAAACACTAGATTCCCTATGGAGTATAGGGAACAAACTGTAGTGTGCTACATCCAATGGCAGTCTGTAACCATGTACATATTGCTGACTGACAATCTGCTCCTCTTCTTCGGTGCTCCCTCAGATATGTGGATCTCAGCTCTTTACTGTTACTGTGCATTAAGACTAACCTTCAACTGTCATTCTGTGTATGAGCTTTGACATCTGGCGTACGCTTCTCTTTTTCAGCTTGAGGGCAATGACATGCCCGCCGTCACTGTAGATGTAGTCTGTGGCCTAGTGTCTGCTGACTAGGGGGAAGCATAGTCCTCTTAATAGAGCCACGTCTGCTAGTTATTCATTCTTCTCCGTAGATATGACCCAGCCTGGTGCTGGTTACCGTGGGTGAGTTAGTACTGTTACTGGCCATATTCAGCCTGTTTACTAAGCATCAGGGAGAGCATACCTGTTAGAAGGAGTACGTGGAAGACCTCATCCCATGGGCTACCACTATCTCAGAGGTAGTGAATCCCTCCATACAAACGGCAGAAAACAGTGCCCTGGGCCCTCTTGGAAAGACACTCATGTCTTGCGTTACAGCCCTTCCGGAACCCATCCCTGGGAGAGAAGACCTAGCCCCTCCCCAACAAATCATCAAACCCCATACCCAGATTAACCTACTCATGAACATATAAAGCATTACACCTCCTAATTCAGAAACATGTACTTATCTATATTCTCTTAGGGCTAGATAACACAGGGTACATTTACATGGTTTCTCATATCTTGGGGTCCTAAGTATGTCTATAAAGGGTTGTCTGAAACGAAACAATAATCAAGAATTGTAAAGTACAATTTTTCCACTAGTTGAAAACACTTTTTTAGGTATGTTTTTTCATTCCTCAATGTATTGAGATTTTAACCTAATCTACAGCACATTCTCCATGTAAACTACATCTTGCCCTGTTTCCCTCCAAGTACTGAGACCGTCCCACATTTAACAACCATGCCCAAATATGTTCACTGTGTGATTATACATATATATATATATTGGTTCGGGAGGTTGTGGCAGTTTGAGGAGACCCGAGGGGAGTCCAAGTGAACTTGGGACACTTCAACATGACATATCACCCTGCTCAACGAGTGCATTCGGCTTTTACAACATAACCCCCCATAAGATTTAACTCACCATCCTGGGCTACCTGTATCACAAGGCATCCTGGGAGTTGCAGTCCGGAGTATGGAGAACGGACTACACCAGTTGAGTGGTATTGACAATGGGGAGGGGCGAACTTGTGCACACCATGTAAACGGATGCAGGGAAGAACTATTAGTCATGCTGGTGCTGGGCGCTGACGAAGGCAAACGCCGAAATGCATTCGCCGCCATCAGTTTTGTGACCGGGTGAATAAAGGCTGCCTTTCCTGTTCTCCTCTGGGCTTCCGCTTCTTCTTTCCCTGGTTGGAGAACTTCCTGACATTAATCGTGCGGTTTCCAGTAACGCACTTTGGATAGCTCCTGCCACGCTTTGGGTTCGGACTTCAACTGGTCTGCTTCACGGCAATTTTCGTTTGTTCCAGGTATGGAACAGTCAGTTTCCTGCCACCCGCACTGAAGGAGAGGAGCAGTGGAGGTATCTCACCTCTCTCGTGGGCACTCTGCATCTGCAGTTCAGCCCCTGCACTATTGACTTTGGTTCGGGAGGTTGTGGCAGTTTGAGGAGACCCGAGGGGAGTCAGAGTGAACTTGGGACACTTCAACATGACATCTCACCCAGCTCAACGAGTGCATTCGGCTTTTACAACATAACCTCCCATAAGATTTAACTCACCATCCTGGGCTACCTGTATCACAAGGCATCCTGGGAGTTGCAGTCCGGAGTATGGAGAACGGACTACACCAGTTGAGTGGTATTGACAATGGGGAGGGGCGAACTTGTGCACACCATGTAAACGGATGCAGGGAAGATCTACCAGTCATGCTGGTGCTGGGCGCTGACGAAGGCACACGCCGAAATGCATTCGCCGCCATCAGTTTTGTGACCGGGTGAATAAAGGCTGCCTTTCCTGTTCTCCTCTGGGCTTCCGCTTCTTCTTTCCCTGGTTGGAACACTTCCTGACATTAATCGTGCGGTTTCCAGTAACGCACTTTGGATAGCCCCTGCCACGCTTCGGGTTCGGACTTCAACTGGTCTGCTTCACGGCAATTTTAGTTTGTTCCAGGTATGGAACAGTCCGTTTCCCGCCACCCGCACTGAAGGAGAGGAGCAGTGGAGGTATCTCACCTCTCTCGTGGGCACTCTGCATCTGCAGTTCAGCCCCAGCACTATTGACTTTGGTTCGGGAGGTTGTGGCAGTTTGAGGAGACCCGAGAGGAGTCCGAGTGAACTTGGGACACTTCAACATGACATCTCACCCTGCTCAACGAGTGCATTCGGCTTTTACAACATAACCCCCCATAAGATTTAACTCACCATCCTGGGCTACCTGTATCACAAGGCGTCCTGGGAGTTGCAGTCCGGAGTATGGACAACGGACTACACCAGTTGAGTGGTATTGACAATGGGGAGGGGCGAACTTGTGCACACCATGTAAACAGATGCAGAGAAGATCTATGAGTCATGCTGGTGCTGGGCGCTGACGAAGGCACACGCCGAAATGCATTCGCCGCCATCAGTTTTGTGACCGGGTGAATAAAGGCTGCCTTTCCTGTTCTCCTCTGGGCTTCCGCTTCTTCTTTGCCTGGTTGGAGCAATTCCTGATTGAACACAAAGAATGCACGATAGAAATGCAAAAATGCCTGTAGGTTAAATGAAAATAATTTAACTACAAAGTCCACAATGCAATGCGTGTCATATGTGTATTTAATGTTAAAGGGAAAGGGGACTTACTGTCTGAAAACTTGCCATGAACAAGAACGCTGCGTTCGAAACGCGTAGGCGATCACAGTTGTTGAATAAAACCCTTTGAAAATTTCCCAGAGTGGAGTGCCATTATTCTTGGAACTTGTGTTGGGATATTGAACACGGGATACTGCCTTGATCCCGGCGATGGCACCAGCTCCCAACTGCTCCCCCTGCGACGAGGCAAGTTGCGAGGTGATATATATATATATATATATCACTGACACCATCTCCATTCCAACTCGAACAGACGAGAGCAGACCCAAATCGTGGTGCAATTAAACTTTTATTTTTCGTCCCCACACCACCGCCTGACGCGTTTCAGCCTCTCACGAGGCCTTGGTCACATGAATATATATGTGTGATGCACTCTTTCCAATAATATCCACGAGCCAGGAAGCTTGAAGAATTTTATTCAAACATCAAATGTGAATGATTATATCCAGGAAGGAATGAGACAGTTGGAATGTGTTGATTGCTACGAAAAAACATCGAAGAGCAAGATGGAAGAGTTCACTCTCTCTTATGAAATGAAATGAAATGAAATGAAATGAAAAAGGTACTTAATAGAGCGCACTGTGACCAAGCGGCTTCCTGGAGCTAGAGGTAAGAGCTGAGGGAGATGGAAGAAGCCAGAACTGTTTAGCAGGAATAAGCAGTAGAAAACAAGTGGGTTTTTAGGGCCTTGCGGAGTTGGGAGTAAATAGTAATGGATCTGATTGATAGGGGAGACTGTTGCAAAAGGTGGGGCCCAAAACAGAGAATCTGGTGCCTCCGGTTTTGGATCTACGGAACCGAGGTACATTGGAGAGGAACTGATTAGAGGAACGGAGGGAACGGTTGGGGGTATAGGGAGTGATAAGAGAGTTAATAAAGGCTGGGCCAATGCGGGCTCGAGCCATGAAGACCAGACAGCCCATCTTAAAGAGGGATCTCTGAGAGATGGGGAGCCAGTGAAGTGCTTTCAGAACGGGGGTGATGTGGGAAGACTTTGGGAGGTGGAGGATAAGGCGGGCGGCATGATTCTGAACAGCCTGAAGGCGGCGAAGTTCATACGCTTGAATACCCACATACAGGCTGTTCCCGTAATCAAGACGGGAGAGAATCATTGCCAGGATAATGAGCTTAAGGGGGTCGGGAGAAAAGAAACGGGATACCTTTCGGATGATTCGGAGGGAAAGAAAGCAGGAGGAGACAACCGAGCCAATCTGGGCATGCATAGAGAGGTCCCGACTGACTTTATTGCCCAGGGTCTTTGCCGAGGCCACTGGCAAAGGTGGGGGGCCAGAGATGGAAGGCCAAAAGGCGGTCGACCAGGGGGAAGAGGAAGAGCCAGTCAGGACCAACTCCGTCTTGTCCAGATTGAGCTTCAGTTGATTCCGATTCATCCAATCTGAAATAAAGACCAAGGTGGAGTGGAATTTGGATAGGGAGTGCAAAGGGGAGGAAAGATCAAAAACAAGCTGGAGGTCATCCGCGTAGTTATACACGGAGACCCCCATATCAAGAAGGGAAAGAATAAGGGGACGGATATAAAGGTTAAAGAGAAGAGGGGACAGAGAGGAGCCTTGGGGAACTCCACAAGGGACCAAGCAGGAAGGGGCGGAATAACAAGAAAGATGTACCTCCTGAGTCCGATCTTTAAGAAAGGAAGCAAGTCAAGAGAGGGCAGTGCCCCGAACGCCCGCTGCGCTGACACGGTCGAGAAGGATGGCATGGTCGACCGTGTCAAACGCAGCGGATAGATCGAGGAGCATCAAAGCTTGGGGCAAGTTAGAATCTGCCTTACTCTTTAGCTCGTCCAAGACGGACAGGACAACTGACTCGGTGGAGTGAGCCGGTCGAAAGCCCGCCTGGTGGGAGGCCAGGAGGTGGTTGTCCTCTTACCAGCAAATGCTTAAAGATTGGCACTCCAGCAAACTTCTGGAATGGGATGAGTACTCATTCTTGCTGAACCGTACACCAAAGGTGGCAATTTTATATCTATTGCCAAAGTTGCATAAGGACCCCTTAAAACCTCCAGGGAGACCCATTGTTTCGGTACAATTTGAAAGCACAATAAGTAAATCTAAAGTTGAATTCTTGGATCTTGAAATAAGGGTAATTGAAAATAAATTAACTTCTAGCCTATACCGAAAGAAAACAGCTGGCAATACTCTGCTGCATGCAGAAAGCAGTCATCCAAAACCACTAATTTGCAGTATTCCTTACGGAAAATTTCTTTTTGCACAATGGAACTGTAGTAGTGAGGCAAGTTTTGAATTGGAATGTCAGCATATGAAACAAAGATTTCATGAAATGGGATATGGCCTTAATGCAATTGAGGAGGCATTTAATAAAGCATCAAACTTCACTCAAAATGACCTTTTGATTCCTAAAGAGAGGGCAAGTGGGGATGAGGATAATATTATTAGAAATATCTCCACGTTTAACTCTAAACTTGTGAACATACGTAAATGTTTAAAGAAACATTGGAAAATCTTGCGTACTGAGTCTACATTGGCAGAGGTAGTGAAGGAATCCCTGAGTATAACATACGGAAAAGCTAATTCCCTGAAGGATAGGCTTTGGAAAAATGATATTGTACAACAAAAGTCCACCATGAAGGACATCCAGAGATTCTATGTTTGCATGTCTTGCAAAGCATGCAAATATAGCTCAAATGTTAAAACTGTGCATTATCCTTTGACTGAATCTGAAAGGAGTATTGAGAAGCATTTGACATGTCTGTCTGACCCCTGTATTTACCTTTTGATATGCCCTTGCGCTAAAAAGTATGTGGGCAGTACGATGTTCCCTTCAAAAAAACGTATCCTTGAACATATGAGGGCTATTGCGAATAAGGATAAACTGTCCCCCATAGCACGTCACTTTGAAGAATTGCATAACAGCAATCGCAATTTATTGCGCTTCTTTGTGATTGATAGAGTACCTCCATAAAGCAGGGGAGGGAATCGAATTCGCAAGCTGCGCCAACTGGAATCTAAGTATATCTTAGAATTGGACACGAAAATTTCTGGGGGCTGAATTCTGAAGAAGAAATGGCCTGGTTCTTGGGAGAATGAATTCTTTGCTTGAGGGAGATAGAAGTGTATCATACTGATTAAATACTGTTTAATTCTTTTATGTCTCTCAGACCACAATGCTTTTCTGATGTTTAGTGCTTTTAAATGTTTTTAATTCACTCTTTTCACTATTTTTTGTTGAGATAAAAAATGGGCCATTCGGTATAAGCTATATTGTGAATCTGGTTTTCTTTTAGGTGGTGTCCATGGAACGTTGCTTAATAATCTACATTTGGGATTCATAAGTCTTGGAATATACCCACTTGGGAATGTAAGGATATACAATTCTTCTAGAGAAAATTGAACTTTGCTGTTATGGAATTTCTCCCAATACGATAATATCAAACTTATTGAAATACCCACTGGGGGATAGTATGTTGCCGATCATTTATGATTGATTGTTTGTGATTATATTATTTATGAGTTATTGCGATAAGTGAGAAGACAAACTACCCACTGGGGATGTATTTCTTGACAGCTTCTCTCGGAGTTGTTTTGTTTGTTATTATCAAACTTTATTGATTAATCACAATTGTAGTATTGACATGTGAATATTATGATATAATATATGAAGTGATATGGCTCGATTTGAGAGTCATATAGCCCACTCTGGATTTTGCTTTGGCAATATGAATTTTTTGTTTATCAATGAAAATCTTATTGAACAATTGTGATATGGGAAGATTCATGATTCATGAGATCTAAACTTATATGCAATTCGACTGGGTCTGTGACTTACGCAGTGATAATTATGTTTTGTTGGGCACCGTTTTATATTTAAATTCAGGAGAGATATAATACTGTGAACAATGAATTTCAGATTCACTTGAAAGTGTACAAATTAGTGAAAGTCTGGAATATGTTTTCAAGACTAGATAATAACATTTTGAAATTCAAGAGAAGATTACACATAAAACTTAAAAATTATTGTGTTTGTGTAAGTAAAAACATATTGTAAACGCAAATTGAGCTAATGTTAAGGTTCACCATTTAAAGATGGCCGATACTTTTACTGTTTTGAGTCTATTTTCTCTGTTTATTGTCACGTACTGTTTCTGTGCACGTAAAGTTGAACTATATTTAAATGTCTGCTTGTCAATGAAATATCACTCGTGACCAAGGCGATTTATCGCCGAAACGCGTTGGGTTTCGTTGGCTTGATGTTTGAATAAAATTCTTCAAGCTTCTCTGGCTTGTGGATATTATTGGAAAGAGTGCATCACATACCTGATCGTACGATGTGGAACTGATGTAATGCAGGGTAACCTCGGACCCTGGTGTGCAACGACGCAGAAGTGTCCTGGTAACTCGAGGAGGTGGAAAGGTTATATATATATATAAAACCTTTCCACCTCCTCGAGTTACCGGGATATATAACTAACTATAACTACCTACTGGGGACCGCCAATAGGAGATATATATATATATATATATATCCCTCCTATTGGCGGTCCCCACTAGGTAGTTATAGTTAGGACCAAGTTTCCATAGGAAGAGCATTTTTTGTTTTGCTTATAACTTTGGCGTCATTTGATGAATCGTCATGAAATTTTCCAAACTAATTCTTTGTTCATATCAGCACCTCTGTTGAAGGGTTGGGGGTGATTCGTCAAGAAGGAGGCCGAGAAAAAAAGGGGATCCCAAAACGTATTTTCTCCATGCAATTTCCATAGGAAACTTTAGACAAGGCTACAGGTCGAACGGGTGAACGGAATTACCCCAACTTTAGCAGGGAGAAGGGTCTTGGTCTCGAAAGCACGCTATTTGGTGTAAATCTGTTCAGTAGTCTTGGAGAAATATCGAAATTTACAGATGTCGATATTTGGGAATTCTGTGATCTGATTGGCTGAGGCGTTAAGAGCACAAGCTTGCTGCTTATTGGCTGCAAACGGTTGCAACTAGGAAGTGTTGGCAGCCATTTTGTGTAAACGTTGAAGCATGTAAGGGGAAAAAAGGGCGAAAAAAGTAGGAAAGAGGAGGGTAGGAGCACTGTGAGCTCTGTGGGGTGGTTAGGATGTGCTATAGAGGGAGTGTGAAATGAAGTATTTACCCCTACTGGTGTGAAAGTGCTGTTTGCCTAGAGTGAGATGGTGCTGAGGTGAGGTGCCGGTACACTCGGGGATAAAAGCGTGCGCCTAAACCGTGAGCTGAGTGTTGTAAACTGATGTGCCCTGGGTGCTGGAGCATACTGACCGAAGCAAAGTATTTACCCCTACTGGTGTGAAAGGGCTGTTTTGCCCAGAGTGAGATGGGGCTGAGGTGAGGTGCCGGTACACTCGGGGATGAAAGCGTGCGCCTAAACTGAAATGAAATGAAATGAAAATTATAGTTGTATAGCGCATAACTACCCTGAGGCCTCGCAGCGCTTTTGGCTAGAGTCAGAAAGGCGATGGAATAGGGCGCTACCAGGCTCTTCCGAACAAATGAGTTTTCAAAAGCTTTCTAAATGCCAGCAGATTGTTGTTCTCTCCAAGGGCAAGAGGAAGGGAGTTCCATATTCTCGCAGCATTGTGTGAGAATGAGCGGCCACCCCAGCGGGCCTTGTTTATCTTAGTAGTGGTGGCCAGATGTAGTGAGCTGGAGCGGAGAGCTCTGGGGAGGAGGTAGGAAGTGGCTAGAGGGTGCATTATGGCTGGACCTGTTTTACGTATAGCTTTCTGGACCAGACACATGGCTTTAAACTGTACCCTAGCTGCCACAGGAAGCCAATGCAGCTTCCTCAAAGCAGGTTTGGCCGACTGCCAGCGCGGAATTTGGAAAAGCAGTCGGGCCGCACAGTTTTGGGTGACCTGGAGTTTGTTGATCACAGCCACCGGAGCTCCCAGGTAAAGAGCATTACCGTAATCCAGGCGAGAAAGTATCAGAGCCTGAACCATGATTCTCCTTGCCAGGAACGGAAGCAAAGGGAGAACTTTCCGGAGCATTCTCATCAGCCCAAAACAGGTGGATGAGGTTTTGGTGGCCTGGAAGGTGAAATCAAGTGATTTATCCAGCCAAACTCCCAAGCTTTTTATCTGTGGTTTGGGAGGAGGGGGGGGGGGCCTAGGCACGTAGGCCAGATGGAGGCCAAGATGGTAGGTGAAGGATTGCATAATAGCATGATTTCCGTTTTTCCCCCATTTAATCTAAGGCAGGAGAGTTCCATCCATCTTGGCACTGCCTCTAAACAAGGGCTCAGAGTGCTAGACGACCCCTCAGTGTGGTTCAATGAGACCACAAGCTGGGTGTCGTCTGCATAGGTGACAATTCGAACACCAAATGGATGGACTATCTCCGCTAAGGGCCTCATGTAAACATTAAAAAGTGTGGGGCTCAAGGCAGAGCCCTGTGGGACCCCACAACTAAGTGGCTGCTTGGTGGATGAAACCTCTCCTTCAAAGACCTGAAAGAAGCGCTCGTCCAGGAAGGAAGTGAGCCATGTCAGAGCCGCGCCCGACACTCCCATGCCATTAAGTCGATGTAATAAAGTGGCATGGTTAACCGTGTCGAACGCGGCGCTGAGGTCTAACAATATGATGGCTGCTTTTCCCCTCCGGTCCAGCACAGTTTTTGTTTCCTCGGTCACTGCCAGCAGGGCTGTCTCAGTCCCATGTTGGGGACGAAATCCTGTCTGGGAGGCACATAGCAGATCGTTGGATTCTAAATATTCTACTAAGATGTTGGTAATGTGTTTTTCGAGCAGTTTGCTCATCCAGGGCAGCAGGGAAATAGGGCGGAAATTAGCCAGGTTGCTTTGGTCCAGATTGGGCTTTTTTTAAAAGAGCCCTGACCATTGCACATTTCCAAGAGGTCGGAACTGTGCTCGAGATGATTGAGCTGTTAAGAACATCAAGAATGGCTGGACGGATTACATCAATGACCGAGGTGAGGAACTGTGGCAGTGCTGGGTCTCTGGGGGATCCTGAGGTGACTTTGGGAATTATTTTATCCAAAGAGACAGGGTCTAGGAGGGTAAATTTTTCCTGCATGCAGGCAGCCGATATGCTGGGGCTCCCTATTGTAGCAGCATCAGGTTCTATTCTGTCAGGGGCAAAAGATGAATAAATGGTCTGAATCTTCTGATGAAAAAAAAGTTGCTAGTTTATTACAACGAGCAAGTGCCCCATCTAAAGGGGCTCGCTCTGGGGGAGGGGAAATCAGTGACTTGGCTATCAGGAACATTTCCTTAGGAGCATTTGCAGCTAAATTAATTTTAGTTTCATAAAACTGGGCTTGAGCCGTCTTGATTTCGGTTTTGTAGAGCCTAATTGCGGCTCTATAGTCTGCCTTTGTGTGCTGTGAACGATCTTGTCTCCAGATCCTTTCTAGTTTACAGCATGATTGTTTCATGTCCCTTAATCTGGGGGTATACCAGGGGGCTACTTTTTGCCTTTTTATACAATGCAAGGGCTCCTTTGGGAGGACTGATTCGAGGGAGTTATAGATCCAGTAGTCAAGGTTAGTGCTGGCTGCGTCAGGATTAGAAGCCTTCAGGGGTTTAAGTTCAGCAAGCGCAGATTCCCATTTGGTGGTAGAAAGTTTAGACCACTTTCTACCTCAGTGTTTTTTAGGTTCTTGGGCAGGGGGGGGAGTTCCCCGTTACCCAAGTAAGGGGTATTAAACAGTGGTCAGTCCAGGGTAATGGCAGAGGCGTTTCGGCATTAAGAGTGTCAAGATTGCTATACACATGATCTAAAAGATGGCCCTTAGTATGTGTCGGAAGGAATCCCTTTTGAGCCAGATCAATCGCTTGAAAGCTCAGCCAAAGACTATTGGCTGCGGAATCAAGTGGATCGTCTAAATGCAGATTTAGATCGCCCAGCACTGTAAAATTCGCCGAAGTAAGCGCTAAATTGGTGACTAGGTCAGCCATGTTCGAAATAAAGTGACCTAGCGTCCCTGGTGGTCGATAGACCAGAAGGCCTGTAAAGGTGTTTGTAGGGGATAGTTCTAGCGAAAACGACAAGCTTTCACAGACTGATGTTGTGGTAGGGGTGATGCGACATTTGTACCGTTCTCTATAGATGATGGCTAAACCACCTCCTCTGCCCGTATTACAGTCAGATCTCATTATCGTATAGTATAGCCTTGTGGGATTGCCCATACAGTGGCTGGATCGGCTTCCAATTGGAGCCAAGTCTCCGTTAGGAAGAGTACATCGGGCTTGTGTTCTTCTATTAGAAGGGCCAACTCTGTATGGTGTTTGGGCTATGATCTACAGTTGAGGAGGAGCATCCTCCATGTGCTATAGGTGGGGTGTCTCCCTATGGTGTTGGATGGTAATTCCCAGTTTCAGTGAACACAATTGGTCATTTTTTGTTTTTTTTAAATATGTTTTATTGATCGCTCAATATACAGTTACATCACTTTGGGCATATCTTAATGAGGAAGCATAAATCAGGTTAGCATGTGCATTACAGGTGTAAACATAAACAGCAATTATTCTGAAGATTTCAATTGCCACATAACTGGGCCGTTAGCATCAATGGGAGAAACTGACAATGTTATCAAGTAGCATTTCCTCGTTACATATCATTACATGTGGCGTCATCCATCTCACCAGAGTACCCGGTTTATCATGATGTCCAGGGCGCGACCTGTAGCTCGCTGCCCACTATGCACCCCTCGTTTTCATACTCAGTATTGCGGAGAGATGTTTCCCTGATAAGAGACCTCTCTGGGTGGACCGGTCTCTTTGTTCGGTGTGGTGATGTTGCTATCTGTGAGCGCATCATGGCTGCTGTTTTACGTCAGCGGAGTAATGTGGTATTTGTTGCCGTATGTTATGTACCTGTAAGTGTGCCCGTGAATCTTGAGAGTACAGCGCTGTCAACTGGGGGGCAACAGGCTGTAAAACCAACCTCCGAACAGAGGGAGGAAGTAAAGAATATCAGGGAGGGGGCAAACATTAACTCAAATGAAAGGGAGTGCTGCGTTACAACTCTGGTCATCAGAGTCCCGTAGTCAGGTACCGTGTCCATGCGTGCCTTGGATGTTCCGCAATTGTGGATCGGTGTGCGTGGTTTAGTGGGTGAGTGGTGGGGTGCGTCTGATGTCGGGGGGTCGTATTTCTGCATCGGTTAGATGCGAGATCGATCATTCCCGTGGGGAGGGAGGGGGTGGGGGGAGGAAGGCAGGGCAAGGCAATGACTCCGCATCCTGTGTGTGTATGCGCTCCTCACTATATTTTTACCGCGTGCCCTTCCCCATCTGCATGCTTCTATATTACAAGGGGATCCCCATGTCTATGTTATACCCTGCTTTGAACACAATTGGTCATAATGCCCATCAGGCGCATGGAGTGCAGACAATTAGAGTTAACGACTGTTCTTAACTCGTGCAAAGATGGGGAATCATAGGTGATTCAGTTCCCAGCCATATTACCAGGGATCCTGTGGTCTGGGCACGGCTGGGCGCGGACTGGTGCAGACTGGCTTCTCTTAGGCGCCTCTTCGGCGCTTCTACGGAGCTCCCGCTGCGCGTAACCGCTGCGCAGTGGTGACATGTGACCTAAATAGATTGGGTTCTTGGAAAGGCTGGAGCTGAGTGCTGAAAACTGATGTGCCCTAGGCACTGTAGCATACTGGCCGAAACAAAGTATTTACGCCTACTGGTTTGAAAGTGCTGTTTTGCCCACAGCAAGATGGTGCTGAGGTGAGGTGCCGGTACACTCGGGGATGAAAGTGTACGCCTAAACCGTGATCTGAGTGCAGTAAACTGATGTGCTCTGGGCGCTGTAGCATACTGGCCGAAGCGAAGTATTTACCCCTACCGTCCTGAAAGTGCTGTTTTGCCCACTGTGAGATGGTGCTGAGGTGTGGGGCTGGTACACTCGGGATGAAAGCGTGCGCCTAAACAGTGAGCTGAGTGCTGTAAACTGATGAGCTCTGGGCACTGTAGCATACTGGGCGCTGTAGCATAGCTGTGCAGGTAGTGTTAGTATGAGTTTATACTATACAGGGAGTGGGAAGCAAACTACTCATCCCTACCGGTCTGAAGACTCAAACACAGTGTTTTAACAAGCAGGAATAAAGAAATAATCGTGAAGAATATAATGCAGAATGTTGCAATGCCACAGAAGACAAATGGTGAAATCAGGTGTGTCTAAGAAAGTAGCTGTGTGTAATAAAGCGATGGAGTTTGAAAGTTATATAAAAAGTGTCTTTATTTACGTGCCATAAATGGACCCACTGGTGCAAGAGCTAAGGCATCCAGCTGAAGTAAATTCCAACCGCTTCTGCATAATTCAAACGTAAGCTCCTGCATCAGTGAATTCCACATTACATGTTACAGTTCCATGTGTCATAAACAATACCTATTAGACTTGAATGACTCTAAATTCTACAATGAAAATAAAGGTAGGATACCATTACCACATGTATCCTTTAAGAAAACAAACCAAAAAAAAAATTGCAAAATGTAATCATCAAACTTCTTAGGTAACCCTGGTACTCCTTTTTTGAAACACAAAATTATCAACAGTAGAGCAATCTCTTGTACAGTAGATTCAATCTGGTGCGTGTCAGAATTGGTAATAGATCTACCTACATCGAACCTTTGAGGAGGAACACAAACATTGCGCTTCTGAGAACCAAATTTGGTACTCTTCTGGTCAAACCATACATTATTGTCTTTAGCAGTTTCAAAAAAACATTCTTGCGCAGAGAGTTGAGGCAAACACCAACCGCTTCTGCTGTATTCAAACCGAAGCTAATGCATCAGTGATTTCCATATTACATGTTACAGTTCCATGTGACATAAACATTAGCTATTACACATGAATGGCTAAATTCTATAATGAAAATAAAGGTAGGATACGATTACCACACTGTGCCAATCAGTTCCTAAACAATGTTTTTTATCTTGATCGCCAGCTTGGGAGCAGAGGCTGAGGATGAGTAAATTTGTGTGAAAGGGCTTCGTGGATAACAGGCAGGCAGAGAGACTTGTGCACAAAGAATAGACTTGGTTTCAAAATGGATGTCAGGTTTAGGCTAATTTAGCAAGTAAATAGCGTATTTCCATAGGCCATACATAATTGATCTCTGGTTAGAATGGAGAAGTAAGGGGCAATAAAGAAAACAGAGTTTAAATGCCTGAGCATACTTAGAAAGTTATTATATGAAAGTAGTACAATTGAAGTGTATTAACATTTTTTAAAGGAAATAGTAAAAAAAAGATTGGAAAAAAATCAATCCAAGAATAACATGAGTTTCTTACAAGTATTGGAGATTGCAGTGCGGAAGTTCTTCAGCGGCTTCAGATGCGTAATGTTCCAAGAGGACATTGTTGCCATTGTGTGAGAAAAGCAAAGCCATCCAATTCATATCCTCGAAGGGACAGTAATGTTCCTCGAATGTTGCAGCGACAATTTGAATTGGCAGGCAATCTGCGATGTTGTAAAAGGTTGCATGTTGCAGGAGATCTTTCGCAGCTACACAGAAATCCCATTCCGCCACGATACCTTTTTGCGTTGCATCTGCCATTGTTCCACTGCCTGAACAATCAAGTTCATGGTTTTCAAGATACTGCATCACCTGCTGGATATCAGGAGCGATTGTTGGGATGTTGGCAAGGCATACATCCATTCGCCAGTCGAATGGGCAAGTTTTGCAATAAAAAGATGGTTGCACGCAAATTGCATATGTGTAAATAAATGTCATGTTGTAGCTGGCTCTGATAATAGATAGAGGCAGGCAGCCGAAAAGTAGTTCTATTTTTTCACGGAATTGATGTAGCTTCGCGTAGAGACGTATTCTGTCAGACATGCTGGTTATCACAGGGAGCGCAGCCATTTTTTACAAGCAAAAATAGTAGTAGGATGGCGGCAAAGAGAGTGAGAATTATGGGCACTGTTCCTGTTATTCCAGAGATGATCGAATGAATGAAGTCTGGTATTATACCAAAAACAGTTTGAAAGCCTGTGAGAAGGTCGGAGGAGACCGTGTTAAAAAAGTGTGCCAGCCCTTGAGTGTGAGATGTGTTGAAGATTGTGTAACAATTCACAAAGTGTAATGGGAGGTTCGTATTTAAAAGGGACTGTATTTTACTTGAAGTTCGTGCTATCTGCAGTCGATAAATTTCTTTTGCAGAAGTGAGGGACACTTCTGAACAAAAGCGCTTTAGTTTGGTTAGTTTAATTAAATCTGTTTTCAAAGTAGGAATTGAAGGCCAAGTGGAAGTTTGGGAGTTACTTAGTGTGGCTGGGAATAGACATTGCCACAGGAAGTTACTCGGTTTGAAAGAGTAAGGACATATGGTATGCCAGCTCACATTCCGTAGGAGTGAATGTTATTGAGAAGCAGATAACTTCCGTTAGAAAGCTGTGTGAATGTTGGTCTGATTGTGGGAGTTAGCGTGCTTTTAAAAAAGCACGCAAATTTGTGGGCTGTAAGCTTAGAAGTGTTGTGCAGTTGGACATTCTTGGATAGTAATGAATAACTGCCATTGTGATTGCAGTTTTTACCTGTGAGAAAAATTTCTGTATGATCTTTAAGACAACGATATGTAAATGGGAGAAACCACTGCTCGTGAATAAACGTGCTACCTTGTATAATCACATACAACATGACAAACAACATGTACAACTAGCAGACACAATGACACTACGTACTGTGGGAACCGTGGCTAGCCATGTACACAAAACAAACATGGCATGGCTCCTCTGTTACACAATGTAGAATGCGGGGAGAGATGGGAGCAAAGTACATGCAAAGGTGGCAAGTGACTATCGATTATAAAAGTATACAATGCAAAGTGTTGAGGGGATGCGCCGGACAGACTTGAGTATGCAGAGCACAGACATGTACATGTCAACATACACTGATGGTCTATTTAGTGAAGTAGACAGTGGACGCAACCATGATAGTACAGTCAGTAGGGAAGATTACAGAAACATAGCGCTTTTCTGCCCCCTCACCCCAAATCTTTAGCGTAGTGGGCTGGTTTGGTAGTGGGCTGGTACGCAAGGCCAGCATAGGGGTATGAATAAAAGGCACGTTTCTCTGGGTGTGGTTTTGTTCCGGAATGGCGAACGTGTCTGCCAGGTCTATACAGCTTACCCCGCCACAAGGTTGACCCTGTGAGTGAAGGTGGCTGAGTGAATGATGCTCTCAGCATGCTGGTACAGAGAAACCGTCATGGCTGCTGCAACGCATATATGCGGCGCAGTTCATCCTTCGACACCGCCGTATGTGAAAGAGAGCCCACCACGTGCCGGCGGAGGCTGCTGGTCCGAGGTCTGCGAGCTCGGAAGGCTCCTGAGATGAATACTGTCTACCGCGACACAGGAACACAGTGTCCAGCCTGAGGCCCAGCAGCGTGGAGTGCTCTGTATACTACTAACACAGTAGTCGAACAGGTACCAACAGTAGAACGGTGTCTTGATCCCACAATGGACGATGTTAGAACTGCATCTGAGAGTGGATATGAAGGTACTCCCATCGACCGGGTACAACCAACTCTAGGTCCCAACAGTGGAACTGTGTCTTGATCCCACAATGTACGATGTTAGAACTGCATCTGAGAGTGGAGATGAAGGTAGTCCCTTTGACCAGGTGCAACCGACTCTAGGTCCCAACAGTGGAACGGTTTCTTGATCCCACAATGGAAGATGTCTGATATAACATGTTGCTCGGTTTTCATAGAACTCCCTCCGTTGAGGTGCATTCCTTAAACTGTTGTGGGTTAAATGATAGGAAAAAAGGGGGCTTTTGGTCAAACTTATTAGACATTTAGATATCGATGTATTATGTTTGGGGAGACTCATGTTTCTTGGAATAATTGTGCCTGGCTGTTGGAATTGGGTCTGGACCTCATCACCTGCTTGCGGTAAACTGCAACTGTTAGGGGTGTCGCTATAATGGCCTGGCGAGGCACCTATGTTTCTAAGCAAGTGAAGGTGGATAATTCTGGGGGATGGGCGATTGCCGACATAGTAGTCATGGGATAACCTTATACTGTCTGCTCTCTGTATGGCTCTAATTTAGATAACCCTGCTATCTTTAATTTCTTGAGCATCGAACTTGCATTGTGGCCCTCTCCCAAATTTCTATGTGGAGATTTTAATCTCCACTTGAGCTCAAATATTGATCTATATAGTGATACTCCTTATCTTGGGAGAAAGAGTAAGACGTTCAAAGCAGTTTGTGGGTTTAGCCGCGAGCATGCTTTGGTTGATGTTTGGCAGAGATTACGGTCGACTGAACCTGGCTACACATTTTTTTCAGCTCCCCACCATAAATTTGTGCGCCTAGATTACATTTTTATTTCTGATTCAATCTTTGGAGGGGCTTTGTGTGAGCTACACCCCAGAATAGTTTCTGACCACAATCCATTAGTACTGCAACTCCCTTCCAGTGGCCCAAGACCAGCCGGGACAACTTGGACATTTGAGCGCAGATTATTGCTCGATGATGGGTATCGTAGTCATATGAATACTTGGATAACTGTTTTTTTTCAGATAAACAAGGGTACGGCACCTGAGCTAATTGTTTGAAACACCTTCAAGGCAGCAGTGAGGGGGGAGATTCTCCGTTTTTTTCTTCACCGCCAGAAGGCAATCAAAGAGAGGGTTAATGGCTGGATTAACCAGCTACGAGAAATAGAAGGAGAATATATCCAAGTTATTGATGACCATGGAAAAAGGGAGGAGTGTCAACAACAAATAGCAATTTGTAAAAACAAAATACATCAACACTTTGGGGAAGAGCTTGCTGCAAAGTTTATCCAATATTAAACTGACATTTACGAGTACGGGGAAAACAGTGGCAGATTGCTGGCCAGAAGGTTACAACATAAGGGGGTGTTAAATTGGATCTGTTGTATTAATGATAAAAATGGCCTTACTCAGGATCAACCAGATAAAGTGCTTGGGGTGTTGCAAGAGTTTTACGAGACATTATATTCTTTAGACGAGGACGCCGAAGTTGAATCAGGGGAGGGATATCTAAGTGACTATATAACAGCAAAGGTTCCATTGGAGCAGTTGGATGTGCTTTCCTCTCCCATATCAAGGGAAGAGATAGAATTAGCGATAACTTCACTGGCAGCGGGGAAAGCAGCCGGTCCAGGCTCACTACCCCTGGAATTCTATCGAACATTCAGCAATATCCTCTATGGGGAACTTGAATCCCTGTTTTTATTGGCTCTGAAAGGTCGGACACCAGATACTTGGCATAAAACCACCATTGTAGTCTTTAAGAAGGACAACCCTGAGCTCAGTCCTTCGTCCTACCAGCCGATTTCCCTAATTTGTGCTGACAGTAAATTTACGCCAAAATTATTTCATCCAGGCTGGGAAGGGTTATTACCCTCTAGTATCTACTTGCCAGCACGGTTTTATACCTTGCCAGGACACCATAGATCCCATTAGGCGGGCGATCGCTTTATTTGACTGGGCTCTGGCTTGTAAACAGCCTTTGGCAATGATCCTGTTGGACGCCGAAAAGGTGTTCAACAGGGTCTCTTGGGACTTTCTTTGGCAACTGTTAAGAATCAAGGGATTCCCGCAAGAATTTATTACAGCCATACAAGCCTTATATATTTCTCCAAAGGCTTCTGTTCGTATCTCGGGGCTAGAGTTGCGCCCCTTTTCCATTAGCAGAGGAACTCGCCAAGGGTGCCCCTGCTCCCCGCTTTCATTTTCAAAATACATCAACCCCTTTTTGAACAAATTAGATAGCAATCCAAGAATACAGGCGGCTGTAGTTAAAGATGTGGCTTATAAAACATTTGCTTATGCCGACGATGTCGCCATTCTTAAGAAGGATGCTCATTCCAATCTTTAGGCTGTTTTTGACTCTGCTAATCTTTTTGGTGCAGTCTCTGGTTATCGTCTTCATGCCAACAAAACCCAAATTATACATTCAGATTTTTTACAACCCGTAGGGCTTCCAATAATTCCAGTTGCCACTTATCTGGGTGTTAAGATCACCGCAGCAGTAGAGAAGATACCAGAAACTATCATCTGGCCAATTATTACAGAGGTAAACCAGACATTGGAGAGATTGGATCATTTACATCTTTCACTCCATGGCCGCTCCAATGTCATAAAAATGTCAATATTCCCTACATTTCTATACCTATGTAGTGCTATTCCTATTGAATTTCCCACAAAATACATCTCCAGTGCAGAAAGGGCCTGCTTGAGATTTCTATGAGGGTACCATAAAGCCAGAAGGGCATTGAAGTGGCTGATCCTTCCTAGATCAATGGGTGGTTGGGGTCTACCGTCTTTAATGTTCTATCACTGGGCTGCATTGTTACAACACATGGGAGTATTAATATCAGGGGGTATTTCTACAGTGCCCAAATTTGCTAGACCCACAATCTATGAGACAATACTTGGTGAAGATGCTTGCAAATGTCTAGTAAGCATTTCCAAACCAAGTCATTATAAGAAAGTGAAATTTTAAATTATCCAATCAGCCTATTCCGTCTGGAGAAAAATTTGGCACCGGTTAGGTATTTCAACTATCAACGTGCAGACACCCCTGTTGGCCCATGGCCTTTTGCCCTTAATATTCCAGGATTCTATTATCTTTAGCTGAGCTAATTTAGGAATTAAAGTATTGGGTGTTTTTTTTTATGATGGTGAAATTGTCTCTTTCTCCGACCTCCAAGGAAAATATGGGCTGTCAACTAGACACTTTTTTAAGTATCTACAAATTAGGAGCTATTTGTTAAAATCTACGTCAGTAGGATTCGATAAGTTTCGGAAAATTCCTCTAGTGGGAATTATAGAGAAAGGTCAAGGATTGGGTTAATTTACCAAATGCTTATTTCTGACTTGCCTAATGACCAGACCATTCAAAGTGAGAAGTGGGACAGGAAGTTTGGGCAAGATGGTACTGATTTGTCTGCCTCTCTGGAATTGGTCAACCAGATACTGATAACTGGTAGTCTGAGGGCCCAACATTACATGGCAGTCTTTGACTTATACTACACTCCCGATAAATTTCTAAATGGTCTAATCATCGTGGGAACTCGTGTAGTAGATGTGGAGCCTTAGCTGCTGACACGTTACACATGTTCTTTTCCTGCCCTATGCTTGCTAAATACATTCAAGATATCGAAACTTTTCTTATTCAGATTACTGGAAAAGTTATGAGGCTAACACCTAGCCTAGTGATTTTGGGGGTAGACCAATTGCTAAATTTGAAAGGGCGTAGTAAACCCGAAAAAGGCTTCTTATTTATAGCCATGTCTATTTTTAGATCAGGTATTACCTCTCAATGGATCAGCCCTGATTCCCCTACTTTTATAAATTGGGGATCCCGGCTGCTGGCAATATATAATATGGAAACAGCAGTTTATAGATTAAAAGGGCGAAGAAGGCAAGAAGTGAGCCGGAAAATCTGGGCTCCTATTACAGACTGGATGGGATAGGCTGAATTGTCGCTCTGTTCACCCCCATGTCTTTCTCTTTACTTACTTGTTTTCCTGCTTTCTACGTATGTGATTTTGTTTTAGCACGCCCTGCAGACTCCTTATTTTGCTGATTTTTCTCATTATGTGTTATGTTGTGGTCAATATGTTTATTATTGTAATTCTTTGTTTTGCCAAAACTTAAGTTTGTAAAATGTACTGAATAAAAAATGTTATTTAAAAAAAAAACAATCTGTATTATTTTACATCTACTGGCCCTACCTTACTGCTGCACAAACTATTGACTCTTTTAATATTGAATCTCTGTGTGTGATCCAAGGATTACTGTAGTAGTTGATGCTAGCAGCAACCTTTCCCTGAGGGCTGGTTTACACTCACTCCACACGCATCCAGCACAGACGTCACTGGATATGTGACCCTGGTAATAAAAAGGTGTCAAACGCACGTGCCCGTACCCACTTCCACTATCTATCTGTGTCCGTGTGCTCTTTATCTATGCATGATACTGCCCCGGAGCCGTACCATTTTACATTGTGCTGTGGACGGCGTATGCAACCATGTTACCTCTGGCAGTGCGGAAAACTTTGGTTATGTAACTTTTAGGTGAATGCCTATCACAGGTGGAAGGCTACTTTACAGACCATGAATATTGATGAGGATGATGGTTGCATGTTGTGTGTAGTGTAAGATATGTGTACATAGCAAAACGTTTTCAAAAAAGCTCTCTAAGCAGAAGAGGTGTGTCTCATCAAATGCTGTAGAGAATAAGTAAAATGGGTGGCGTTTTCAAACTGCTCCAATGGGAAATGTTATGAACCAATCAGATGCTTTTTTTTTTTTAAGGTCACATGGCAATCACACACCCAGCGCGCAAGGAGACCGCACCTGACGCGATTTTGAGAAAATATATTTACGATAATATAAGTTTATTACAGTTAGAAATATATAAATGTTTAAAATATTTTAGATTATCGCTTGCTCTCATATACACTTTAAAGTTATTTAGATATAGTTTTGAGACATACAAAAAAATGAGGGAATGGCGTACCCGGTGCGACATCATACATCTATGACGTAACACAGGGTCTGGCACCATGCACTTGTCGCATATGCAAGGACCAGCAGCGCGACCCCATACGTACATGACATAACGCGCGGCTTTGTACTGCGTACCCGTCGCATACCAAAGTAGCAGCTGGCACGACCTCATACGTATATGTTCTTACACGGGACGCGGCACCACGAACCCGTCGGATATGAAATGCGCATTATTTCAATATGGCGGATAGAATTCCCGTGCTGATGGAGCTTGGTAGACTACTGGTACAGGACTCTAGTTTTCTCCCCCCCAAAAATTATATACATTTTTTTTTTTCAAGATATAAAACATTTCATCATTTTTAAAGTTAAAGCAAGGAAAATAGAGTTCCAAAATATTATTATAAAAATAGAAAAAATATAGGTTTTATAAATATTAAAATATGAAATTTACATTTAAAAAACCTTCGAAATTCACTGAAAAAACCATAGGTTTTACAGACGTTATAGTTAGGAATTAGCATTTAAAAAACCTTATAAATTCACTGAAAAAAAACATAGGTTTCAGGGAAGTTATAGTTAGTTGGACATTTCACTCATAGAAATTCCCCTGTTATAGTTTGTTGAGCTAACTATAACTTGTGCCCCCGCAATGCACTGCAATGACGTCACATATTACACCATTCATGACATGGTCAGTGACTTCTCTGATGACATCACTGATGACATCACTGATGACATCATCCAGTGAATATGTGTTTCTATAAAATGTAAATATGTTTTATATATATATATATATATGCAAACAGTCGAGTGAACAAGCGAAACGCGTCTTGACGGTGCCAGACAAATAAATTATTTTTGAGCACCAAAACTGGATCCGTGTCCAATTCTGCGGCAGGTGGCGCCGGGAGTGAATCGAGCGCTTGCTGCATTTGGCGATTCTTCATATATATATATATGCCAATGTGTATTGAAGAATGAATGGGTATATAAGAGTCAGGATGGATGATTAAGTAGCTGTGTGACTGACTGTATAAGTGAGTGATTAATTGTTTCTTGCTTAATGCATGTGACGGATACAAACATTCACACAGTTTAGGTTGCCGGTTTATGTGTAAACGGTTGCATGGTTTGGTTAGCAGCTAAATGAGGATCTATATGAGCTACTGATCAGTATAGATATATCTCAAACACACGAGTTGCCCCAAGAGGAATCGCCACACACGGAAGGTATCCGCACTTTCACCGCAGGTTGCACAGCTTCAAATCAGGTAGCAGGCTTCCCATTTGCCATACGCGTTTCGAGCATTGCGCTCTTGATCACTGTCTAGCTGAACAAAGGAGGCGGAATTCAAAGAACCAATTTATTTTAATGATGAGCCCCGCCCCAGTGGGCGCCATAGCATGCTGGTAATTGTAGTTTAAATCATCTGCTAGGCTCAAACGTTCACTCCCCAAGTGGGTTCCACAGCCTCAGTTCAAAAATGTCATACCCGTGAGGGTGAGAATCCTCGCCAGACTGTCCTCCACTGGCAAGTATTACACTGTGGTGCTGGCGCCTTTCCGTTCCACAAGCGCTTCATTCGTCGAGCACTCCAGACCCGCCTTGGTAAGCGGTGGGGCTTTTCCGTGGCCGGACCAGCCACTATAAATCAAACACACGAGTTGCCCCAAGTGGAATCGCCACACACGGAAGGTATCCGCACTTTCACCCCAGGTTGCACAGCTTCAAATCAGGTAGCAGGCTTCCCATTTGCCATACGCGTTTCGAGCATTGCGCTCTTGATCACTGGCTAGCTGAACAAAGGAGGTGGAATTCAAAGAACCAATTTATTTTAATGATGAGCCCCGCCCCAGTGGGCGCCATAGCATGCTGGTAATTGTAGTTTAAATCATGCTGCTAGGCTCAAACGTTCACTCCCCAAGTGGGTTCCACAGCCTCAGTTCAAAAATGTCATACCCGTGAGGGTGAGAATCCTCACCAAACTATCCTCCACTGGCAAGTATTACACTGTGGTGCTGGCGCCTTTCCGTTCCACGAGCGCTTCATTCGTCGAGCACTCCAGACCCGCCTTGGTAAAAATTAAATTGGTTCTTTGAATTCCGCCTCCTTTGTTCAGCTAGCCAGTGATCAAGAGCGCAATGCTCGAAACGCGTATGGCAAATGGGAAGCCTGCTACCTGATTTGAAGCTGTGCAACCTGGGGTGAAAGTGCGGATACCTTCCGTGTGTGGCGATTCCTCTTAGGGCAACTCGTGTGTTTGATTGATATATATATATATATATATATATATATATATATATAGATATATAGATATATATATATATATCTGCAAATACCTCGCAGCAGCGCTCCTTACAAAGAGACTCGAGGCATGGACCAGCTTTCTCTCAGCATTCTTTATTCAGCCGTTAGGTAGTGTGTCATGACGCGTTTCGGCCGTCCCGGCGGCCTTGGTCACATGGCGATACAGATTGCTTTTTGCCCATTTAAAGTGATAACGTGCAGTCACATGTCAAAAAATGATGGACATAGAAAAAATACTATATGTTTAAATACATTTTGCCTATACTGTCTCTTGGTGCCAATACAAAAGTGAAATAACTGTATAAATACATAAATAAGTCACATTTTGCATAATGTATCAAAAGATTAAAAATATACATATACTACTCCAATTCGTTGTGCGAAGAGTACTACCAGTTTGATAAGAATTGAGTATAACTGCATAAATGCATATAACTCTTCAAGATGGCGATGAGAAAGATTATACCATGTAGTCCATCAAATCTATTAGCAATTATTGTGCAAAAAATAGTGCTCACCCTTGTGTATTAGATTATAACACAAAATTTATACTGTTGATCACTGCTATTTAATCATTGTAGTGAAAAAAAGATCCAAAAAAAAGGAAAAATTAATTTTATCTATGTGGATCTTTTTCTTAAAAAAAGAAACAAGAAGAAATGAATTCATGACGGAAATTGTACCAGCCAGATAAGGCTCGGGGGAAGAGAATATGGAACCTTAACTTACTTCTGGTTCCATTGTATCATTCTTATCCTTTGCCAAGTTATTGCACTTATATTTAAAGTGACCGTGTGTCAATTGGAAAAAATAAATATAATTTCTTCCTCTAAAGTGACATCGTGCAGTCAAAGTGCAAATACAGTTAAAGTGGCTGGTGCTGGAGGTTATACAGTACTGAGGTAAAGGGAAAGGGAAGTCTAAACCCTATTGAAACAGAGCTTTGCTTCCATTTTCAAGACAAGATACTTACATACATCATCAATGTTGCACATATAGAAAAAATCACACCATAAAAACAGTCTAAAAAAGAGGGAATCGGTAACATGACTAAAATCAGCTATCACATCAAAAATCAGGATAAAAACACATTACCCTAATATTTAAAACGACGGCTAAAATCAATCAATTCATATATTTACACACACCAAAATTTAGTACACTCAATATATAAATTATACATAGTATATTGCAATATAAACATAAATATGTAAAAAAGTGCACGGTGCGGACCAACTCCTCTTACAGTTTAGATTATGGTTGTGACATGGTGTTAACTATATGGCTAAAGGTGACATTATCATGAAGTGGTCATAGGTATGTGTGGAGGTCCTCTGTGGTGTTTAGACCTCCCGGCCACTTTGAGTTGAACTCCAAAATATATTTGGTTTCGAGCTCCCAGGTTGTCCACCTTTGAGTAGCACACGAGCAGCAGCTTGATTTATGTGTGATGTCACTGACCATGTCATGAGTGATGTAATATGTGACGTCATCAGCAGTGCATTGCAGGCGCGCAAGTTATAGTGAGTCCAACTAACTAACGTGGGAATTTCAATGGTTTTATGTCAGTAAAATTTCCAGCTAAATATAACTGGTGTCAAACCTATGGTTTTTTCAGTGAATTTAAAAGGTTTTTTAAATGCTAATTCCTAACTATAACTGGTGTGAAACCTATGTTTTTTTCAGTGAATTTCAAAGGTTTTTTTAAATGCTAATTCCTAACTATAACTGGTGTGAAACCTATGGTTTTTTCAGTGAATTTCATAGGTTTTTTAAATGCTAATTCCTAACTATATATAGGGCCTCAAACCTATGCTTTTTTCAGTTTATTTTCAAAGGTTTTTTAATAGCAAATTTCTATAGCTATGAAATGTAATATTTTTTTAAATGAATCCTATATTGTATATTTATGTAATACTACTTTTTTTATGTATTTTGTTCATTTTTATTTATTTATTTATTTATTTTTTGCCTTGGAGCGCTCCCGGTGAGCGCACCGGAAAGCGCAGTCTTCTGGCACGCCCCTGTGTGCGTACCGGGGAGCGTCCCGTTAGCGCTATTGCAGCGTACAAAAACATCATTGTGACGTATCGCGTAGCCGTGTCCGCGTGATACGCACGGCGTAAGCGCACCCGGAAGCACCCACTCGCATACAAACGCGCTACGTAAGCGCCCCGGGTCGCGTAGCGTAAGCGCTTCGGGTCATGTGACCTGAAAATAACACTTTTCATTGGTTCAGAACAGTTTTGGTTTCTAAATGATGAAAGCCAGAGTCATGTGACCTGAAAATAACACTTTTCATTGGTTCAGGACAGTTTTGTTTTCCAAATGATGAAAGCCCCCACCTATTTTCCTCATTCTCACTTTGTACTTTGAGTGAAGAAGACCTGTTGAAAGACCTATCTGTACCTATTTGTCTAAAAAATGACTACAGTAGCAACAGCAGGAGCATCTCAGCCACCACCACCACAATCAATCAATCAAAGACATTTATAGAGCGCACTACCTACCCGTAGGGTCTCAAGGCGCTGGGGGTGGGGGGGGTGCCGCTACTGCTCGAACAGCCAGGTCTTCAGCTTCTTCCTGAAGGAGAGGTGGTCTTGGGTCAGGCGCAGGTCGGTCGGGAGGGAGTTCCAGGTCTTGGCGGCCAGGTAGGAGAAGGACCTTCCTCCTGTAGTCGCTCTTTCGGATGCGGGGGACGGCGGCGAGGGCATGGTTGGCTGATCGGAGGTGGCGTTTGGGAGCGTAGAAGTTGATTCGGCTGTTGAGGTAGCTCGGGCCTTGGTCGTGTAGGGCTTTGTGTGCGTGGGTGAGGAGGCGGAAGGTGATTCTTTTGTTGACGGGGAGCCAGTGTAGGTCTCTCAGATGTCCGGAGATGTGGCTGGTTCGTGGGATGTCGAGGATGAGTCTGGCTGAGGCGTTCTGGATCCGCTGGAGTCTCTTCTGGAGCTTGGCGGTGGTACCGGCGTAGAGGGCGTTGCCGTAGTCCAGTCGACTGGTGACGAGGGCCTGGGTGACGGTCTTCCTGGTCTCGGTGGGGATCCACCATAAGATCTTCTGTAGCATGCGTAGGATGTTGAAGCACGCCGAGGAGACGTTGTTGACTTGTCTGGTCATGGAGAGGGAGGAGTCCAGGATGAAGCCCAGGTTGCGTGCATGGTCTGTCGGTTTGGGTGCGGTGCCCAGGGCGGGAGGCCACCAGGAGTCGTCCCAGGCGGAGGGTGAAGAGCCCAGGATGAGGACCTCCGTCTTGTCTGAGTTCAGTTTCAGGCGGCTGGCCGTCATCCACTCGGCTACCTCTTTCATCCCTTCGTGCAGGTTGGCTCTGGCGGCGGCGGGGTCGTTGGTCAGGGAGAGGATCAGCTGGGTGTCGTCGGCGTAGGAGATTATGCTGAGGTTGTGTTGGCGTGCGATGGCCGCGAGGGGGCTCATGTAGACGTTGAAGAGAGTAGGGCTCAGCGAGGATCCTTGCGGGACGCCGCAGATGACTTCGGTGGCCTCCGACTTGTACGGTGGTAGGCGGACTCTCTGTGTTCTTCCGTCGAGGAAGGAGATGATCCATTCCAGCGCCTTGTCCTGGATTCCGATGTTGCTGAGGCGCTGTACTAGGGTGCGGTGGCAGACAGTGTTGAATGCCGCGGAGAGGTCTAGGAGGATGAGGGCCGCTGTTTCTCCGTTGTCCATCAGGGCTCGGATGTCATCGGTGGCGGCGATGAGGGCGGTCTCGGTGCTGTGGTTGGCTCGGAAGCCAGACTGTGAGGGGTCGAGGGATCCCTTTGTCTCAAGGAAGGCGGCCATCTGCTTGTTGACGGTCTTTTCGATTACTTTGGCTGGAAACGGGAGGAGCGAGATGGGGCGGTAATTCTTGAGTTCGGAGGGGTCCGCTGTGGGTTTCTTGAGTAGAGCGCTGAGTTCGGCGTGCTTCCAGCTCTCAGGGAAGGTGGCGGTGTCGAAGGATGTGTTGATGATGTCTCGTAGGTGGGGTGCGATGACAGCGTCGCGCTTGTTGAAGACGTGGTGAGGGCAGGGGTCGGTCGGCGATCCGGAGTGGATGGAGTTCATCGTGCGGATGGTGTCTTCGGTGCTGATCGGGGTCCAGGCGTGGAGGGTGGTGGTGGGGGGTGGTTGTTCGGTCGTGGTGTGCGTTGGTTGGTTGTTGAAGCTGTTGTGTATGTCCGCGATCTTGTGGTGGAAGTATGAGGCGAGGGAGTTGCAGAGGTCTTGCGATGGGGTGATGTCGTTGTTTCCTGCGCTGGGGTTGGATAGCTCTTTCACGATGTTGAAGAGTTCCTTGCAGTTGTGTGCGTTGTTGTCCAGCCGGTCCTTGAATGCAGTTTTCTTGGCGGCGCGGATCAGCTGGTGGTGCTTCCGGGTGGCCAGCTTGAAGGTGGTCCTGTTGTCCGGTGTAGGTTCCCTTCTCCAGACTTTCTCGAGGGCTCGGCACAACACCACAGTGGTGGAGATGAAGAGGAGGAGGAGGAGGAGAGGAGAACATTCCTGCATGAAGATACTCCCACCTACAAGCCAAAGGAGCACATAGTCTGGGAGTTTTTTTCAATCCCAAAGGACCTCAAGAAAGTAAATGCGCCAAAGATTACTTGTCTAATCTGTGGCACTGTACTTTCAAGGGGGAATCCTAACAAAAAGTACTCTTTTGGCAAGAACACCATGATTCGCCATATGCAACGTCGGCCCCCTAACAACTATGCTAGGGCAGAGGTCCGAGAAATGGCCAGGAACCCTCCCCAATATTCTCCCAGCACCTCCCAAAGTAAGCAGCCCAATCCATCGGGTCCAGAGGCAAGGGAGATGGTCCCAAACATACAACCCAAGTTTGGACATTACAAAATCGTATGTATATTTTGTGGGAAAACAATTACGTATGGTGAGCAAAGCATTAAGCTCATCAACCGTGCTGGTGACAACCACGTGTGCCCCAAAAAACCTTAATTTTTTCCTGTTTTTTTTGCTCCAGTTGAGCCGTTTACAATTCCCTGTTTCTTGTTTGTCCCCATAAAAATAACAAAAAAAATATAAAATTGTTCATAAAAGCCAAAAAAAGTACAAAATGTTCCAAAGAACAATAAAAAAATATAAAAGAAAAAGAATGTAAAAAAACAGTTCTTTTTAGAACTACCTCCAATTTATAAAAAAAATGCTACTTTTTTCAAAAAATCTCATTTTTTTCCCATGGTACGCTCCCCGGTGCACGTACCGGGCGCTCCCCCCGCGCAAATCGGAAAAAAAAAATGTTTGCCCTGCGGGGCACTTTTATAGCCCCCACATCAAACCTAGGGGGTCAGGGGGTCTACCCGGCCCCCTTTTCATCATTTCCCCCTTTGTTTTTGCCACCTCTTGTGTCTCGATCCTACCGAGACACAAGATGGTGGCCGCTCAGGACTGTTTGGAATGTTGACAGACACCCGGGAGCCAATCAGCTTTCCGCTCGCGTAGCGCGCTGGAGCGCGACCCCGTGCGCGTACCGGGGCAGGCTTATTGATATATATATTTTTTTGAACCTAAATTACTCAAAAACCACTGGACCACATATCTTGAGACATAGCAAAGGCACATCGGGCTACCAGTCCCTACAATTTTGCCAAGTTTGGTGGAAATCCATTCAGCCGTTTTAGCTAAAAGTGAGTCCAACCGCCCTATGGAAATTAACATGGGGAAAACTCGTTTTGGGACCCCCTTTTATCTCGGCCCCAGCTTCACGAATCCCCCCCAAACTTTCAGGGAATGAGCGGAGCGCGGCGAGGCAAATTTGTGGAAAATCTCAGGCAGATTCATCAACCGGCGCCAAAGTTATTCCCAATAGAATGTTGCGAAATCCCTATACAAAATAATCCTAACTATAATTACCTACTGGCGACCGCCAGTAGGTATGTAGGTATATAGGTATATATATATGAAATACCAAAAACTCGCCGCACTCGCCTTGATTTTGTTGCAGTTTCTTTATTTTTCAAAACGTGACAAAACACCTACGCGTTTCGAACCGTAGTTCGTGTTCACGGTAGCTAGAGTGTGTAGTCCCTTCATTATTTCAATACAATTAGGCCTGTTAGGCACGCCCCTGTTTGTGAGGCATGCTGGGACATGTAGTTATCATAGTTTTATGGCCACCACCTATATGTGAATGTCATGGGTGTGTGCAGCATTAGGGCATAGTTTAGCGTTACTGCATGTAAAAGCGTGCCCTCTGTTAACTAGGGTGATAACGCTTTATGACGCACGTGAGCACACGCGCGTGTTAAATCAACCCTCTTTTTACCTGAAAGTTGATTTTGAATGCGTAACTGGTATGGAGTCACTCCATTTTACAATAAAGGGCTGAGTGCCCTACGTCCCCAATGCTTGCAGCCATCCATGACATTTGAGTATTGGCTTATCAATTAATGGCATCATAAACTTGTCGAAAACTTGGTAACAAATTATAACACAATACAACTCAGTTAAGTTGTATTGTGTTATAATTTGTTACCAAGTTTTCGACCAAGTTTTAGTTTTGCAGTAACGCTAAACTATGCCCTAATGCTGCACACACCCATGACATTCACATATAGGTGGTGGCCATAAAACTATGATAACTACATGTCCCAGCATGCCTCACAAACAGGGGCGTGCCTAACAGGCCTAATTGTATTGAAATAATGAAGGGACTACACACTCTAGCTACCGTGAACACGAACTACGGTTCGAAACGCGTAGGTGTTTTGTAACGTTTTGAAAAATAAAGAAACTGCAACAAAATCAAGGCGAGTGCGGCGAGTTTTTGGTATTTCATGCCAATTGGGACACTGCCCTGGTCCCGTCGCTGGCACCGGCTGAGAAGCGCTCCCGCTGCGACAGGACAATTCGTATGAATATATATATATATATATATATATATATATATATATATATATATATATATAGAGATATATATATATATATATAGCTCCAAATCCCTTCAACTTCCCAGACAGAACAAGACAGCACTCGAGGATGAAGGTTTCAACGCGCTAGATTTTATTCAGCGGAGGGGTGCACACAGACGCGTTTCGGCGGTCTGCCTTCGTCAGTGTGTGATATATATATGTATGTATATATATATATATATATATAGATATATATATATACATACACACAAATTCCAGTTCCTGGACACCAACACGAGGACTCCGGTAATAGTTTTAAAAGATTCTCTTTATTTTTGGATATATATATATATTTATTTTTTCAACAGCCCCCACAAAGATGAGCAAATGCAGGCCCTCCCGGTAAACAGCATAATCTTTATTCATTAAGTAATTCCACGATGTCCATCCTGACGCGATTTGGCTGTACATAGCCTTTGTCAAAGTCATTTTTTGTTAGATTTTTTTTCTATTTAAAGAAACAGTACAATAGACATAGAAAACAGCATAACCATTCTCATTATGCTTTTCTACAAATGCAATCTGCTTGCTCACCTTACACAATTCGTATTTCAATGCAATATCTATATTTTTATACTTCTTTCAAAAAGTTAATTAATTTTACACTTTTCTTTTACAATTGTTTATTTATCCAAAAGCAAGCCTCTTTGGCACCATCATAGCAATCTAACAAAACCTGGGCCGGGAGTCAAAGGTAGGAAGCATGCTCTTGGGTCAATGCCCTACAACTCATGGATTGCATCGTAATACCAACACAAGGTCAAGCCTTTAACAATATACAAGGCATGGCCACTCTCATACTGGCAACTCATCAAAAAGCAAACACATAAATATTAATTCATTTATCTGGGTAAAACTGTAGGGATATCTATAGAAAAGTAAATACTAAAGATGGTGGGATATGATTCCTAATAGATCAATTGCCATAAAATATATATTATATAAATCATAGCAGGTTAATTCATTATCCCAATGTTAACGTTAAAACATCCCATCATACCCATAAATACAATAAATAACTATACATGTGCAAAACTTGATAGGTATACGTAAAGTGCCAAAGTGTCACATAATCTTAAACTGGGAAATAACATCACAGTATATAAAGTGCTATAATGCGGGAATCACTCACATATTGCACTGCCTGTCTTTCAACCCAATTAAAACTGTGAAAAAACTGCTCTGCATATATTAAGAGTGCCTAAGTGCAAAAATAGCTTAAACATAGAAATCAGTAATGTCCTAATATATAAGAGAAATACTCCAATGATAAGGATTGAACTGTATCTCTTGATATGGGTTTCCCTTTTTTCAAACACATATGAATTCCATCATATAGCCATAGTCATGTTAGTCAATAACTACACAATATATCAAAGCTGCAAATGTGCCCGGTATCCTTGACTTACGAATCAGGACCAACCTTATATGTAAAGTGCAATGGTTCAAAAATCTAAAATCATCTTCCCATTGCTCAATATTACAATAACTAAGATCCATTAACATTTCAATATTAAAACAGGACGAGGCATAATCCAGGATATTGAGAGAGGATCAAGGCAATGTATCAGTTCAGTTCAGTTTGAAAGCTTTATTCGATTATTCAGTAAACAATCATAAAAGCACACAGAATATTAGATACAGCACCAATAAAAATTGTTAAAACGATTACAGTATAATACATGATTTAAAACAATTCAAGGGGAAGAAATATAATAGACATGGAAGCAATTAATGCAGGAAGAACACAATTAGAATTCTAGGCTTTTTCTAGTGGACATTGATTTTAGAATAAAAGTTGCAGTATAAAAACAGACATCCGGAACATCAAGTGCAAATAAGAGTCTCATAGCAGTTGTAACTGTGAACACAGAGTATTTCTTAAAAAGGGGTTTAAGATAGAAAGTACGGAGATGCAAATACAAGGGGCATATTAGCATAAAGTGCAGCGTGCTCTGTTTAGTGGTTCAGTCACATGGGCAGGGAGTCAACGTATGTTTTTTCATCCGGGGGAATGCCACCAGGTTATGAACAATACCTAATCTCAACCTAGTAAGAACAAACTGGTGAGATTGCTTAGTAATTACTTTTAGGTACTTTGGGATGCCATAACCAGCCACATTGTTAGATATATAAAATAAATGTGTGGTAAAGCGGCTACAGAGTTCTTTACGCAGTTTGGATTTATCCCCCAAAAAGACACGTTTGACCTCCTGTTTAGATATGTTGGTGGCACTTACAGGGTCACTAAAAACATCCAGATCAAACACTTCTTTATAAGTAGTCAGGACATATTTTAGCCAAGGGATCTGACTGACTTTATCCAGGCGAAGACAATCTTGTATTATTCGCCTGGTAAAGCCTGTTTCATCCTTGGCCCAGATTGACCTCCAGGCCATGAGGGGCCTCAATCCAGTTAAATCATTCAGATATTCCAACCCCACCTCATTATGAATCAGTTCGGTAGATACCGAAGTTGGGAGACAAAGAAGCCTCTTTAAAAAAGTATTTTCGGCAACTTGCAATTTCCCTTGTTGGCAGTGTCCCCATACACCCGAACCGTAAAGAGCAACTGAAGCGCATCTATGCCGGTAGACATTTAGCATATCAGGTGTGCGACAACTGCTTAGTTTTGAGGCAAATCGAAAAACTCCTGAGGACCCCTTGTCCATCTTGGCCTTAATGTTAAGTAACTCTGGGGCCCACGAGCCACTGTTGCTGAAGGTAATTCCTAAATAGCAGAATTTGTCCACTACTTCAATTCTGTGATCCTTAAACTGGAACGGTTTAAGCTGTTTCACCATTTTCCCGCAAGCCATGATAAAAGTTTTAGAATTATTAATTTTTAATTTCCTCCCCTTTATAAAATCATAAAAATGGTTCATTAATCTTTGCAGACCAATTGGTGTTCTCGAGAGTAGGACAGTGTTGTCTGCGTAAAGCAGTACCGGAATAGATTGACCCTCTACTTGGGGAGCATCTGCTTGGACCTTCTTCAAATCAGAGTCCATGGCATTTATAAAAAGGGAGAAAAGTAACAGGGCTAAAACACAACCTTGCCTGATACCAGATTATCTTCTTTGTACATTCCCCGCTTGGCCAAAGCGAAAAATTGCAGCAGGGGCTCCCATTTCGAGTAATGTGGACCACAAAAGAGCGTGAGCCACCAGGTCAAAGGCACTGGTAAGATCTGCGAAGCAGAGAAATAAAGAGCCCTGTTTAGCTTTAGGGTATTTCCCGATGATTAGATCTAAATTGATACACTGCTCAATAGTGCCAAGACCCTTGCGGAAACCAAATTGGGAATCCGCAAGGATACTATTGGCTTCAGCCCATTCCTCCAGACGTAATAATAGGACCCTACTCATAATTTTCAACAAAGAATCTAGGAGGGAGATAGGGCGGTAGTTCTTGGCCTCTCCTCTATCTCCCTTCTTATAAATTGGCAAAATTATGGATTCGCCCCATGTAGAGGGTGTACTTTCTTTGACGGAGACATTAAATACCTGGGTCAGGAGTGGGCTCCATAACGATAAATCAGTTTTATACAGATCGACTGGAACTTCGTCCCGTCCTGGGGCCTTCCCTCCCTTGCTGTTGCAGATAGCATTATCAACTTCTAGTAATGTAATCTCCAGGGGTAAGTTAGACCCAATAATGTCAGCACTTAAACTAACATGGTCCACCCCGGCCGGGTCAAAGATTCCGGTAAAATATTGGACCCAGCTATCCTCGCTGACCTGAGCTGTTAAAACTGGAAATTCCTCCTTTTGGAGGAACGGGCTGTTAACAGTACTCCAGAATAATATATACTATCTCGCAGCTCCGCCGCTTTAGTCAAGTTGTCCCACGCTTGTTCCCTAAGCTCCTGTTTTCTACGGGTCAGATGGAGTTTGTAAGTTGCCCTAAGAAGTTTTTCGGCTTCCCTATCTCTAGGGTGGTTTGAGAGTGCCCTCTTTAGTTCTTGTAAAGAGTTCGTGCAGGCTCTGTCAAACCATCCTACAGTTGCCCTCTTAGTGTTAGCAGTAGAAATGGTGAGGGTCCTTTTAATAATATCGCCAAGTTTTTCAAATTCAGCGATAGTGCACGATGGAGCTGCATCGTCATCAAGACAGCGAAACAGTTCGTCAGAGCCAGCTACCACTATTTTTCGCAGCAACTTATCAGAGTTTTCCCCGCACCATTTGATCCGAATACCATTCTGCCTGCAAGGGATAATTTCATCAACAATCCTACGCTTAGATGAAGACTTAGTCCCCCAAATGGATGTCGACATGGTAATGGCATTATGGTCACTTAGGCCTAAATCAACAATTTCGGGAACAGCACAATAAGGGGCAATGTTTACTGAAACCAATCAATAACAGAGGCTGAGTTCCTCCCTACAAAAGTCGGTACAATGTTACCTTCTCTATCTTTAGCAGGCTGATGAATTAACAAATCAGAATTGAGCATAAACGTATTAAGGGAGTCACCATAAGTGGTATGGATAAAATGAGCCCGGTCCTCCCCATTAGCCCTGTCAAAACCACATACATTTGTGAAAGAGTGGGGACAAGTACGAATATTAAAATCCCCTCCCCAAATGATATCATAAGGATTATGAATATCCCTACCAGTTTTCATAACAGCTGTCTCAAGATCATTAACAACACAAGTGCTCGTGGGAACAAACATATTGTTATAGTGATTAATTAACAAAATATCACGACCCCATCTTTGTTCCAGCCAAAATATTTGCGAATGTGATCCTACAGTAGAATGGGACTTCACGCGTACTGGAAAGTTAACAGACAGTAGAATCACGAGCCCACCTTTTGCCCTGCCCATAGTGGACTCTTGCGCTAGACAGTTGTAGGACACAAAGCCATCAAAATGGATCTCGGCCGTAGACCAAGTCTCTTGTAGACAGAGGATGTCAAAGTTGGAAATGGATTCCCTCCAACCAAGAGACGACACCTTCTGGCGCCAACTGGCAATATTCCAACTCAATATTTTATAGCCAAGGTCACAGGGGTGCGCCTCAGGGATCACAAGATCACTTGGGGGTACTGGGTTTAATAATGACTCCTCATAATTAACAGAGGAGACCAGTGAGTGGAGTATGTCCGGTTGGTCTACATCCTGTATTCTCTCTATGGGATTAACGGTAGTAAGGGGCACGGGATGAGATAGCTCCGAGGGGTCTACAACTACTGGCATGCGCTCTACATGCCACTTCGACCGTTAATACTTTACTCAGGTCAGAAGCGGAGGACTGTGTCATTGTTAATGACTGGGTAACTGGGGGTAGTCAGTCGACAGCATCCAGACAACTGAACCGGTTATAGGGGGGCATTCAGCGGCATGTAAGCCGGTCTTACTTCATGTCTTCTATTTCTAGCCCTCCGCTCAACCCTGATCCAGTCATCCCTTCCTCTACCATAGATCAAACCATTGGGTGGAAAGAAGAAGGACAAGGGAAGGGTCTGGATGGTGGAATCAAATGATCTATTAAAACCCGCACAGATATGGGAAACGGGATGGGAGGCGCTAGGGGGCGCACAGCGTAATGGCTGCCTGAGCTGCAGCTCCGCCGGGCGATCGGCAGTTGTGTGATCTCTAGCTGTCGCCGCCCCCGGTACCCGCTCTCCGGGCACGTCAACAGGTGTGGGAAGATGAGCGGCAACGTTTGATGTGCACAGCGCGCACCGAAAATCGACTTTTGCGGAGTTCTCGCATCGAACAGTGTTCGAGCGCATTGCCTGCCTGACAAGATGGCCGCCGCCGGAGGACACACGAGAGATACGTAAGGGGCCGCCAGCGCAATACCACCTTCCTGCACCAGCGACACCACCTCGAGGGTAGGGACCTGCTCATTATCCCTTTTGCTGTCTGCATTTCACCTCTTAGGACCACGGAGGGCCAGGTGCTGCTGTAACTGCGCCAGGCGGGCTGCCTGACAAGATGGCGGCGGCGACTATCGGAGTGGGGGAAGATCGACTTTTCACCGGTGGACGATCAACCGTCCCAAGATTGTGGTACTGACAAAGTGGCCGCTACACTGTTGGGGTCCTGTAACGCTGTCAACCTAGCAGTATCTATCGGAGTGCCTGTGGCTTGGTTTGTGCTGTGGCGACCGAGCAGCGCGAGGAAGTAAGAACACGCGCCAAATGCCCATGACCTCTGGGGCAGTGAGGCCTGAGCCGTATCCGGCTCTTCAGCGCTCTGCAGCATATCGCCGCAATTACTAAGGCGCTCTACAGGATCTCCGACCTCACAGCCCTGCGCAACCACATGTAAAAACTGCAGACAATCTCCCTAATACTCACGTGGATAGGTGGCTGGAAGGAGGGCCCCCTTCTCATCCTAGAGGTGGTACAGAGTGCGGTTTCAGTGCGCTCTATCCGATACACCACGGCGACCACGACCAGAATCACAAGGGCATCTGGGCCCGCACACAAGAAGACAACATCTCCAGTCAGCACCATGGGCAAGCCAGACAAGCAACAGCCGAAAATCTCCTTTGAGAACAGAAAACCGACGAAACCAACAGAAGATGTGGTGGAGGATAGCGACACTGCCGGACCTGCGACCAACAACAACATAGAGAAGATCCTTCTAGCGATTCAGTCCAACTTGCAGGATATTAATGGCAAACTGGACAATCTAACTTGCAGAATGGACAGCATGGCGGCGAGGCAGGAGAAACACGGCGAGCGTCTGGATGAGGCCGAAACCCGAATATCTGCGGTTGAGGACGAAGCACGAGCCTCCACCTCCAAGTGCACAGGTATGGAACGTCTCCTGGAGGTGATCAGAGCGAAGGAGGAGGACTTGGAAGCGCGCTCGAGGCGCAATAACATACGTATTACAGGCCTGCCGGAGACTACCAACACGGGGCGCATGGAGATCTACGTTGAAAACCTGTGCAAAGATCTATTTGGTGCGGAGGCCTTCTCGCCACTTTTCATCGTGGATCGAGCCCACAGATCACTGGCCCCGAAACCACAGCCGGGCGCCACTCCGAGACCAATTGTGGCGCGGATTCTTAATTACCGCGACAGAGACACGATCCTTCGACTTGCGAGAGAAAAAGGGAAAATCCAACACCAAGGTAACTCCCTGGAGTTCTACCCCGACCACACAGTTGCGGTCCAACAGGCCCGGAAAGAATACACTACAGTGAAGGCCAAACTGCGAGAGTTGAACATTGTGTACTCCATGCTATATCCAGCAAGACTCCGAGTGGTGTGGCAGGAGAAAGCGATTGTATTAGCGACACCGAAGGCGGCACAAGATTTTGTTAAAAAGGTGCAGCGTGAGATGAAAGACAGATCACAAAATGAACAACGCCCGGACTCGGACTGAAGACGCTAGACTGTTTCCATGCCGGCCAGTGGTGAGTTGGATTGTGCTGATGGCTTGTGACAGTTAGTATTGGGCCGCTAGTGCAGGCGCTGGTTGGCAAACATGGCGCCGACTCCATGTGTACAAGGTTGTGGGGGAACAACTGTGCAGACTGAATGCCTGGGTGGTGGGCATGCGATGGAGCGACCGAGACTGAAGCTTATCAGTTTAGTGTTAATTTTGACTATGGCGTGAGGCTGCCCCACACGCTCATGCCCTCACACCCCGCACTAGGCTGGTTTATGATGACGGGTCATTATGGCGCCAACTTCCCTGGCACGTACCGAGCAGTCCGATTCACATCCTCCACATTTAACTGCTGTTGCTTCTCTTGTAAGCGTTGCAATGGGGTGGCCATGTGGCCCCGATGCCATCTGGACTGCAATTACTGGTGGGAGGAATGATAAAGACTATGCACCAGCTCTCGCACACCGACAATCTACTTTGACTGCGATCTGCCTGCTTGCTGTGTGGGGCGCACCGAATACAGGGCATGGTTGCATGGATTGCTAGCATGCGTTATAGCATGGCCGCAGGTGCTGCGCTGGTGGGACCAACATGGCATTGATTTCCTGGAATAAGAACCGTGAGGCCGGTGCGGCAGCATCTCCCTGTTTGGTTGGAGGTGACATGCTGGGGCGATATGATTGCTTTCTGCTCTGCAGGATTCACCTTGCTTATGTATTGTGACCGCCCCGTACTATCATACCCTCCCTCCTGCACTGCTAACTAATAGTGGCGGCCAGAAATGACACCTATTGATGGTTTGTTCTGTTGAGCGAGCTCACTCTGGGCGCGCTGCTGAACCATGTAAGATATTAGCTGCCTACTATACACCCGATTCCACATGCCTCAACCAAATGACACCCTTAACATGTTGGATATGCTATGGAGGCGGACGACAATGTGGGAAGGTGGGGATCAGCTATTTGATGCTTGAATACTGAAGATGCGGGGGGATGGTGCTGCGCCGGGCATGTTATGATCTTTTGAAACGCTGTTGATGTGTTGTTGGGGGGCGGTGGGGGTGGAGATAGATGATCACTTAAATTGCGTATCACACAGTTTGTCTAGCATCGCCCGCACCCATCTACCGGGTGGAGAGTTGTGCTCCTGGCGGACCTCCGTGAGGGTATAACCCACTAAGAGTTCGATTTGGGCACTATAGTTATGGTTCTATGTTCGAGGGAATGGTGCACTGATGGGGTAAGGCTTCGGCAGGTTGGGGTTGCTGGAGTGGGAGGGATAAGGGGTGGGGGGTTCCTTGAGTGTATGCATAGACCGAAAGAGTGCGATAAGCCTCTTCTTTTTTGTTCTCCGTTGGTTCTGCCTGCCGATACACCGGCTGGGCTTCCTGCTGGGGAGCAGCTGGCACTTCCTGCACTGTTGAAATGGATGACTTTTTCATGCTTTGTATTGACAAATTTGGATGGGTTCGAGGGATGCGGGTAGGAGAATCTTGAACATACTCACCTGGAACATTAGAGGGTTCTCACGACCTCGTAAGATCAGGCAGGTATTCGCTAGCCTGGCGAGATGGAATGTGGACATAGAGTTCCTGCAGGAATCACACCTAGCGCCACACACACACGCTCACTTGGGATCGCGGTGGGCGGAGGCAGTGTACAGGGCCTCATATTCTTCCTACTCTAGAGGGGTGGTCATCTTGATAAAGCGGGGGGTGGGATTTGAGCCTCAACATATTACACAGGACCCGTCTGGAAGGTTTGTGTCGGTTTCAGGCACACTGAGAGGTCAGCGAGTGACATTGCTGAACGTATATGGTCCAAACACGGACGCCCCGGAGTTCTTTCGAGAAATCTGGGACCACCTGCAGAAACATAATGGCACACACATATTATGTGGAGGTGACTGGAACATAACCCTGCGGGACGGCTTGGACCGCTCATCTAATTCCCTGGAACAGCACAAGCAAGCGCGCCTAATGGTAGGTCACATGATGAAAGACCTGGGGTTGGCAGACCTTTGGAGGCTGAAACATACAGACACACCTGGGGCCACGCACATAACCGCTTCACACAACAGCTGGTCCAGGCTGGACTACTGGTTAGGCACTAAGGACTTGGCACTGTGGGCTCGTCACCTTCAGGTGCTGCCCCGCACACTTTCAGATCACAACCCCGTCCTACTGCAGTTGGAAATCCCACGTTACACGCCCCCTCCTTTTCAATGGCGCTTTAATTCACGTGCCCTCACTGATACGGTGTATGCAGACACCATTAAAAAAGCGATAAAGAACTATTTTGAAATCAATGCTCCAACGACGGAAGACCCGTGTCTCTTATCGGAGGCATTCAAAGCCACGATCAGGGGGGTCTGCATTAGCACCACCATAGGGGTTCTTAAAGATATCAGAGGCCAAATACACAGATGCGAACGGCAGATGAGAGACCTGGAGTCCATGTACGAAGCCACTCAAGATGTCTCCCTTCTGTCTAAATTGCGCGAAGTACACACTGAACACGCGGACTTTCTTGACGCGGAAATGAAGTACCTGAATCGCACACATGTGGCTAGAGCCTTTGGAGAGGGGGGTAGACCTGGGGCTGTGTTGGCTCGGAAAATCTGTGAGGGCCGTGGCCCGACAGCAGTACTCAGGGTGAAGTCCAAGGAGGGTGTGCCGCAAACACATGCTGCGGACATATTGAAATGCTTTGTAGATTCCTTTGGGTCACTCTATCAGTCGAAACCCACTGCCCCAGCGGCCGACACATATGACTATTTACACGATGTGGCAATTGGCTGGCTGTCAGATGCGCACAGGGAATATCTGGCCAGACCAATCACGGCGGAAGAGGTGACTGAGGTGATAGGTTCGTTGCCGAATGGTAAGGCGCCTGGCCCTGATGGGTACACCTCGGAATTTTATAAACAATATGCAGACATTGTCGCACCGCACTTGGTGGACATGTACGGCGCCTCATTTGAAAAGGCGTTGCTCCCCCCCACGTTTCGCGAAGCCATGATCATCGCGCTCCTCAAACCGTCTAAAGATCCAGAGGAATGCGACTCGTACAGGCCACTGTCGCTCATAAACGTGGACTCAAAAATCCTTGCAAAACTTATAGCGAAGCGGCTGTCTCCTCTGATGACCAGTCTGGTCCTACCGGACCAATCCGGCTTCGTGCCCTCTAGATCAACCACGCATAATACTAGATCCCTGTTCGCGCTCTCACACTACCTGCAACCCTCGGTCAAAGCGGTGGCGGTCATGCTCGACGCGGCAAAAGCGTTTGACTCCATTGAGTGGCGTTATATCATGGGTACTCACAAACTTTCTCTCGGGGGCCAAATTTACAGTGTGGTTTGTGTCCGAGGGCCGCACCGGTGGGGGCGGGGTCAGTGAGGAAGGGGGCGGGGTCAGTGGGGAAGGGGGCGGGGCTAGAGCAACAAAAAAAACTGCAACCATGAGGTTGATCACAGGTCCCTGCAGCAGACGCCTTCGTCCACTGAGCCACCAGACCCAGCATACACACATCTCTCTCTCTGTCTCCCTCCCTCTCTTTCTCACTCTCTCTCTCTCCCTCCCTCCCTCTGTCTCTCTCACTCTGTGTCTCTCACTCTGTCTCTCTCACTCCGTCTCTCTCACTCTGTCTCACTCTCTCTCTTTGACTGTCTCACTCCCTCACTCTGTTTCCCTCTCGCTCACTCTGTTTCCCTCTCGCTCACTCTGTTTCCCTCTCGCTCACTCTGTTTCCCTCTCGCTCACTCTGTTTCCCTCTCGCTCACTCTATTTCCCTCTCGCTCACTCTATTTTCTTCTCCCTCACTCTATTTCCCTCTCCCTCACTCTATTTCCCTCTCCCTCACTCTATTTCTCTCTCCCTCACTCTATTTCTCTCTCCCTCACTCTGTCTCCCTCTCTCTCCTTCTCTCTCCCTCATTCCCTCTGTCTCCCTCGCTCTCCTTCCCTCTCCCTCTCTCTGAGGTCTCCCTCTCTCTGAGGTCTCCCTCTCTCTGAGGCCTCCCTCTGTTTGCCTCCCTCTCTCTGCCTCCCTCCCTCCCTCTCCCTCCCTTTACCTCCCACTCCCTCCCTCCTTCTCCCTCTGCCTCCCTCTCCCCCTCCCTCTGTCTCCGTGCCTTTCCCTCCCTCAGTCTCCCTCCCTTTCCCTCTCACCCTTGCTCTCCCTCCCTATCCCTGCCTTTCCCTCCCTCCTTCTCGCTCTCCCTCCCTTTGACTCCCTCCCTCCGTCTGCCTACCTTTCCCTTCCTCCCTCTCCTTCACTTCATATGGTCTTGGTACTCTGGGGTGCCTTGCAATATCCTTGTAATGCAAATCACAGGGTACTTTATTTCTTATAATATATGGTGACTCCATCACCCTTCCCACACACTGCTTAAAGTCCTTGGGTTGTTGCACTTTCATATGAAATCAATAGTATGTTTGCTGACCTGATGAATAAAAGTCACACCTGTACCACAAAATTAAACACACCAAAGGGCAGTTAGACTTTTTTGCAAAAAGATATTGGAATCAGTTTAATACATGTCAGATTTTTTTAAAATGTTGTAGTGCAGAAGCAATATGCATGGACAGAAACAGAGATGATATATTTTTCCATCATTTCCTAATGCATGCATATATATGCTGCCATAAATGTCTCCGTTCTACGGATCATTGTGCATTCAGAAAATGCGAGGTTTAGTTTTTGCATGTTTAAATTGCAGCTTTAATAATGCTCCATGTCCTCCCTTTCACCTTTGCCGCTGGTTCTGGCAGCGGGCGTGATGTCAGAGCTCAGCTGTAATAAGGCATTACAGTTGATCAGCTATGTCAGTTCTTTTTCACAGGCGACTAGAGATGTCACAAGTCGCCTACCATATGGAAATCAGAGACACGCTTTAATATAGGGATTCCAGTCTCTCCTATATTATAAACGCCCTTTTAATGTTATACTAATGTTGTACAAAATGAGCGGGCGCATTAAAATCCACCCCCTGCCCCTCCCATCTTCCCCCTGAAATCTGCTCATCATAAATAAAGCGCAGGTTCTGAAATACGGCTGGCGAGTTATTATTCAACATTAAATGTGCTCGACAAAATGCTGCCTGATGGGATCGGAAAGTGGGCCCTGTCACAAAGATAGCACCAAGTAGAACCACTGACCTTTTGCAGGAATACACTCACTTCTTTGTAGGGTACTGCAGTGGGTCTACATTAGCCAGTGCACAGAGGGTGCACAACTTCAGCCAATGGTGAGTGGGGTTGCGTTACAGCTGGCAGGCTGAGGTACTTCAATTTGTATGAGAGAAAATGTATTTGCGTACCTAGACCCCAATTTTGTGGGTTATAGACGTGGCTGATCGCTAGTCAAAAAGGTTTCTTTGCTTGTAAGCTGAATTTAAATACTAAAACATCCTTAACCATCAGATTAGGCAAGCACTAGTTAACGAACTGGTGGTTGAGTATAATGCAAAAATACCCAAGGGCAACAACAGTACCTTCTGGCTCCAACAGATGTTTCAACAACTGCTCTTATTTTTCAGGAGTAAGGTTCAGAGCTTCATCTCTGCGAACAGCTCTCCCCGAGAATTAAAAGGAATGAATTGTAATTACACCAAACGCAAAGGGCGAGCTGTCCCCATAGATAGCCATCCATCACACCGCAGATTCCCCCAGGGACACAGAGGTCAAACATTGGTCACGGGCCTTACTCTGTCCCAGGTGGGACAGTGGCACCACATTACTGAAAATGCTGAAATAGCATTGGGCAGGGTCGGCTTTAGCGTTAGTAACCTCCTTTTCGAGAGCCGTTGTTGCCCCCCCTTCCCGCCTTCTCTAAGGATGCCTTCACTATTTCCTTTCAGTGCTTCCCCTCATTTCTTTAAAGCCACCCTCTCGCAGTGAACTGTTATTATTGCGATGCCCATTCTAATGTAGGGTCACAGAGCGCTTTACATAAAACGCACATTATTCAGTCAATGAATCCTACAAGAGGGTAAATCCTTCTCCTTCCCTCCCATTCGCTTCTTTCCCTCCTTGTCTGCCTCCCTTTCTCTCCCGCCCTCCCTCCCCCTCTCTCCCTCTGTCGAGTGGCGCTCTGGTTGCAGACAGACTTTAAAAAAAAAAAAACCTCGGGTACGATATTTACAAGGTCCGCGGGCCGCCAGGGAAGGCTTGCCGGGCCGCCACTGGCCCGCGGGCCGTACTATGAGTACCCCTGCGTTATATGATCACCGTCCTGAATAGAATGGGGTTTCCCAAACGGTTTGTGCAGTGGGTCACCTTGCTTTATACGAAACCGCGCGCCAGGGTTAGAATCAATGGCTACGTTTTGGAACACTTTGCTATTGAGCGAGGGACGAGACAGGGATGCCCGCTCTCACCTCTATTATTCGCACTAGCGCTGGAGCCTCTGGCCTGTCTGGTAAGGCAGAACTACAGGGACTCGGCGTTAAACTTTATAGCAAGGCCGCTTCACATATCGTTATATGCGGACGACATGTTACTCTATGTCCGTGACCCCGAGACTCACCTAAACTCACTACTCAGGGAGTACATCAGATTCGGAGGACACTCAGGGCTGGCTATAAATTGGGCCAAATCCTCTATAATACCCCTCACTGACACCACCTCCCCCTTTGCTGTGGATTTCCCGCTGGAATGGCAGCAAGACCCGATCAGGTATTTGGGGGTTATGTACCATAGAGATCCAGAGGAGGTGCTAAGAGCGAACTACGGTGTGGTACTCTCGAAGCTGGAGGACAGCATCCAGCGCTGGATACATTTGCCCCTGTCGTTAGCCAACAGGATAGCTATTGTTAAAATGAACGTACTGCCCAAATTGCTATACCTGTTTAACAACATCCCAATCACACCGCCACAGGCTATATTCCGTCGCATTAACTCACTGGTGAGGACACTGATATGGGCTGGCAAGCAGGCCCGTGTGGAATTACAGACTCTTACACTCCCGTTCGCGCAGGGTGGTTTCAGTGTGCCTGATTTCCTCCTATACTACCTCTGCGCGCAGGCGCAATTCGCGGCGTACTGGTACCATGCGGTCCCATACCTCACGCATGCAGCTATAGAGGAGAGTGACGCGCATCCTGTTCCCCTCTCGGCAATAATTTCACATACGCGACCCCCGCTACATGCTAGGGATATTAATACGGTGGATACAACGGTAAAAGCTTGGCATAGGTTAGGGCAGTTAGCTCATAAAACCCCGCTATATGCACCGGCCATGCCCTGACATCATCATCAGGAGCTGTCAGTCACCAGGGAGAGTGTCGGGATGTCCCTACTGAGTAGAGCTGGTATTGACAAGATGGGGGATGTGTTTCTAGGAGGCACATTCATAGGCATAGACCAGTTGAGCTACATCCAGAACCAAACTCCCATGTTTCACTTTACATATTACAGACTCACCAGAGCTTTGAGAGAGCACTACCCGACGTTCCCATCGGAACCGGAATGCCTTGCTCCGCTACAATTATTGATCACAACTAACGATTTATCCCACCTAGTGTCCAGACTTTATTCAGCTGCACAATCAGAATTAGCGGGACACACGATGAAGGCCAGGGGGCGGTGGGATGCACTATTGGACACGCCATTAACGGACGAAGAATGGACTAGCACTTGTGCCCTGACACAAATACTGACACCCAATGGCAATTTAAGAATTATTCATTTTAAATTCCTGCACCAAATTTATTACACGCCGACAAAATTGCTTAGATTTGGGTTGCAGGAGGAAGACAGGTGCAAAAGGTGTAATGGGGAGGGAGCAGGCTTTGCACACCTAGCATGGGACTGTGCCAAGATAGCAAGTTACTGGGAGGAGGTAACAGCCACCTTGTCTGTAATTTTGGAGGAAGTGGTGCAATGTACGCCCAAAGTTTGCCTGCTGGGTATAGTGCTACAATTCAGGGCGGTGAAACGCAAGTTCTGTGCCATAGCCTCATTGTTGGCAAAGAGACAAGTGGCGCAATGTTGGCACAGTAGAAAGGTACCGAAGATGAAAACATGGTTGCATGACATGTCCACATGCCGTGACAGACTACAAACTTATGAGGAGCAGTTGCCGGCGAAATCCAGGCCCAAAAATATCTGGGGTTATTTAGAGGAATACCTCGCTTCTATACAGGATGATGTAGAGAACCTACCCCTGGATTGACTCGATGGTAAACATGTGCAGGTAATCACCCGAGAATGAGCCAAGCGACGGCAGGACCTTGAAGGGAACCGAACTATCATAACAGCTGAAGAGTAACAGTTAAGATTGCACTGTACGGTCTAAGTTGGGGGAATGTTGTTCTGTTGTTCTTCGTTATAAAATGTGAAAATGTAAGACTCAGTACATATGCCAGCTAAGTAACCATGAGTGGGGCATGCGGACGAACTTCGCCACACATAGCAGAGCTGTATCTGTGTAATGACCATGTCTGATGATGGTTACTGCATTAAGCGTAGCGAGCCGGCCCCAGGGTTGTAGGCTCATGCTGTGTCAAATGCTTTGTGTTAATAAAGGTCTTACGCAAAAAACAAAAACAAAAAAAGATATGGGAAACGGTTCTGGGGTCTCTAAAATTAACAGTTATACAGTCCCCATTAACGGTTTTACCCAGCCAGGGCACCCTTCTTACCATGATAATTTCATTATGAAGGTGAGCCGGCAAAGGTCTATTCCAGTTAAGCCACCTAACTACCTTACTTTTTAGCACGTGAAAAGTTTCAACTTCCCTTACTTCCAAAGTGGGGGCTCCCGCTAAGACAACCATAAAGCGATTTGCTTCTGGTGGAAGGTCTAGCAAGTGTGGTCTGGAGGCTCTATGCTCTTTTACTGGTGAGCCTACTTGACCATCATCGGTTATCCCATGGACTTTGCCATCACCCGATGGAGGCGCAGATATTTGCTGAGAGGGTACGGTATTCACCGGGTTAGGGCCCTGAGAGCCTGGGGGTCTACAGGTAAGTTTATGGGCCTCACTATCTGGTTGGACGGCAACCCCCCCCAGGATGGGGTACGGGGACAGGGATGATAATCGGCTTGCAAGACTTATTGGAATTCGCTAATATGGCAGCTGTGGCCTTCTCTACATTTGACAGTCTAAGTTCAATTCGCTCCAGTTTGGCTTCTAAGGGAAATAAAATCGATTTAAATAAAGCACCTATACTTTCAATTGATAGAACTTTGCTAGGCAAATTAAGGGAAGGGGATTGGGTTAAAACGATTGGACGGGAAGTAATATCATGCTGTAACTTAGCTGATTTTGCCTTGCTTCCATCTTTCTTATTGTAAGCCCTCTTTCTTTTGGAGATAGCTCCTTCTTTAACCCCCTGTGACAAAGTATTATTAACAGTAACAACTTAATCAGGAGAATTAGATACATGATTATCAAGAATTAGATTGATTTCAGGGAGTATCTCATTGACTAAAATGTCCAATTCCTGTGTAACATGTTCATCTCCTTCGGGGATAGTAACTTGACCAGCCACACAGGGAACAGCATTAACAGTATCTAGAAATCTTTCTGGCGTTTTGGCATTAGCAATTGTCCCCAAGGAGGTTCTTTTAATAGCCGATAATTCTTGAGACAGTCGTTTTTCCAGGACAGAAATTTCGGTGTCAATAATAAAGTTGCTCTAATCAGGAATTTTTCCATACCTCCCACTGTAGACCCTCCGGCTAGCGACGTCTTACTCCTGGTTTCTCATCCAGCCATGTGGTACAGGGTTAGCAGAAAACAGGATCAAAAGGCCAAAAAAAAAAAAGGGATGGTCCGGTCTAGACCGGTCACGAACGGGCACAAACAGGCCTGCCCTTGGCCCGGGCTACGCCCCGTGCTCCGTCCCGTGGTGACGTTGTGGGCGTTCTTTACGTAGGGGAGGAGGAGGGGCGGGAAGAGGCACCAGGTGCGCGTGATGTCAGGAGCGCGAAGAACTCTGGGCCTCACAGTCCCGCTCCCCCGAGACCAACAGCAGTTCCGAGGAGCAATGCAGGGTCCGGCCCTCTATTCCACAGCAGTCCCAAGAGGCAAACAGGATGACAAGAATTGTGCGTTTGAACGTCTGGTAAGTGTGACTCCTGCCAAACGACTTCGAGCGGCACCCGAGGAGCGGGAGCCGCGAGTCGCGTTAAAAGCCCACCAGGTCAGCGGGGAGGAGGGGCGGGAAGAGGCACCAGGTGCGCGTGATGTCAGGCGCGCAAAGTACCCTGGGCCTCGCAGTCCCGCTCCCCCGAGACCAACAGCAGTTCCGAGGAGCATTGCAGGGTCCGGCCCTCTATTTCGCAGCAGTCCCAAGAGGCAAACAGGATGACAAGAATTGTGAGTTTGAGCGTCTGGTAAGTGTGACTCCTGCCAAACGACTTCGAGCGGCAATGTATCATTAGTCATTCAACCCAAATGAACTTCTAGCTCCTCATCCCTGTTAAGGCCATTTGGGAATTTCGTATTCAGATCCAGGATGTATCTCGATTCCAAACGCTTAAGATTCAGTACTCCTTTGCCTCCTCGGATGTTTGGGGGAACTCTATCATTTGCAAAGAACATCAGTAGGCCAGGATCACTATCATGTTTATCATAAAAATGCTTCGCCACAGAAAACGTGAAATCCTTCTTCCTAATTGCTTGTTGATGCTCTAGCATCCGTCTTTTCAAAGGAAAAATTGTGCTCCCTACATACAACAATTGCGATGGGCAGCTGAGTACATAAATACAGTGGTCAGTGTTACAATTAAAAAAGTATTTTATTTTAAACAGTTTTAAAAGGGAGAACATTTTTCACCATTCTGCAGGCCTTAACACATTTACACGTATAAAACTCTTACAGTGGATAGACACGTCTCAGGCTTACACCCTCCATCAAAATAGCTGTGTGTTAGATTGTCACTCAATGTCATCCCTTTTCTATATGTCACCAGGGGACACCATAGGTAAATCTTTACCAATGACATTATCGCCTCTAACTACCTGCCAGTGTTTTCTCAATATCTGATAGACTTTAGGGGACATTTGATTGCCATACCTCCCTTAGACGTTCTGTCATTGGGATAAAGCAATTGGTTTATAGAGACCGTATCTGATTTACGTTTGGCTTCCACTGGTGTCTTGGGATGATACCCTCGTTTTCAGAACCTCTGATTCATTCTTTGCACTTGTCCCTGGAATTCTGAGTCTTGGCTACAAATTCTTTTTACCAACCAGTGCCCAAACAAAGAGAGACAAAATATAAACTGTCTTGATAAAGATGGACTATCATATATAAACCATCGAAACGCATTGACACTCAAAGGACACAGCCTATCCAGTAGATATGAAACATTAAGCATATCTAGGAAGAGCTAGAAAAATTGTGAACCCAGATGTGTGATGTTTATGACAAAAATTAGTGTCTGTTTGTTGTCTCTCTCTGTGGTATAGTACCCATTAGTAGCCAGCTTGTGATCTCTCAAGTGTAGTACTATTGAGGTGCTAGACTTCCCCCTTTTCGTTTTTCCTTTTTTTATGGAATTATGTGTTTTTGGATAAATGTATGAAATACTGTTCGATGTAATATGCAAAATTATTGTTTTTAATGGGAATGAATTTTTATTATTGAATGTTATACTGTCTAGGAGGGTGTTTTTAATCAAATAATAAAAAGAAACTACAGTATCTAATCATTCTTGTAATTAATTGTGTTGGCATTAGGTGTAATTCTAATAAATGGGCTGTAATTTGTGTGAATAGCGTATATAGCAAATTGTAGTCAGCATTTTTTCCCAAGGGATTATCCTTTTTTCTACAAATTCTGTTTAACCTCAGGGTTTCACCATACGGAATGCTAACTTATAAATTAGTTGGAGGTTGACTCTTGAAATGCAAAGTACTGTTGCCAGCAGTTGTTTTATTTACCATCCTTTACTTGTAGTAAAATATCTAAGAACGAAATCTCACTGACACTCCTCTCCACAGTGAGATGTAAGTTGTATGGGTTATTTAAAATCACCACATATTCTTCTGCTTTCTGCCTAGACCCTCTACATAATAAAAATTAATCGTCAATGTAGCGGGTCCAAACAAGTGTATGTTGTATATATTCAGCATTTTCATCCGCCCAGGCCACCTGCTTCTTCCACCAGCACATAACCAAATTGGCGAAGCTGGGCGCGAAGCATGTGCCCATGGCAGTCCCCATAATCTGCCTGCAGACCCTTCCGTCATAAATGTTATCCTTCAGACAGATACAGATACCAAAGGTTACAGGGATGCTATAATTAGGAAATAGATTTTTTTTAACTTAGAAATTCGCAGAAAAAGCCAAAGGTTACCTGGATGCAATAGTTGGGCTCAGATTTTGCTTGTACAAAACAATAGAAATTCAGCAGTTGTCGTTACCTGAGACAACTAGAACGAACGCCCCTGAAATGCACAGCTTATAGCCTAACATATTACATCACTCATGACATATCCAGTAACATCACTGATGACATCATTGATGACCTCACAAATGCATTTATGTATGATAATTAAATATTACTTTATGTTAAAAAAAGTAGAAATTCACTGAAAAAAACAAAGGCTAAAGTAATGTTATAGTTAGGTGAATATATCAGTGACAGTCCCCATAATCTGCCTGCAGACCCTTCCATCATAAATGTTATCCTTCAGACAGATACAGATACCAAAGGTTACAGGGATGCTATAATTAGGAAATAGATTTTTTTTTAACTTAGAAATTCACAGAAAAAGCCAAAGGTTACCTGGATGCAATAGTTAGGCTCCGATTTTGCTTGTTCAAAACAATAGAAATTCAGCAGTTGTCGTTACCTGAGACAACTAGAACGAATGCCCCTGAAATGCACAGCTTATAGCCTAACATATTACATCACTCATGACATATCCAGTAACATCACTGATGACATCATTGATGACCTCACAAATGCATTTACGTATGATAATTAAATATTACTTTATGTTAAAAAAAAAGTAGAAATTCACTGAAAAAAAACAAAGGCTAAAGTAATGTTATAGTTAGGTGAATATATCAGTGACAACATTAACGTTTTGACCAAAAAAAACAACATAGAAACTCACCAGTTATAGTTAGTAGAGCTAACTATATCTGGCGCCCCACCAGGCAGTGCTTATGATCTAGCATATTACATCACTCACAACATGTTATATGACATAACTGTTGCCCATCACTGATGACATCTCCAATGACATCACTGCTGACATCACTGATGACATCATCCAAACTTCTTTTGTACACATTGCTATATAAAAGGGTATAGCTTAACAGCTCTAAATGCAAGTACAAAATAGCTCAGAAAAATATGGGGCATCATTAATGCCATTACAGAAACAACTACCTAAGGTGTAGAAAGCATTGGTTATGTGCCACATTGAACCTATACTATACATTTCACGGGTAGCGTAGTTCACATTAACAATCAACCAAAGATATAAGGAAAACCCTCATTACCTACGATGTTCAATCTGTATACAACTGTTCCGAGAAAGTCAAGTTCCTAAAAATACTCTGTTCCAAAATGAATGACCTATTACGGACAGCTTGTATCTGTACAAACCCCTGACAGTCAATGAACCTGCATTGAGAAATTAAGTTGATATGAGTAGAGAAGTAGGTACTGTAAACAGTATTCACTCTATGGAGAGAGTTTACCCTGTACCACACTGTTAGAATGCAGGCAAATTCTAATGAGAAATACAATACAAAGTATTACAAATTATCTTCTGAGAACAGTGTACACTCAATGCATCCCTTGCAAAAGACACTAATCGTTTCAAATAAGCAACTTCAGAAGGTGCTAAAGACGATACTACCTACAGCCTTCATACTGTAGAGAAAACTGTATAGCTAGCCCATCTTCTGTAGCAAAACAAACACATGTACATAGCTTAATACCTTGTGCACACAGTCTTCTATGTTATGTAGAAATGGTCATGCTGAGACGATTCTGTCTGATAACTCAAGGATGCTTACAATTGTTAGTATGTTGTATGTAGAATATTTGCCCAAACTTTTTCTGCAGGTCTAAAAACGTGTGTGGAACTTGCTAGATGTAAGTTGTCAATTGTCACCTGTACACATGGTTACTCTTAAATGTAAATCTTTAGAACATAGTCAATATCTCTGCACATCTATAATGCATTAGGAGAAAATGCGTTTAGTAAACACTGACACCCATCAGCTGGACATAGGCTGCATAAAATTAGGTAGAAAAGTAATATGGTAGCTATGTAACTATGTAAACTGTAAAACAAACTAACACACTCACTGGATGATGTCATCAGTGATGTCATAAATTATATCATAGAATATGTCATGTAAAATATAAGGTCATAAGCAGTGCATGGAGGGGGCGCAGGTTATAGTTAGCTCTGCCAACTATAACTGGTGCATCTGTGTTTGTTATTCCAAAACGTTAATGTTGTCACAGACAAACTCACTTAACTAGAACAATACTTTAACCTTTGTCTGTATATCTTGCTGAGACAATTCTGTGTAATAACTCAAGGCTGCTTACAAATCTTAGTATGTTGTATGTAGAATATATATATATATATATATATATATATATTACCTACTGGCTATCGCCAGTAGGTATATATAGTTAGAATTTTTTCCCTATGGGACTTTTGAAAATTCTATGTCTAATAACTTTGGCGTTTGTGGACGGAATCGGCTGAAATTTTCAGGAAAATGGCACATTTTGTTTCTGAGCAGCCCCTGAAAATTTGGTGGGGTTTCGTCAAGGGGGGGCTGAGAAAAAAGGGGGGGTCCCAAAACGCGTTTTTTGCATTGAGTTTTCCATAGGGCGGTTGGACTCACTTTTAGCTCGAACGGCTGAATGGATTTGCACGAAACTTGGCAAAATTGTAGGGACTGTTAGCCCGATGTGCCTTTGCTAGGTCTCAATATATGTGCTCCAGTAGTTTTTGAGAAATTAACGTTCAAACCAAGATATATATCTGTAACAGCGCTCTGGGCAGCGATCCGGTCCGCTTACTTTTCGCTTATCGGAACTTTGCGCGCAGAAAGCTGATTGGCTCTCCGGTGTCTGTCAACATTCTAAACAGTCCGGAGCGGACGCCATCTTGTCTCTCGGTAGGATCGAGAGAGAAGAAGAGGTGGAAAACGAAGGGGGAATTTAATGAAAGGGGGCAAGGTATCCCCCTCTTGACCCCCTAGGAATGTTGTTGGGGTTATTAAAGGGTCCCGTGGGGAAAATAAAAAAAAAATGATTTTTCACGGTAGAAGCGCGGCCGCGAACTGGTAGCGAAACGGGAATTCGCCATTTTGTGCTTCGTAAATTAAATTACTAGTTATAAGTGGGTGCGGGAGACGTATCCTAATCCCCTATGTTTCCTGAGGGTGGGTGAGGAGGCTGATATATGTTGATACATCTCTTCCAGCGGCTGTGCGTGAGCTTTTTTTTTTTTTTTGCTGCGTGACAGTCCGGAGCGGCCGCCATCTTGTCTCTCGGTAGGATCGAGAGAGAAGAAAAGGTGAAAAACTAAGGGGGAATTTAATGAAAGGGGGCAAGGTATCCCCCTCTTGACCCCCTAGGAATGTTGTTGGGGTTATTAAAGGGTCCCGTGGGGAAAATAAAAAAAAAATGATTTTTCACGGTAGAAGCGCTTCACGGGCCGCGAACTGGGCCGCAAACTGGTAGCGAAACGGGAATTCGCCATTTTGTGCTTCGTTAATTAAAGTACTAGGTATAAGGGGGTGCGGGAGACATATCCTAATCCCCTATGTTTCCTGAGGGTGGCTGAGGAGGCTGATATATGTTGATATATCTCTTCCAGCGGCTGCGCCATCTTGCCTTTTTTCGAATGCCACAATTTTGTCGTGCACGGCAGCCATTTTAGATGCCAGGCTGGTCCCAGGCTATCACCTACCCCTGCGGATGTAGTTTATGGCCCCAGCTGTAGAGAATTCAGACATGCCAATCCTCCTGATTCAGGCGTGTGAGTACTGATTTCAGTGCTAGTCTCCCGCCTCCCGATTTCTGCAAGCAAAAACCCGGGGGCATATTACGAACAACTAGCTATAATTTTTGTCTATAACTTGTTTAGAGACAAAAATTATCGCCGCACATCGGCGATTTTTATCGCAGATAAACCTTGCTATTATCGCAGAAAAGTCAGCGATATTCATGTATTATCGACCTAATGCTCTTAGCCATGTTATCCACCTCCCATTGGATAACATGGCTAAGAACTGCTCAGGGCAGGTGTTAGATTTTGGAGATATTCGCGCTTAGCGCGAATATCTCCAAAAGTTGGTAATAGAAGGTAGCGATGTTAGGGACTGTTTCCAGTCGCTAACATCTTGGCACGCCACTTTGCATGTCATTAGTGATAAGTATCACTGACATGCAAAGCCGGGCCCAAGATGGTCGCTATCTCCTTTTAGGTGTCACTAACTGGTGTTAGCGACAGCTTGATAATAGGGAAATAATTTTATCTCCGCTTTCATGGTTTTTAAAGCCAAAAAAGCGGAGATAAACCCCCTTGATAATATGCCCCACGATTCCTTGGGGGTTTCAGCTGACATGGCTTGGTATTGTGTTACATGGTAATTTTTCCATGAAACGTCAGAGGGTCGATGTAGGGGTTCTAGAAGAGGTGATAAACCATTTAAGCCTCATGAACAAGCGCATGGTCTTTTAAAGATTTGTGAAGTACTCGGGGCGGCGGTGTGTGTGTGCCCTCTTTCAGGAGCGGGCGGGGGGGCACTGCCAGCAACTTGCCAGGTCAGGTAGTGTTCAACACGTGCATCACCCTTTCTCTGCCTGCTATTGCGCTCCATGCTTCGGAAAGGTAAGAAAAAGAACGTGCATTTGAGTTTGAAATGTCCGATCCTGCAGCAGCACACTTCCAAAGCCCACACATGACAATAACCCGATTCAAGGCCCCATTCACCCGTTTTTCAAAAAATAGATAACACTCCAACAAATTAAGGTTATAAAACTTTATTAACTTTTAACGATAATGAACAGAACAAAAACTAAAAACATTTAAACATTTATTAACACAAAAAGCAACAATGGTTAGAAGCTGTCTTTTGTGCGAATAGTCCCAAGGCAGCACAACGTGCAGAGTTCTGGACGGCACCCAGGTGATGTCGCCTGGGTGCCGCACTGGTTTAGGGATCCTACAATGCTGCTCCGAAAATTGGCGTGGGGCGTCCCGGGTGGGGCGGGGGGAGGCCTCGTCAGTAGCGGTCTGTTGTGCGAATAGTCCCAAGGCAGCACAACGTGCAGAGTTCTGGACGGCACCCAGGTGATGTCGCCTGGGTGCCGCACTGGTTTAGGGATCCTACAATGCAGCACAGAAAAACAGCGTGGGGCGTCCCGGGTGGTGCGGGGGGAGGCCTCGTCAGTAGCGGTCTGTGTCCAGTGTCACATGGCTGACACAACATGTACGACAGGCACCCAGGTGATGTCCAGTAAACTGCCGCACTGGTTTTGGTATCCTACAATGCTGCTCCGAAAATTGGCGTGCGGCGGCCCGGGGGGGGGGGGGGGGGGGGGGAGGCGGCGTGAACGGGCCTCCCCAGGTGGCGGCCATCTAGCTGAGTTGCGCTCGCTCTTGCGGCCACAGCGTCTCGCTCACCATGTTGTGGAGTTGCTCCCACTCTTGCAGTGCAGCGATAGGCGGCTGCCACATGGCTGTCAAAATGGCGGACGGCTCTTCGGTTTTGGGCCTGGTCCACTGAAATGGCCCTGGGACACCTTGGAAGTCGGACGCTTGCCTGCTAGGGCTTGGGCTCCATTCTCGAAAAGCGTCCCCTCAGCCGTGAAGATTGTATAAAAGTCTTGGGGGCCCCCGACTCCCGCAGGCTTCCGGTGGGGAGCGGCTGCCATGATTGCTCGCGGAATGACCACGACGGAGCCACGAGATGGTGGTGCTCTCATGCTGACGCCAGCTTCAGTCTGAATGATCCAGAAACAAGGTGGGGCTTTCATCGTTTGGGAAAAAAAAATGTTCTAAACCAATGAAAAGTGTTATTTTTAGGTCATATGACCAAGCCTTCCATCTTTAGGAAACCAAAAGTAAAATGAACCAATGAAAAGTTTTATAAACAAGTCACATGACCTGTTATGCGACATAGGGCTACAAAAAGCGTAGAAAATCCGTTGGCACGTGAGGCGGCGTCAGTAGCGGACCGATGTGCGAATAGGCCGAAGGCAGCACAACGCGCCGAGATCCGGATGGCACCGAGGTGGTGTCCAGCAAATTGCCGCACTGGTGTGGCCATCCTACAATGCTGCGCCGAAAGACGGCGTGTCCAGCTGAATTGCGGTCACTGTTGCGGTACAGTGACTCGAACGCGCCGAGATCCGGATGGCGCCGAGGTGGTGTCCAGCAAATTGCCGTACTGGTGTGGCCATCCTACAATGCTGCGCCGAAAGACGGCGTGTTCAGCTGAGTTCCGGTCACTCTTCCGGCACAGTGACTCGAACGCGCTGAGATCCGGATGGCACCGAGGTGGTGTCCAGCAAGTGGCTGCACTGGTGTGGCCATCCTACAATGCTGCGCCGGAAGTCGGCGTGGGGTGCCCCGTTGGCTTATGAGGTGATGTCAGTAGTGGACTGATGTGTGAATAGGTCGGAACCAGCACAAGGCGCCAAGATCCGAATGGCAAGTCCTGGATGTTGAGTGCCTCAGTTGAGATTTCTGAGCAGTGCTTGTAGAACTGTCTGAAGCTTATTTGCACCTGCTGCAGCTTCACTAGGTCCGGCGGAACTTGTTGCCTTTTCCTTTCTGCTTCTTTTCCTACAATGCGTTTCTTCTGAAGACACGACCAGGTCCCTGAATGTGTGCAGGGGGACGCTATTGAATGAATGAACGCGCCGAGATCTGGATGGCACCGAGGTGGTGTCCAGCAAATTGCCGCACTGGTGTGGCCATCCTACAATGCTGCGCCGAAAGTCGGCGTGGGGTGCCCCGTTGGTTTATGAGGTGATGTCAGTAGCAGACCGATGTGTGAATAGGTCGGAACCAGCACAAGGCGCCCTGCACTGTTGAGCCTTTTTCAATGTCTGTTTTTTGTTCTTTCCCCTCCATCAAAAACAAAACAAAAATACAAGGCGCCAAGATCCGAATGGCAAGTCCTGGATGTTGAGTGCCTCAGTTGAGAGTTCTGAGCAGTGCTTGTAAGACTGTCTGAAGCTTATTTGCACCTGCTGCAGCTTCACTAGGTCCGGCGGAACTTTTTTCCTTTTCCTTTCTGCTTCTTTTCCTACAATGCGTTTCATTTGAAGACACGACCAGGTCCCTGAATGTGTGCAGGGGGACGCTATTGATTGAATGAAAATGGCGGCTTGACACAAAGCTGACTCAAGCGTTACTGTTGGTGCTATACAGACAAAAATTGGTTTTCAGTTTGTACATTCTTCAGGTTTTTTTTTCCATCCAAGTCTGATTGAGAGTTTGTAGAAAAATGGCTTCAGATTTTCCACATACTACTCTTCAACATTCTTCCTAAATGTAACAATGTGAAACTCACTAGGAGAACGGCTGTTTCTGTTTCCTTTCAAAATGCTGCCACCAATATTTTCTGAATGGAAGACACCATCTTGTAACATAAAGGGCCGAAAGGGGTTCTGGTCTGGCCGATGGTTGGTGGAGACATTTTGACTATATCTTGGACCTGCCCGGCCTCGCCCAAAATGGCGCCGGTATAAATGGGACTCGTAACTCTTTGCCCGCAAATGTATATCTAGAAAATGTTATTGTAAGTGGCCCTGTCGTATTTTAATTACAAAATGTACGTCCACCGATTCCGCAACTGTTAGACACCTTTGTTCTTGTCACCTAATGGCCCGCTCGTTACGTTCTTCTACAGTGTAAATGTCTCCTCATCATATACGATTTGAGTTTGCTCCGTGGCCGGCCCACGTGGTTATAGGCCCGTATTTGTATACTGACATTTTCACAATAAAGGTTTTTAAAACAAAACACGGTAGTAGTATTTTCATTTGTAAAGTTTTTACTTTTAGTGACTGTTTTCGAATCAGTAAAAGGCAAGTGAAATAAAGCAGTCCAATTACATGACGGATAAAAGGTATAATATGTAGGAACGCAGTAAAGATAAATGGTCAAGGGCAGTTGTGTTTTTCATGTCTGCAACATAAAGTGATCGATAAGAATCTGATAATCAGGCGTATCGGCGACTAAGACAGCAGGCCGAATCTCTTTTACTCAACGGCTCCGTCATGGAAGGAAGAAACGCCCTTTTTCTCGAAAAAGGAATATATTTTACTTGCAAGACAGTTGTAAATTTTCCGGGAAAGTACATTAGCCTGGAATATTATAACATATGTTTGAAAAAAAAATATTGTTCGAAAATAATAAAAAGCGTAATTTTTAGGTCATATGACCAAGCTTTTCATCATTAAATTAACAAAAGTAAAATGAACCAATGAAAAGTTTTATTAACAAGTCACATGACCTGTTATGCTTACGTTACGCGCTGCGCGCCGCGCCTCGGATCACTTCCGGGTGCGCTAACGCGGCGTGTCATAAAACGCATTACGCGACAACGTAGGTCAAGAATATAGTCTAAATGTCTCCACCAACCAGCGTTCAGAACACAACCCCTTTCAGCAGTCCAAAAAGTTCTGTTAAATGACAACAGAGGGGACAGGCAACAAGAACCATCAGTCAAAGAGGGGAGGGCAAGTTCTTCTCTTCCGGGTCATGTTGGGGCGCTACCGGAACTGATCGAATTGGTAGTCTACAGTGTTTCTGGATGTTTCAGACTAAAGCTGGCGTCAGCATGAGACCACTACCATCTCGTAGCTCCGTCGTGGCCATTCCACGAGCAATCATGGCAGCCGCTCCCCACCAGAAGCCTGCGGGAGTCGGAGGCCCCCAAGACTTTTGTAGAATCTTCACGGCTGAGGGGACGCTTTTCGAGAATGGGACCCAAGCCCTAGCAGACAAGCGTCCGAGTTCCAAGGTGTCCCAGGGCCATTTTAGTGGACCAGGCCCAAAACCGAAGAGCCGGCCGCCATTTTGAGAGTCCTGTGGCAGCCGCCTATCGCTGCACCGCAAGAGCGGGCGCATCTCAACTACATGGTGAGCGAGACGCTGTAGTCGCAAGAGCGGGCGGAAAACAGCTGAATGGCGGAAGAGGCACAGTGTAGCAAAAGCGGGCGGAATGGCAACTAAAACGATAAAGGGGCGCCTCACTACAGCTTGTCTTCAGGTCAAACGGATTGTGGGACAAGGTCCAGAATTGAAGAGTCATCAAAAGGCAAAAAGTACCGCCGGACCCCGGGAGCCGGCCGCCTATGTCGGGGGCGATCTCAGGCTACACCAGTGCTATAAGACTTGGGGAGGGTGTCGGAGCCAAGCGTCTTCTCCGAGTCCATGGCCATCACAGCGCCCCTCAGGGGCCTCCGTCAAGCTGTTTAGGAAGGTAACATATCACATTGTTTTCTAATGCAGTCAGGTCCACAAACGACACTCACTTACTTTGAGAATAGTGAAGCTGCAGTAGGTGGAAATAAGCTTCAGACAGTGTTACAAGCGCTGCTCAGAACTCTTAACTATGGCACCCAACATCCAGAACTTATGCTATTTGAGAATGGTAGTGACATCGAAGCATCTCAGGGACCAAAACCATTAACGTACTTTCACGTATGAAAATCTTACTTGGGGAGGGGGCAGGAGCGAAGCGCCCCCTCCCAGTCAGCGCCACCACACCGTATGTTGAAAATCTGAAGCCATCGTTCTACAAAGTCAACCAAACTTGGATTGAAAAATCTAGAAAAATGTACAAACTGAAAACCAGTTTTGGTCTGCATAGCATCAGTAACAACGCTTGAGTCAGCTTTGTGTCAAGCCGCCATTTTGATTCAACAAAGCACAGGCATTGAAAAAGGCTGAAATTCAGAACTCTAAACTATGGCACCCAACATCCAGGAGCTTGCTATCCGGATCTTGGAGCCTTGTGCTGTTTTCGATCTATTCACACATCGGTCCACTACTGACATCATCTTATAAACCAACGTTATGTAAATAGTTTTTTAATAAAATGTTTTACCCTGTTTCTTTGCTGGTGTGTTGTCTATATTTTTAATATTTGCATAGGGTTTGTCATTATTTTGTGCGGGATGGGTGATGGAGCCGAGCTGTCTTGCAGCCCTCATGGTGTGGAGCTCAGTTCATCTCACTATTTTCGTATTTCTCAAGAAGGGTTGTTCCTAATATTTCTATTTTAGCGAGGTCAAAAAGAGATCCAATTAGTGGCCTACTGATTTTGCTCGATTACTTTTATTTTTTTACACGATTTTTCACTATCTGCAAAGACTAAACAGAGTATTGCGACTTTGTGCTTGTTTGTAAATAGAGAATGATCCAAAGAGAACCAATTCTAAAACAGTAAATGCTTGGACAACAATCAATCAAATGGAGAGACAAGGAGGTACGACGGATTACAACGGGGGTAAAGGCCTGCGTTAACTACCCTTCTGTATCTGCAAAGAGAGAGTACTACTAAGGCAAAAGAGGGGAGGGGGGGGGGCAGCGTTCAAAGCACATCAGCGTGCATAAATACGAAAATGTTTTTATCTATCACGTACTTGACATTTTAAAGCTTTTCATATTTGCTATTAAAAAACCAATGAAATTCACAGAAAAAACCATAGGTTATAGTGGATATATAGTTAGGAATTTGCATTTACAAAACCTTGAAAATTCAATGAAAAAACCATAGGTTATAGGCCATATATAGTTAGGAATTAGCATTTACAAAACCTTATTTTACTCGCATAAAACCATTGAAATTCCATATATAGTTAGCTAACTATAAGCGCTAACTATATATCGCGCACCCGCAATCCACTGCTGATGATGTCACATATTACATCATTCATGACATGGTCAGTGACATCACTGATGACATCACTGATGACATCTCAAATGACATCACTGATGACAACTCAAATGATATCAATGATGACATCTCAAATGACATCACTGATGACATCACTGATGACAATTCAAATGACATCACTGATGACATCTCATTTGTCATCACTGATCACATCACTCATGTGATAATACAATGAACCTCTTCAGACTCTAATATAACCTTACATACACTCAGTATAAACAGACACTCACAGACTGTCACTCATCCATGGAGTTACTCACACACCTAGTCAGTCATGCAAAGAATCAATCACACCTCCATTTCCTCAACTATACAGTTATACACATCTTACTTATTCAAACATATAATAACACATATTTACTCTCTTATATAATCCCTGATACAAGCTCACAGTGATCGATACAGCCACTCACACATTCACTGGCTCTTATGTTCAGTTATTTATATATCTCAACTCTCACATGTATTGTGTTTTACATACGTACTTACTTGCACATGTAGCAATGAGAAATCCATTCACTCACCAACACACCCATGCACAGTCAACCGCCCATATAGCTGTTTCCACATGCACTCTTGAACTCATACTCCTAGTGAATCAACTGCTTACACATCTATGCACAGAGTCACGCACCTCCCAGCCACCCACACACACACTCAGCCTCCCATTCAAATATTTGGGCAACCAATCAATAACCTATATGGCCACTCTTATAGCTACTGATCAACACATGCAGCAGCTTACACAACAACAAACATACTGATGCACGAATTAAGACAGTTTAGTCACTAACCCATGTACTCAGTGAGACACATTTAATCACTCACTCATACAGTCAGTCATGCACCTACTAAATTCTTCATCCAGACACTTATACATCCACTCATTCTTCAATATGTGAAACATATTTAAACTTTACAGACACATACAATCACTGGTTGTTTTGATCAGTGATGTCATCAGTGATGTCACTGACCATGTCATGAATGATGTAATATGTGACATCATCAGCAGTGGATTGCGGGTGCGCGATATATAGTTAGCGCTTATAGTTAGCTAACTATATATGGAATTTCAATGGTTTTATGCGAGTAAAATAAGGTTTTGTAAATGCTAATTCCTAACTATATATGGCCTATAACCTATGGTTTTTTCATTGAATTTTCAAGGTTTTGTAAATGCAAATTCCTAACTATATATCCACTATAACCTATGGTTTTTTCTGTGAATATATATATATATATATATATATATATATATATATATATATATATATATATATATATATATATATATATATATATACATATATATATATATATACACACACACACGCATACATACATGCACACACATATACACTTTTAGGGTGTTAGGGTAAAAAGTCCATGCCAGCAGTTCTTAACCTTGACCGTTGTGGACCCCAATGAATGACTACTGGACATTAGGGACACCCAACTAGGCAATATCTACGATTTGAACCTCAACATATTACACTAAAAGGTACAGAAACCAGTATACATTAAACATATACATAGATTATAGAATATTTTGATTAAAACACAGAAAAAGAAATGTAAAAATCGAAATTTTAATTCTAATGGTAAAGTTAAAGTGTTTGAAATGTTGGATTTATTTTAAAAAGACAAAGCAATATGATAGGCTCTAGCTTTTTGCTCCTTATGTATGGTTTTGTTGGTGTGTATTAGTGCTTTAATTGATGTCACCAATTGTACATACTATTCTCAACTGTACTTGACCTGCTCCCACAAATCAAGTAAAGGATACCAACTTCATTTTTAACTACCAATCTTGAATTGCTTCACAATTACAGAAAGTTTTAAAAAGGTTAATGTAGAGTTATCTTTGTAATGTAGATGTACTTTATTATTCTGCTGGTATGGATTTTTTTTAAACTGCCAGCGACCCCCTGAATAAATGTTGCAGATCCTCAGGGTGTCCCTGGACCCCAGGTTAAGAACCACTGGTCTAAGGAAATGCAGTGAACTGTAAGCTCAGCTTGCTTCATTGGTAGTGATACCAATTTAAAAAATGTGCATAATAGTTTCCCAAACTACTGTACTAGTTTTACTCCTGCCCTCCTCAAGACACAATTTCGGACTTTTCCAGTGGCTGAATAGATTGCAGAGGAGTTAATGTAAAGCTTTAAACATATATATTTGTGGGAGTGCACAAACTCACAGAATTACAGCACTGGAACTAATGCTTTCCTCCAACTTCCCGACCCTTGATGCAGATTTTCATATAGGCAGTAAAATCATAGCCATGTTAGAATCCAAACCCCAATCTAAATTGAGCCCGACCATAATCACTTGTGGGACACCCCCGCGCCGCACGGCCACCAGCTGCTGCGTGTGCCCCATTGCCTGCCTTACTGCCCGCCGCCGGCCTCGCTGCCGCCTTGGTCGCTCCCCATTTGTTTTAGCCATTTGTTTTGCCCTCTATTTGTGCTTGTATTTTTGTTCCGTGTGATCGTTTCTCTTCCTGTTTTAGCCATTTGTTTTGCCCTCTATTTGTGCTTGTATTTTTGTTCCGTGTAATCGTTTCTCTTCCTGTTTTAGCCATTTGTTTTGCCCCCCATTTGTGCCAGTTTCATTTTTTGTAATCCCTGTGCCGTGTTTACAGTTTCCTTCCTGTTTGCCCGCCTACCTCGCCGCCCTCCGCTCTCCCTCCCCGCTTCCCGCCACCGCCATTTGCCCCGCCCCTTTTCTCTTCTGTTCCCTCCCGCCCACCCGCGCACTTGGCCTTATATGGCGACCGTGCGACGCAGGTGAGTGTGACCCACTTGTGGGACACCCCCGCGCCGCACGGCCACCAGCTGCTGCGTGTGCCCCATTGCCTGCCTTACTGCCTCGCCGCTGGCCTTGCTGCCGCCTTGGTCGCTCCCCATTTGTTTTAGCCATTTGTTTTGCCCTCTATTTGTGCTTGTATTTTTGTTCCGTGTGATCGTTTCTCTTCCTGTTTTAGCCATTTGTTTTGCCCTCTATTTGTGCTTGTATTTTTGTTCCGTGTGATCGTTTCTCTTCCTGTTTTAGCCATTTGTTTTGCCCTCTATTTGTGCTTGTATTTTTGTTCCGTGTGATCGTTTCTCTTCCTGTTTTAGCCATTTGTTTTGCCCCCCATTTGTGCCAGTTTCATTTTTTGTAATCCCTGTGCCATGTTTACAGTTTCCTTCCTGTTTGCCCGCCTACCTCGCCGCCCTCCGCTCTCCCTCCCCGCTTCCCGCCACCGCCATTTGCCCCGCCCCTTTTCTCTTCTGTTCCCTCCCCGCTCCCGCCTCCCAGCTGCTCCGCCCACCCGCGCACTTCGCCTTATATGGCGACCGTGCGAACGCGCAGCGGTCACGCGCAGCGGGAGCGCCGATTGTGCGCCGAAGGCGCGCCAAAAGGTAAGCCCGTCTGCGCCCGTCCGCGACCGGATCGCGCCCAGCGCCAGGACCCCTGGCCCCCGAAGACCCCGTCCTACCCGCCTGACGTACTCCGCCACCACCCTCATCGCACTCAACAACGGCCGACTCCCAGAATGCCACCAAGCCACACCACGACGCACCCACGGACCTTTCAGCTGCCACGCCTGCAAATTCACCTGCATCCGGACCTGCCTCGCACCAGCACCTGCCAAGTCGAACACCAGCAGCACCTACCTCAAGTGCATCCTGCTCAACACCCGCTCCGTCCACAGACACGCCATCGAACTCTGGAACCTCCTAGACGCCACAGCCCCTGACGTTGCCTTCCTCACGGAGACCTGGATGAACGCCTCTTCAGCTCCCGACATCGCCATCGCCATCCCAGAGGGCTACAAGATCGTCCGGAGGGACCGCAACGCCAACCAGATGGGAGGAGGCATCGCCATCATCCACAGGAACACCATCCGTCTCACGACCAGCACCGACAACACCCTGACCAGCGCCGAACACCTGCATTTCCAGATCCACACCAACCCGAACACCACCCTCAGAGGCACCCTGATCTACCGACCTCTGGGACCACGCACCCAATTCAGCGAGGACATCGCCGACTTCGTCAGCCCGCATGCCCTCCCCTCCGCTGACTACATCCTCCTGGGGGACCTCAACTTCCATCTGGAGAACAACAACGACCGCAACACCAGCACCCTGCTCGACAACCTCGCCAATCTTGGACTCAAGCAGCTGGTGTCCACCCCCACCCATCTCGCCGGACACACACTCGACGCAGTCTTCTCCTCCAGCACAGACATCGACTTCAGCCACGCCTCAGAGCTTCAATGGACGGACCACAGCTGCATCCACTTCACCTTCAAGAGAACAACGACCCATCACCACCAGCAACAGGCCGCCCGCAGAAGCTGGAACAAGATCACAGCAGACCAGCTCGCCACCTCCCTGAGCCAGCACCCTCCTGCCAGCTCAGCGAACCCCAGCCAGGCCGCCGACAACCTCACGAAGTGGATCAGCATCTGCGCGGACGAGCTCGCCCCGCTGAGGACCCCGCCCAGCAGACCCGGCAGCAAGAAAGCCCCGTGGTTCACCGACGAACTCAAGAGCTCCAAGAAGAACTGCCGAGCCCTCGAGAAAGTCTGGAGAAGGGAACCTACACCGGACAACAGGACCACCCTCAAGCTAGCCACTCGGAAGCACCACCAGCTGATCCGCGCCGCCAAGAAAACTGCATTCAAGGACCGGCTGGACAACAACGCACACAACAGCAAGGAACTCTTCAACATCGTGAAAGAGCTATCCAACCCCAGCGCAGGAAACAACGACATCACCCCATCGCAAGACCTCTGCAACTCCCTCGCTTCATACTTCCACAACAAGATCGCGGACATACACAACAGCTTCAACAACCAACCAACGCACACCATGACCGAACAACCACCCCCCACCACCACCCTCCACGCCTGGACCCCGATCAGCACCGTAGACACCATCCGCACGATGAACTCCATCCACTCCGGATCACCGACCGACCCATGCCCTCACCACGTCTTCAACAAGGCCGACGCGGTCATCGCACCCCACCTGCGAGACATCATCAACACATCCTTTGGCACCGCCACCTTCCCTGAGAGCTGGAAGCACGCCGAACTCAGCGCTCTACTCAAGAAACCAACAGCGGACCCCACCGACCTCAAGAACTACCGCCCCATCTCGCTCCTCCCGTTTCCAGCCAAAGTCATTGAGAAGACCGTCAACAAGCAGATGGCCGCCTTCCTCGAGACGAATGGATCCCTCGACCCCTCACAGTCCGGCTTCCGAGCCAATCACAGCACCGAGACCGCCCTCATCGCCGCCACCGATGACATCCGAGCCCTGATGGACAACGGAGAAACAGCGGCCCTCATCCTCCTAGACCTCTCCGCGGCATTCGACACTGTCTGCCACCGCACCCTAGTACAACGCCTCAGCAACGTCGGAATCCAGGACAAGGCGCTGGAATGGATCATCTCCTTCCTCGACGGAAGAACACAGAGAGTCCGCCTACCACCGTACAAGTCAGAGGCCTCCGAAGTCATCTGCGGCGTCCCTCAAGGATCCTCTCTGAGCCCCACCCCCTTCAACGTCTACATGAGCCCCCTCGCGGCCATCGCACGCCAACACAACCTCAGCATAATCTCCTACGCCGACGACACCCAGCTGATCCTCTCCCTGACCAACGACCCCGCCACCGCCAGAGCCAACCTGCACGAAGGGATGAAGGAGGTAGCCGAGTGGATGACGACCAGCCGCCTGAAACTGAACTCTGACAAGACGGAGGTCCTCATCCTGGGCTCCTCACCCTCCGCCTGGGACGACTCCTGGTGGCCTCCTGCCCTGGGCACCGCACCCAAACCGACAGACCATGCACGCAACCTGGGCTTCATCCTGGACTCCTCCCTCTCCATGACCAGGCAAGTCAACAATGTCTCCTCGGCATGCTTCAACATCCTACGCATGTTACGGAAGATCTTCTGGTGGATCCCCACCGAGACCAGGAAGACCGTCATCCAGGCCCTCGTCACTAGCCGATTGGACTACGGCAACGCCCTCTACGCCGGTACCACCGCCAAGCTCCAGAAGAGACTCCAGCGGATCCAGAACGCCTCAGCCAGACTCATCCTCGACATCCCACGAACCAGCCACATCTCCGGACATCTGAGAGACCTTCACTGGCTCCCCGTCAACAAAAGAATCACCTTCCGCCTCCTCACCCACGCACACAAAGCCCTACACGACCAAGGCCCGAGCTACCTCAACAGCCGGATCAACTTCTACGCTCCCAAACGCCACCTCCGATCAGCCAACCACGCTCTCGCCGCCGTCCCCCGCATCCGAAGAGCGACTACAGGAGGAAGGTCCTTCTCCTACCTGGCCGCCAAGACCTGGAACTCCCTCCCGACCGACCTGCGCCTGACCCAAGACCACCTCTCCTTCAGGAAGAAGCTGAAGACCTGGCTGTTCGAGCAGTAGCGGCACCCCCCCTCCCCCAGCGCCTTGAGACCCTACGGGTATGTAGCGCGCTCTATAAGTGTCATGATTGATTGATTGATTGAATCAAAGAGGCTAATGTCAGAGCTGTTATAAAAAAAAAAAGGAGAATACTGCTATCATTTCACAACTCAGTGCAAAGCACCAAAAGGGACTAGTGGGTCTTTTTATAGATCAAGTAAATTCCAGAATTATCATGCCTCTTTGAGAAGTACATATTTTGGGCTTGATGTATAAAGATCAGTAATAGCGATTACCAAATGGATGTTCTGCAAATTGCTATTTTGTAATCGCTATTACCAATGTGCAAAAGTAATATCTGGCCTATAAGCGATTCGTAGTTAGTTGCAAATAGACCTACCTCTTGAATATTAATAAGGTAGGTCACAATTTGTAACCAACCAGGATTTGTTGCCATCACAGGGATGATGATCTGCTGGGGTCAGCAGACCACCATGTCTGATTACTTTTAAATAAAGCAATCATTCTATTAAAAGGCAGCTTGTTTTCCTTAAGGAAAAACAGGATGCGTTTTAAGATCAGTTAGTAGAACCAATGCCTGTTCTTAAAAAATATATTTTTTCAAAATTATCAAAGGGGAAGGGCCCCTAATGAAGCCCATTCCCATTTGCAAATGGGTTACCACCAACTTTGAGTTGGTGGTAAAGCGCAAATGTTTTGCGACTGCATTTCGGTCACAAAATATTCATGCATCCCATTCTGATTCAGTATTTGGAAGGGACACCCTAAACACGCCCCTTCATAATACTGAATCAGTATGTATTTGAAATTCCAAATTGCGATTCGGTAACATGTTACCGAATCGCAATTTGGAATTAAATATATACCAAAACGCATGTTTGCGATAGGAATGTTAGCGACTGCAAAAATACTTAATACATCTAGTCCTATATTGCATTCCACACCTCTGCATGCCTCCTATCTGAATCTATGCTGCAGATCACTAATCATCATCTGAGAAGGCTATGCAGGAGAGCCCCTTGTATTTAACATAGGTTCAGTCATCTTCGGCTAGTACGGTCTTGGGGACTCTTCATTCATGATTTAAATTAATCCCAGGTGTGACCATGGGATTCACACAGACTGCTGACAGACAACACTTTTCATTCGTTCCCTACGACACACAAACCTTTCTTGCCCACTTCATTCAACTTTACGTAATGTGCTTTCACCAACATATCAAGAGGGGTATAATTTGTCCTGTTTGTTGTCTTAGTGACTCCTACAGAGAAATAAATGTCTTGCCCTTTCAATAGGGACCCGACCCCAGAAACAGAGGAAGCTTGGTAGTTGGTAACTTCAAATTGAATGACACTTATTATCCACTCTAGAATACAAGAAAATAAACACGGTTATCGAGTTTTACAGTTTATGCCAGCTGATGAACGTGGCACTGTTCCGAGTGAGGTGCGTGCCCGCACCCTTTGCCTTATAAATGTAGCGAAAAAGCAGGGTTGTCAATTCTGACCTGGTTAGATGACTGCTTGATCTTCTCAGCAGAAATGTTTTCTTTCAACACAGCGGATATCAGGTGAGTAACAGCCTGTAAAAAAGAAGGAAACATTAAATACTGCAAGCACTACCAGTGCAATCGTTTTTGCATCTTTATCTTAAACGGGCTTTTTTTCTTAAATCACTGTGGGAGACAAGTTGCCGTTAGAAAGTGAATATTTCTTCTTAAGTATTTATTAGTCCTGAAGTCTGTTTAATGGAACATTGCCCGGGTGAGAAAGAATGAAACAGGGAGGACCAGGAAAGATTACCACCACCAAGTGTGGAGCGATCGAAAGTTCGAAAATACAGTTAAAATATATTTGCTCTGTACACAAAACGTACTTTTCCAACACACATCTAATGTAGTTTTTAAATGCAAGTTGTTTCTATCACAACCCTCTTCCTAATGTGCTTCCGATTCTGTAGAGCTCCAAGCTGTACACTTTAGAATTTGCTGGATGAGACTTCTGCAAATTTCATGTAACAGGGTCAACTTGATACGGACTCCAATCTTTCTAGGTGATTTCGTACTTGATCTTCTATACCCATTCTAAATCTATTTTCTGGGTATATCATGTGCATCGCAATGCATGTTCTTTTTTATTTCCTTTTCATGATTCAGAGACATCTCAATCAAGTCCTGTTACTGTTAGGGGCACGATGACAGCATTAGCACATCATTCCAAGGCTTTGGAAGAGTTGCTAACTAACACCTAAAGGCTTAAATATCATGATATGTATATACTCAATTTCTGATTGGGTTTGAGAATTAATAGATGTATTCAGAGACATGTAGAAAATGTTTTGGGATTTAGATGCATAAATAGCTGAATGAACAACTGCTTAACGTAAAATGTAGTGTTTTGGTTTCCAATTTTTGACGGAATAAAAGTACAATACATACCGATCGCACTTCTTTGGATTAAGGGATTAACTTTCTCATCACTTAAAACAAATACTAACAGAACTGATTCATACTGGTTAAATGAAGAGAACTAAATAACTACTAATTTAGTAAAATATTGTGTTTTAACACTTCTTTAGCACAATTTATCTAATCTCTAGAGACGTTATTCTCAAAGCAGTGCAGAATTGATGATGTCTTGTAAGAACAAGTGAAAATCCAAGAACAGATACCATAGTACAATCAAAATGCAAATAAAAACAAGCATCAACGAAGCCAGTAGATCTCGACTTTGGGACCTACTTGCTTTATCAATGCTATTTTTCTGAACAGATCCATTAAAAAGGGATGCTTTTAAGGAAATGCTGCTTATTCGCAACAAATGAGTGCAAAAACGAGGCTGCTGTTGGTGGTCCTATCATTAGCAGAGATGTGCATGCTTCACCACACATGCCTGCACCTATAGAATGATACAGCATTATCATCCTTTATATTTTCCTGACCCATCTAAGATAGCTGGAACCACCTAGAATGGTCAATTATGAAACTATATTTGCTGCCTGGATATATATATATATATATATATATATCTGGAACACTCCAAACTTTCTCATGCAAGTAAGGCACTGACTCCGTGAAATAGATGATTCCAAATAAGTTTATTCACTCATTTAGGCTGCTTGACGCGTTTCGGCGGTAAGCACCCGCCATGTGTATGTGTATGTATGTATGTATGAATATATATATATATATATATATATATATATATATATATATATATATATATATATATATATATATATATTTTCCCCAGCAGACAAGGGAGAGAACCGAAGGGGTGGGTCTTAGGAGAAGTCCACCGGAGAGTGAGAGAGAGATCAAGTAGCTACAAGAGAGGAAACGCTGCGCATGGTGGGAGGTACTTGATAGGAAATGGGCAAGAAAGAAGTGGAAGAGAGCCGGAAAAACAATCTGATGAAATGCTTAACCAAAAAGAAAAATCAGTACCCTAAAAGTGCGCAGAGGAAGGACACAAAATAGCCAGTCAAGAAGATAAGAAAGAGGTTACAATTCAGTTGGGTGACAAACACAATATGGTCAAAGAAAGTCATCAAATAAGAAGGAAATTAGAGTGTTAACGCCAACCATTGCTAAGGAATGGGCAGGCTTAAGCACACTGCAAGTTCCTAGTTAGCCCACAAGCAGCCAGACAGCAAGTGCTGCGATATGGGACCAGGAAAATGAACTTGATTAAGTACTGCATCAAAACTTTGGTCTGCGGTGGCCATGAAAGTGAGCTGAGAGGTTGTATCTTCACAGACCCATACCATTTAGGATCTTATGAATGTTCTACAGGGTAACCTCCTGAAAAGAGAATGCATTTTTCTGCTGGACACAATAATTCGGTTCCCAACTAGCAGAAGTTACTAATGAACTTTTTGACTTTGCAGTCATATAGAAGCATTATTTTATTAAACGAACAGATACATAGATGGAGGAAGCCAGTGGTCTGGCAACTGTGCTTAGATAAGGAAGGGGTTACAGACCACCTGGACCGGGGTAAGTGCTACACTCATATTTAAAAACGACATAAGCATGAATATGGTCAAGGATTTAGCGCCCCAAAACTGTTTTGGGAATAGGCAAACAATGGTATAGGAAAACGTCTTACAGAAACAGAACAGGCAATAAGTGTATATATATATCAGACAACTAAGGAAGCAAACAGAAAAGGGCTAAGGATTAGACTAGGTACAAAATAACTTGAGAATTTCCAGGAGCATGTTGAAATCACTATGCCTGAATCCGCTAACTCATGGAAAAGAGAAGCAGAAGCGTAACTGAAAGCCTGCACTTATGGAACAAACAAGGGAAAATAACAAAAAGACAACAGTTTAAATGGGACAAGCAGAAAAAGAGCAGTCACGTTTTCGTAAAAACGAAACGCAGAGCACATTTTACAATTGGGGCAAAAAAGACAAAACAATGGAATTGGAAAAATGGCTACGGCTGACACGTGCAGAAATCATCAGAGCAAAAAACCTTCAAACAAAATATTTTTTTACACCAGAGAGCTGGTTATTAAGTCAGAAACACAACTCTAAAGCAGAAATCATAAAAATAAAAACCGCAGAATTTATGAACAGTGTTAGTTTCTGGCCTGTCCGTGGCTTCCTCCAGAGAAGCCATCAAGATATCTATTTTCCCTGTTTATCGACTCCTAATGAAATCAAGAGAATCGTAATCTTGGTTAAAACACTGATAATATTTCAGTTGGACTAAGATGACCACTTAAGCATGCAGCTCGACATGAGCTTCAAATAATGTGTGAATGTCTTAAATGTCAAGTGCCAGCAAAACAGGGTTGTTACCATGATAATCCAGATAATGGCGAGTGTAGGTGTAACAAAAAATGCTAATTAATGTTTTGTAGAGGGTCTGTTTACAAGTTTATTATTAATTGTAATGACAAACAGAACAGAAAAGTGCGTAATCAAACCAAGTCGTAAAATGAAGCAAGAAAATGTATAATACACAAACTCTCTCAAAAATACGTTCAATATACTATCATTGGACTAAATTGGTAATCTTACCTGTGATTGAATAAGCGTGTTTGGAAATTCAAATCGTTTTCTGAGATCTTCTGACATCTTGGTTTAGTATCCGGCACTGTGAAATAAAGTATATTTTCTTTACAAAATATATCATTAAAAATAAGAGTTTAATTACCAACTTTAGCCTTTCTCCCACACCATTAGAATTTAACCCAGTTAGACAGTTCATTTAATTGTATTGTATTGTATTGCAATTGCATTTATATAGCGCTTACTACCCGTGATGAGGCATCGAAGCGTTTTTTCGGCGAGTAGCACGCTACTCCGGGACCCATAGAGGATTAGTGTTGAATTAGTATAGTGAAACGTCCAAGTACATTTTAAGTGGTGGATAGGTTAGTAAGTTATTTGGATTTGGAATGTTAGCAGAAGGATAGAGGAGGACAAAGGTTTGTATTTATATAGCACTTGTTGACGCATGATATTCAGGAAGCCTATAAAGGATTAGCGGTGAATTAATATGGTGAAATATGAAGTAATTTCAGTGGTGGATATTAGTCAATTACTTGGAGTGAGAAGAATAGCAGAGGGATAAAAGGGGAAGAAAGATTTGCATTCATATAGCACTTGTTCCCCTGATGGGTGTTGAGGCGCTTTTCTGGCGAGTAGCACGCCACTCCAGAACCCATAAAGGATTATTGTAGAAAATTAGTATAGTATAAATATGATGTAATCTGAGTAGTGGATATGTTATTCAGTTATTTGGGTAGTATATTAGTATAGTTGAATATGGAATTTGAGAAGTGATCATGTTAGTCTGTTAATTTTGATTGAAAAGGATAGTGAAGGGATAAAAGAGTGAAGGTTTTTTTTTTAGGTCTTAGCAGTAGGAGGAGGCATTTGGATGAGTAATAAGGAGTATTGGAGGGGAAGAGTCAGAGGTAAGAGTTTAGAAAGGTTTGTTTTAGGGGATCGGTATAGTAAAAAGAGGTGTCAGGTGATGCAAGGAGGGGTAGAGTAGGAGAGAGTTTAGAAAGGGTTATTTTGGCGATCATAGTAGTGGTATGGGGTTTGGGATAAATGAGGATGTATTGATAGGTGTAAAGGATGAGAGATAGGGTAGTGCATTGGAAGGAGTGGTAAAAAGAAGTTTGAGATGAGTCAGAAGGTTGGGCTAGAAAATATATTGAGCAAAGTATAGGCTGAGAAATAGGGTAGTGCATTGAAAAAGCTAAATTAGAAGAAAGTGATAAATATATAGATCCACAAGTACATTGAAAGTATATAGATACATAAATGAGGTAAGTATATGTAGATTAAAGATATTGATAGAGGCACAGGATGAGAAATAGGGTAGTGCATTGGATATGCTTTTTCAGGAGAAAAGTAACAGACACACATGGAAGGTACATAGATGCACAATGGAAGTATGTACATGTAGACCAAAGATGATTTTTATTTATGTATTATTTTTTCTCTTAACATAATATTATTTTGCATGTTTATACAAAGTAATACACAAAGATAGATACATATCTATAGTGAAAACAAATGCTTATATACAGAGGGAAATGCTGTAAATTTCTGTTTGCGTATGGTGCTTATGAGGTGGAAGAGCCAAATCTTGAGTAGTTTTCTGAAGATAAGGTGGTTGTCGGTGGACCTTATGTTGGGGGGTAAAGAGTTCCATAGTTTGGCTGCTTGAACAGAAAAGGATGTGCCACCCATGGTTTTTTTCTTGTATGGTGGCATTTTGAGGCGAGATGCTCCTTTAGAGCGGAGGTTCCTTTGTTGAATGTGTTTGGTGGTGATTTTATTCCTGATGAAGAGTGGTCCTATTCCATGTATTGCTTTGTGGGTGATACAAAGAAGCTTGAACGTGGATCTTCTAGCAACCGGTAACCAATGTAGGGCTTTCAAGGCAGGGGAGATGTGGTCTTGCGGTTTGATATGCAAGAGTAGTCTGGCAGCCGAGTTCTGAATCTGTTGTAGTCTTTTCATGGCCGTTAAAGGTGATCCGTGGTAGAGGCTATTGGCGTAATCAAGTTTGGACAGAACAAGGGAGATGGTAGCTTGGACCTTGTGTGGAAATCCCAAATGAGGGAAAATTCGTAGTAGCGTTTTTAGAGTAGCAAAGCTTGATCTTGCTAGTTTATCCACTTGGGCATTCATCAACAGCTTAGAGTCCATGGTCATTCCGAGGTTTCTTACTTCCTTTGATACTTTAGGCAGTGATCCCAGTTCATCAGGCCATTTTATTTCAAAACCACTTGCTGTCTCCAGGGGCTGGTGGGTGGGTCAAAATTGGCTCTTCGTTCCGTCTCGAGCTCACGTGCAGCGGGGAGGTGCAGCTTCAGAGCACAGGAACAAGAGGATGCTTCCTTGGCTTGTTGCTCCTTTTATCCTTCTTCGGGCGGGCGTACACCCGCCTCCGCCCGCCTCCGGGGGCGTGGCTGGCGGCTTCAGTGTCTAGGACAACCCACTCTAGGGCGGGAAAAAGCGCGCCCCGGCTACGCCGCTTCGGGCATACCAGCCGAGACTCGCCTCCCGCCCAAGATGGCTTCCCGGGGGGATCGGGGTACTCCACCATACGTTCGGGGGGACCGAGTGGTCGCCCCTTTCCATTCTTTAGGTCATCCCAGATAGCAAGGAGGGCAGATTCAGTGCCTCTCCCCGGACGGAATCCTGTTTGGAAGTCTGAAAGTATGTCATTCTCTTCAATGAATTGTGACATCTGGGTGAACACTACTCTTTCTATCAGTTTGCCCAGGAAAGGTCCATTTGTAATGGGTCTGTAGTTATCAGGGTTCAGCGGGTCCAAGTTGTTTTTTTCAGTAAAGGGCGTATGTATGACTTTTTGAGTTCTTCAGTAAATATTCCGGTAGTTAAGGAATCGTTGATGATTCTCCTTACTGGAGTGGCAACAGAGGTTGTTAAAAGAATGGTCTTGAAAGTTTGTGGCGGACAGGGGTCAAAAAGGCTGCCGGCAGGCCTGCTTGCTTTGACCAAGTCAATAAATTCATCATGTGAGATATGTTGGAAGGAACGGAGAGGCTTGATTAGAACCTTCTTGGATTGTTGTTTTGTACAAGGGTTAGTGCTGGTGCTTTGTTTCTGTTTTAAGTACGAGTCCAACGTGTCTGCTTTATCCGTGTAATGATTTGCCAGTTTGTCTGTGAAATCTTGAGTAACAGGATGAGTTCTTTCTAGGCAATTTGGTTTGCGAAATTCATTGAATATTTTATAGAATTCTTTATTTGCACATTTAGCCATTTGGATTCTGTCTGAATAGTACCTTTTCTTAGCTTCTTTGATAGCCGACTTATATAATCTGTTAATTTTCTTTATGTGAAGTTTGTCTTGTTTGACGTTTGTTTTGAGCCAGGTACATTGCAGCTTTCTAATTTGTTGTTTTATGTCTTTTATTTCTATGTTTCTCCAAGGTACTTTTTTTCTTTTGTTCTGTTGTGTGGTTTTGAGTGGTATCAGGATGTCAAAAGCTTCCTGTAGCCACTCATATAGATTTTGAACAGAATGTATGGTTTCCAGATTTGTACTGGATGTTAGTTGTGTTTCCAAGTGTTCCAAATTGAGTTTGTTCCACGGCCGATAGGTGGATGGATGTAAGGTAGTTTTAGGTGAGCTCTTAGCGTTGTTTTATGTTGGAAAGCAAGCAAGTGGTGGTCTGACCATGTGACTGGAGTTATAGTTTGAAAGGTAACTAGTTCAGTATTAGCAAAAATGACATCTAGGATATGTCCAGCAGTGTGTGTTGGATTGTGGACAATCTGATGCAGGTTCAATGCGTCTAGGCCGGTGATTATTGTTTTTGGATGGGTCATATTGGGTTTATCAAACCAAATGTTAAGGTCACCCAGAACGCATAGGTTGGAGTGTAGTGTTATCAGGTTTGAGACTGTGTCTAGAAGTGCTTCTGGGAATGTTGCCTTGCTAGATGGAGTTCTGTAAAGGAGCAGGAAGTTACAGGAGAAAGGCGGTGTAGGAATGCATCTTGTTAGAACAGCCTCACAATTCTTGATGGAGATGTTGTCAATTTTAGTGATATGTATTGCTAGCCTGAATACAACAGCTAGACCACCTCCTTTTTTGGCTATACGATTTTGGGTGATTATTTGATAGCCTAGAGGAATGGCTTCATGCAGGACTGGAGCTATATCCTCTCCCAACCATGATTTGGTTATGAATAGTATGTCTGGTTTCGCATTGGTGAGAAGGTCGGAGATGTGATGCTTGTTTTTAGAGAGGGATCGAGCATTTATTAGTAGGCAGTTCAGTGAGTGGCCTTTGGTGATAGTGGGACTTTGTTTTGTAGAAGAGTAATCAGTATTGTGTGGGTTTGTAGCATGTGTGTTTTTAGTGCTGGTATTAGCTGTATTAGGATAGCAATTGTGTAGCTGTTCTGTATTGTGTTCCTCATCCAGCATGCTAAGAAGGCATTTTGATGGGTCTGCGTGTGTATGAGTTGGAGATGGTGTTTGAGAGTGAGTTGGAGTGCTTTGTTGCTTTTGTGGTGTAACATTGTTGTGAAGTAGACATACAGAAGAAAAGTTGTGCGGTGTGGAGTGTTGCTTATATTTTTTGTGTTTGCTCAAGCCAGAAGGTGTAGAAGTCAGGGAAGGTGGTGCAGCATGTGGGTCTTGTAGTAGTGTTCTAAATTGTCCAATAGATGAAAGGCGGTTAGAAGAGAGGTGCTGTATTGCTGTATCTGTGTTAAGTGTGGTGGAAGAGTGAAAGCTTGGCATTGAAATTTGTTCCTTTGTGTGGTTTGAAAGGTGGGTATATGTTTGTATTGTTTATGATGGTAAGTATTATGAGGTGTTGCGCTTTGGAGATCTTGTTGTGCTGGTGTGTGTGATATGTTTTGCTTTTGAGGAGTAGTGAAAAGGTAGAGTAGTGAAAAGGGGTGCTGATGTATATGTTTCATGCAATGGATTTGGTTGTATAGTATTGTTTGTGACGTAGAGAGTTCTGACTCTCCAGGAACAAACCTAGAAGTAGGAGCAGGGGCTACATTTCTCTTTACAATTATGTCATCAGAATTGAGAGAGCAGCCAATTCTGAATCTGTCATTCAAAAAAAGACCATGAAATGGGAAGAGGGCAGGCTTCTGTTGTTCCCAGCCTTGAGGCCTTGTATCGTATTCATGAAGAGAGCTAATGATTGACAAACGGGAGCTAAATAAAAGAGGGATACAAGTCTTGAAGGGCTTTCTGGCAGGACTGAGAATTGACAATCAGGGTAAGAGGTACCTTTTCTTTTGGGCGGACTTCACTAGGGCCTTTCTGGATAATCTAGATCAACCTACTGATTAACTTTGCTACTTGGGGAGGGGAGGTTTATTGGTGAGATTTATTTTACAGTTTTAGGGAAAACTGGATGGTTTTGTGGGTCTCAAGTTTTGGCCCACTAGGGATCTTCTCCGAGAGAAGGAGAGGTGAATCATTTTTCTGTTGTCACTCTACTTTCCCTTCCCCTCTTCAACTCTTGTATAGTCGCAATGGAAATAGGACTGGAAAGAGAAAGCCTACTTTGGTTCCCTGAAGTTAGATGAAAAGGCCTGCTGAGTTTAGGGGGTGAGGTTTATAGTTGGTATGCTAAACGGTTCTTTTTTTTTTTTTACAAAGTTTTATTAGCATTTTCACATTATGCACAATACATCTTCTACCATATCCTAGACAGTTGTGATGATACAGTTCACATTATTGGTATAATTTTTAAGAAATTTTTGATAGAACCATCATACAACATAAAAAGAACTGTATATTGAATTTTGGGGGTCTTAAGACACCTATTCTGAAGTTGATCTTAATAAAAGCTGGTTCTTACATTATCATGATCTTCATTTAATGTGAAGACGACTCCTTAATCAAGAACAGTTATGTTACTAGTCATATATAATCATCCTTCCATCAGTTGTCCAACAAACGCCCTCCTCTCCCTTCTACCATAATAACACTAACGCACAACACACACACTGCACACCACCACACTTTGTAACTCTTGCAACAAACCAATCTAAGATAAACACTCTCACCTCTACTTCATTCCCTCCTACACACAACATACACTCTACTCATAAACACATGTAAATTTCGGCGTTTGCAATCACAATTTTGAAGGATACATATGGCCCTATTTATCCTTCTGTATAAGTCTTAGTTTCTGACAAAAGCCTGAAAGTTTTTAGAAGAAAGCCAACCTCCATTGTTAATAATCAATAAGTTAGGTCTAGTCTAGAGGCCGCTTTGGCTGTCTTGTTGCTTCATGTTCTAAAAAAAATCATCATCAAACTATAAATATATAAAGTGACTTTCAGTCTGATCTCTTCATCCATTAGTCTGTTGAAGTATCATTCACATCACATATGCACATTCACCTACAAAGAAGTGCATTTTAATGCCAGGACTGGTGGGTTAATACTTTGTTACCAAATGCTTTTTTCCTTTCCATGCATCATCTTTTATTTTTTGGTTATCCTTGTGTGTTTACACTATGTCAATAGATTACTGTTATTCAAAGCCAATAGAACCATTTCTGTGGCAATACAAATTAGATTTTCCTTTATTCTGCATCAAAACTAAAAAGGATTTCTGTACATTTTCTTTTTATAACTGCCTGCTGCGAAGCACAAATACTTCTTTTTAAACTATGAGATTATTTTTTATTAACTTATATTTTAAGCATATGGCTATCACACATCTGCCTTTTCAAAAAGCAGCAAGTATCAGGTGTTACGATCATCAAATTTAACTTAAATTTACTGGCTCTGGAAGAATAGATGGATTAGTGAGCCTTGCCAGGATTAAAACTTAATTGTAGTAAGATGTCAGCAGCGTCAGCAGCAAGCGTTTAACTCACTGCTCCACATGCAACAAGAACCAAGAGCAGAAACTGGTTAAACAAAGGCCAGCGTTAAACGACTAAAATACACTCATAATGCCGTTTTTTTCTCCGTATCCGAGTCACACTTGGGAAAATCCAGGCCTGATTTCCAGATTCCCGGACCAGGTGCTCTTTCACTGGTAACCCTGAATGTGTTCGATAGAAAACACTGCATCCTTTCTGATACCTCACAGTGCGAACTGAATGAGGTATCATGGTTTTTCCATCAAAACCATGCCCCTCAAGCCCAGCCCCATCAACACTACACCACCAGGTGTGACCTTTTGGTCAGGGTGCTTAAGACTGTTCATGGTTACAAAGCAGAATATAGGAAATCGACTGCCATTAATAATGGTCATAATATCCAATTTCAATAATTTATTTAACCCCGAAAATTACTTTCATACCCAATTTTAGGCATATTTTCAAATGTTTGGTAGCTATTCTTTCGTTTTGAATTGAAAATCCTTTCAATTATATTCCCTTAAATGAGATCTGGAATAACCATTGTTCGAGGGAAAGAAATTTACTTCAGGGGTATTGGAAGAAGCAATGATTTGTAAACAGTCTATTTATGAAGTCTTTTCCTGGTGTTTTGGTGTGAATATACTTTGTTAGGGAACTTGGGATATCAGTAGTATTTTATTGGAATACACCTTTAAATCTCTCGATAAGGAGATACTTACCTTCCCACCCCAACACCCCCAGTCCAGATCTGCGGCCACTGAGATGCTTTTCTAGATCAGAGTTTACCAAATTACTCAGAGTCACCAGGGACACCATACTCCAGTCGAGCCTGCAATTTAGTCCAATTGAAGTGAACTAGGACTCTAACTCACAGAACACAGGAGTATACTAAAGAAATGCTCGGGCGTGGAGTATGGTATTCCAGAAGACCTGCTAACCTTGAGAGAGAGCTCACATTTCAGGCATCAGCTACTGATATGAGTGGCAGCAACTTCCAAATTAAGATTGGAGGAAGACAATTGATTTGGTCTGATGCTTTAAAAATAAATGCATCCAACTAAGAAGGTAAGAAGTATCTCAACTATACAGTGCAACAGCTGTGAAGTGTGAGGAATGTTGTGTGCATGTGGTCGTTGCAGGGTCCAAGAATTTCAGAGCCTGAATGGCAGCCAAGTGACAAAAAGGCTGCCATGGGCCATAATGCATGCAAGAATGAATGACTCCTCAACCTCCGAGTCTTCGTGCTACTGCACCTCCTGCACTATTAATCTCCATGACCCGGCCAAGTGGCCATTCGTCATGTGCGACACTGTCCCCCAATCCTAGCTTTTTTATATGACAACCCACTGCATTAGGGACCTGAATTTTGGTCCAGCCAGAGAAATACTGCGGGCAAAAATATAATTACAATGGTTCATCAAGATTTCATTTAGACAAATAGATCAATAGGCAAGAATATTCTAGGCAAACCACTAATGTAGACAACACCCCCCCACTATGGCTCACAATTGTCTTCATGTATGTATTTTTGTATATGTATATGTTATGTTTCCTATAACTTGTAAATAATATTTGCATTTTGAGTTTAATTTGTGGTTCAGATTAAACAACTATTGGGCTAAAGTGTGGAATTACAGTCTACATTAGTTGTCTGCCTAGAATAGTTCTTGCCTATTGATATAGTCACCTAAATAAAATACAGGTGAACCACTGTTGTAATAGTCGTAGGGCCGTTTTCCCTCTGGTTTAAGGGCAGCTCTTGTTACGCACATAGACTAAAGTGGGACGAAAAGACAGGACTGTATCAAAGTGTCACTCAGGCCTAGTTCCACCTAGTTCCAACTGGAAGTTATGTTGTGGTTGTCAGGTGTGGATGTTGAGGGCTGCAATCAGGTGATGGAAGTGACGGCTGGGAAATGCTGCAGAGCGCTCAGGTTCCCAGTCCCGCTAGTCCATCCAGTTCAGGTTTTTACCATGCATAATTGGATCTGTAGACCTGCTGGTCCCATTATAAAATCAGGACTAAGAGTCCCACAATATAAACAAAACACCTGGACTGGATGAGCTTCTCACAGGGTAGACCTGGAACTCTTGAGAGCCTTTGTGCCGTCATCCAGGTGAGGATATTTCTTTTTAACTGGTTTTATTTTGATTTTATGACAATTTACAAAAGACAGGGTTATTGAAAAATACTCCCTGAAAACATATAGGTGTGGCAAAAGGACAACAAGGTACACTGACATATCGGTACTAGGACACCACATCTGGAGAGAAGACACAAGCTTGTTCGTATACAGTGCAACTCATTGAAGTAACATACATTGTACTGCTAAATTACAAAAGAAGGCATTCTACATCATAATCACCACTGTTAAGTGCATAATGATCCATCCATTTCCCCCATATTTTACGATATTTGCATGGGCATCCCCTGCTCTTATAAGTGATTCTTTCCGCAGCCATGTACAAGTCCATCCCTTTCCTCCATTTAGCCAGGCTGGGTACCTCAGGAGCCCCCCATCGCTTAGCTAGGTCTCGTTTGGCTACCACTAATCTCAAATTACACAGTAATAATAGCATTCATGGTATATCCATGTCATTCGGTATTCCCAGGAGGACGTATTTAGGATCATCAGGGAGTTGTACCTCTGGTATTGCGCTCAGTTCTGACAGTATTTGGGCCAGTATGTCTGTATGTTTGGGCAGGATCACATTGTGTGAATGAAGTCTCCCCGAGTCACGCCTCAACGCAAACAGTTTGGTGAGGGTGCCCTACCTATTCTATAGAGTTGGGCCTTATCGTAGGAGATCCTATGTAGTATTTTTAGTTGGATAAGGCATAGCCATGCCCCGATTGCTTCTTCTCTCGGGAACATCATGGCCGCCTTCCAGTCAATATCCTCCGGGGTGCCTACTTCTACCACACATGCTGCCCGCAGTTTTAGGAGGGCATCAGGCATATTATTGCTAGTAGTCTTGTTGGTGTAGGAAACAGCTTTTCCCGCACAGTTCATCCATTAGGAGTCTACCCTCTAGGGGAGTGTATTCTGGGAGGTCAGAGGGGGACTTTTGGCTCTCCATGCATGTTTAAATTGTGGATATTTATAATATTGTTGGTCGTGGAGCTAGAGTTCTTCTGGAGAGAAGTGAAAGGCACTAAAGTACTAGGGCTCCAAGGTCAGAGCGAACAGAAGTGGGGAGAACGGGAAACCCTGTCAGGTCCCACTCTTGATTGGGAAGTCTGGGGATAGTATATTATTTACTTTTACCGCAGCCGTTGTTTCCATGTAGAGCCGTTTTGGCCATGTCCTGAAACTTGGCCTGAGTTTTGTTTCTACGACCTTACAAATGTCCAAGACATTTTGTAGATCGTGGCGAAGGAGGGACACCTCCGTGCGTATCGCTCCAATTTTACCTTCAAGCACTGTCTTAGAGGATTGGTTCGCCTGGAGAAGAACCGCTTTGCTTGGACGAGGGCCGGCGGTCTCCTCTGGGTCCAGTGAAGTTGCAACCACTCTTGAGTAGAGGTCCAGTTTGCCTTGCCATGACTATCGGGTTTTTTTGTCTTTTTCCATAGTTCTGAGTAACTCCTTATGCGTAATGCCAGCTTGTATAGAATGGGAGTCTCTCCCAGGGCCCTAGCAAGCAGTAATTCACTCATGACCTATGGAATGGATAAATGATTTGTCGAGACAGGGCCTGTCTAATCTCAATAACAGGCAGTTGTCCTCCTCCTGCAGGCCGGTGTGTGTGATGGGCATGTGTGCAACCAGCACCCATCCAATCTGCAGTGCCAATGGCCCCCTGGTGTTGTTTTCCGCGTGTCCCACGTAGGTGTCAGCACCCCTGTGAGGGGGGAGCACAGCACTTCAGTAGCACCTGGTCCCTCAGTAGCGGAAGTCAAACAGGGGCAGTGTAAATTGTAGGACGGGGAGAGGGCCCAGGATGTCGGACGAGCACCCGCCCACCATCTCTCTCGTGGGGCCACACCAATGGGGCCTCTCTGTATAGGGCCCCCTCAGTAAGATCTGGGATCAGGTGGGTTCGAAGTGGCCTTCCAGGACACCGACTTGTGTGTCTCGACTCTCATCCTCCAGGTGTTATGGGCGGACAGTTCTCAATAATCTGGGAGGGGCAGTTCAAAGTCACCCCGGGAGAGCCTATGTAGGCCCTAACCCGGTCGCAGGAGTGAGGGGCTATTGAGTTGGACACTGGTCCTAACAGCCCCAAGCTTAGGGCCCTACTTCACCCAGCAGTGATGCTGGGTGGTCGTTGTTAACCTGGAGGGATTGAACATGTAGTCACAGGTATACGGGTACGCTGTGCTGGTTGCAGGGCCAGCCAGGGCAGACCCAATGACCCCCCCAGCGCCAAAGTTTTTCCCCTCACGACCTCGAGTTCGCATCCCCTCTCACTCACCCTTGAGCTACATGCTTGAACATAGTTCTAGCGCAGTGTAGGAGCCAGGCCCCCAATGAAGTTCTTCACACAGATGAAAGGCACCCAGTCAGCACACAGGGTCCCAGCACAGATCTCGGGCAGCGAGACAGCCCGATCCTCACGTCTCGATCCCGGAGCCGCTCTTGCCGTGCTGCAGATGAAGCAAGGAATCAGCTCTCGACACCCGTCGGTCTCCCTATGGCATCACTGAGTGCGGCCCGGATATTCTCAGTAGGCCCGGGGGGGAGGGGGCAACCGTTAGTTATATTCTCTCCTGAGCGCCGGACCTTGGGGGATAGTCTGCAAAGTCTCTACTCACCGCCACTGGCCGGTCGTTCCAATTCCTTTGTTCTGCTGCAGAAGTTAGTGCAGTTGAGGCGCCATTTTATGTTCGGGTCAGCTGCCGCGGGTTGGCTGTTCATCCACCGATTTGTGAGACTTTTAGCCCCTGAAGGCATCGTCAGGGAGGCAGTGTTCATCTGATCACAGTTAGGGCACAGGACAACACAGCGATGGTGTCTGGAATGGCAGGATGTTGATCGGATTAACTCTGGCGACTGGAGCTCTCAGTAGACAAGTCTTGTCGGCCATGTTGTTGGCCACGCCTCAGATGAGGATATTATTACCTACAGATTGCAAAGGACTCAGTGAAGAGAGATGCTTGGCGAAAGAGGGCAATAAACAGAGGAGAAACCTCTGTACAAACTCTTATTATGTACTTTCCAATTTAACAGGGGTCATGATGTACCTTCTCTAAAAGACCCTCCAAAATACAAATCCTTAACATTTTTCTAAAAACAAACGCATTTTAAAAGTTAAAACATTTAGAAGATGGCATCACAGCTGATGTGTCACATAGGGAGTCTATAAAGCTCTAACAACAAATAACTAACCCTTGAAGCAGCTCAGTCCTGTTGCATTCTGGCGCATACCTAAGATATGGGTTCTGTCGCACACCAAAGCCACAAATAGCTACTGCACCCTGGCCGTACTACGGTCTGAAAGAAACTAAAGAGAATAACTGCACCCAGCGCATACAATCCAGATCTGTGAAACCCTGCAACAATAAAGGGATGCTGTGTCTTGTGATTCACATGCCCCTTCTGCTGTAACTTGAAATGGGCATCACTTTGAAACATACTCAGGAGCTGCTTCCCTCAGTTATACAACACAGTTCTGCAGCACCCCAAAACAGGCATTGACACAGCAGACAGGTCTCAGTTTAAGGACCTACTAAAATTGATAACCCTATCAATATATTTGCATTTATAAAAGGACATGTTTATTTATTTAAAAAAGATTTGTATAGCGCGGACATGACCCCTGAGGGTATCAGAGCGCTTTACATAGATATAAGTAGACAAAGGAAAATAGGTAGGTGAGAGAAAACATGGAAACAGTGAGGCGATAAACAACAGGGGCAGGCAGAAATTGGGGTGGGCAAAAGAAGCTGGAAGGGAGCTAGTGAAAAGTAGGGCAATATACATCAAGAGCAAACCATAAACAATTAATCACTTAGAGGCAATAGGAGCACAGCATCAAGTTCGGGGCATTGTTCATTAGAACAGTTTGTTCAATAGTAGAGTTTTGACTTCCCTTTTAAAGGCAAGAGTAGAAGGAATAAGTCTTTTATCCACTGGAAGGGAGTTCCAGATTCTCGGGCGATGCCAGAGAATGTACGATTGTACGTTTTAAGCTTCTTAAATTTCTTGGACACCAAATATATACCATGAGTAACTCAAAAACAATTTTTCACTGAATTCACATTTATTTATGATGTTTATACTATGGAATATGCGATAGAGCTACAACTGCCTCAATGTAACTGTGATATTTGCTCTATGCTTGCTAACTCTGGGTTTCCAATGTGACAGGAATATGCTCTGATAAATCTTTGGTTGCTCTTTAGGCTCAATGACATAATATGGCCTTTGGTGCATTGATGATTATTGTTTGGATGCAAATGTGCTGTGCTCGATTTTAAAATGGGTTTATTTTTGAATCAGCACCACTGTCAATGGTCTGTGCAAATTAAATATGTTAAATATTAAATTGAAGGGATTTTAATCTTTGGTCAGAAGGGTCGACCAAGACGGCCTACGAAGAACTGGTACAAGCTTGTCATAACATTGAGCTAGAACAACTAGTACTCTCCAAAACCCACTCAAAGGGCCATATTCTTGATCTACTCTTTGCTGACGCTGGACGTACTTCAATACTTGACGTCCTGCCTCAGTGTTGGACGGACCACGCCCTTGTCCAGTTCTCCCTCTCGTGCACTAGCGCCTTCTCAAAGAAAGGGAGTGCGGCGGGCATTAGAATGGGGAGACAATGGTCCAGACTCCTCAAACAAACCATTCTGCCTTCTTTGCTGCCTGAGGGCTTTGTACTGGGAGTGAATGTGGATGAGAGCTATGAGACTTTCTGTCAGCAAATCTCTATTTCTCTGGATTCCTTGGCTCCGCTGCGGAAAATCAAAGATAGGACTAATCTCGCCATGCCATGGTACTCGGAAGAACTTCGGCAGCTTAAGCTCCAATGCAAACAGGCTGAGCGGACCTGGAGGAAACAGTACCTGGAATCACACAGAGTCCTCTTCAGACAAGCGCTGGCATCCTATAAAACCCAGATCAAGCGGCCAAAGCTAGATTTTTAGAAGAATCTTTGTTGGCAGCCGTAAACAAATCTCAGGCCTTATTTAACCCCTTCCATGCTGGTGACGAACCCCAGCCGTCATGCACTACAGTGCTCGTGTGCTGATGACGGCTGGGGTTCGTCATGGCCCGCCCGTGTTCGGCCGGCGGCCGCACACGGGAAAAATCGCGGCCGCACGGAAGGGGTTAAGATCGTAAAGGACGTGGCCCATCCTGGCTGCACCAAAAATGCCATCCCGGCCTCACAAGCTCTCTGCGACTCGCTAGCACAAGCCTTTGAGAACAAGATTGCCAACATCTTAAACAATCTCTCCCCCTCAACTGGTGGTACTGCATACTACTCCATCTCGCCAGAGAATGGGAAGGAGTGTACTAAATCAGGTGAGCTGAGCAACTTCCCTCTACCATCTTTTGAGGACTTTCGCTCTTTGGCTGACGGTGTATCCTCTGGCTCACCCTCTGATCCTTTACCACCCAAATTCTGGAAACTTTGTCGTGAAGAGCTGTTTCCCCCACTATTCTCCATCTGCTGCCAGTCTCTCACCTCAGCACGGGTGCCAGACTGCTGGAAATTGGTGGTGGTCTCTCCACTGCTTAAAAAGGAGAATCTGGACCCCACATGCCCAGCCAACTTTAGGCCCATTTCCTTCTTGCCATTCCCTATCAAAATCTTAGAGAAACTGGCCACAAAACATCTCTCCAACTTTCTTGAGATCAATGATTGTTTGGATGTGGCTCAGTTTGGGTTTCGACCGGCACATGGGACAGAGTCGGCTCTGGTGACTGTTCTTGATGACCTTCGGACGCGGGCCGACCAGGGTCAAACAGCCTTTCTAGTGCTGCTTGACACGTCGGCCGCGTTCGACACGGTCAACCATGCACTTCTGATCAGGAGATTGACAGAGGCTGGGGTGTCGGGCTTGGCCCTTGAATGGCTGGTGTCATATCTCGATCAAAGGCACCAGGTAGTTGCACTGCCACCCTTTCAATCGAACATCAAGAGGGTTGGGCAGGGAGTACCCCAGGGCTCAGCCATCAGCCCTATCCTTTTCAATCTGTACCTCCGCCCCCTGATCACGCTGATCAAGTCGTTTGGCATAACAGTCACCAACTATGCCGATGACACCCAACTTATCTTCTCGTTTGAAGGTAAGGGCGGGGTGTCACAGGAGGTTTTCCATCGATGCATGTGTACTACGGCAGAATGGTTGGGGAATAACTCCCTCCAATTTAACAGCTCGAAAACCGAGGTACTACATTGCTCCATGGACCGGATCCCCAGACCCCTACCACAGGGTTTTTGGCCTCCCGACTTCCAAGGCACTAGTTTGCCTGCTGATTCGGTTCGGAATTTGGGGGTAATGTTCAGTTCCGACCTACAGCTGGACACATCAGTAAATAAAACGGTGGCTACGTGTATGGCTCTACTTGGATCCTTGAGAAAGATCCTACCCTTGCTTCCGGCACAGGCAAGACCAGAGGTAGTGCGGAGCATAATTTTAAGCCGTCTTGACTATTGCAACGCATTGCTGCTGGGGGCCCCAACTACTGTGCTAGGAAAACTCCAACGAATACAGAATTTCGCTGCCAAACTGGCACTCTCGCGACGTCGCTCGGACTCTTCTGTTAAGGCACTCAGGGACCTCCACTGGCTGCCAATCTCTCAACGGGTGAACCTGAAGGCTCTATGCCTGGTTTTTAGACCTTTACACAGTCAAGGTCCGGCCCCTTTGCAGGATCTCTTTTCATGGTACATTCCTTCAAGATCACTCCGGTCAGCCTCAGCTCACTTGGTAGTAGTACCCAAGTTCCTGAGGTCCCGGATGGGCGGACGGTCCTTCAGGATTACTGCAGCGCGGCTGTGGAATTCTCTACCGTTAGGTCTAAGGGGCCTGGAAGATTTCTCCACCTTTAAAAAAGCGTTAAAGACCCACCTGTTCCCCAGAATAATGTAAATAGATTGGGAGCTGGTAAAATCTTGTTCTGTGTCATGATAGTCTAAGCGCCAGGATGCCCGTCGGGTGACAGTTATAGCGCTAGATAAGAACGCCTATGCATACATACATACATGAATAGGTTAGAACATGTTGGAATATGTCTCCTGCTTTGTTAGTATAATACATTTTAGCGTGTGCTAATTATAAACTTAGTTCCTTTTTCTCACGAAGTAGACGGATGGAACATGTATCCTGTTTTGTCAATATAAACTAGCGTGTGCCAAGTAATAACCTTCGGTCTCATGAAATAGACCGATCGGCATCTGGAGTCTTTTTGCCATTTCTAACCTGGAGATCGCGACCACGTGACGCGATCTCCATGGTTACGTATACACCAGGAAGCAGCGGGTCTCCATTGCTGACCGCGTGCTGCAAAACTCAGACAGATTCATTCCTGTTCCTTCTCCGGTAAGCCCAGCCCGTATACCCCATGCTTGTAAAGCACTTTAGTCACGCTGACTCCCATATTTACAAACCGGGTCTGTCATACTTAGGTTGTACGGATTACTGATGACTTTCGACAGAAGTGGTTTACTCTTCGCTGACCAGAACGACCTACGGGCGGACGCTTGAACTTTATCAATATTATTCAAGTAAGCCACGCAATATATGCCCCAATTGTATTATAAACATCACCATTGGTTTTGATCTTTTTTGGGGGACAACACATGAGTAATGGCATGCTGTTTTCGCTCCCTTTCCAGATTCAAGGGGTGACACATCTCCACCGATACATGTGAGTTTTTTAATTATTTCATACCCCCTCCCGTGACGACTGAGTATAGGATGGCTCTGTAATTACAGACTATACTTTCCTCTTCAGGTTTTGAAGTTCCATGATTGGGCATACATCTCTCTCCTCCGACAAACGACCAATAGGTATGTTTTGTCATATACTAGCATGTGCCGTTTATTTAGATTAAAATCGATTGATTCATTTTATGGTAATACCCATTATTACTCATTCAAACAGGTCATTGCCCCGCCCTCCCCGTCCTGATGAAGACCAAGGAGATAATTAATACCTGTCACTATATAGGGGTCGAAACGTCAACAGCTCTGTGTACTTTTCAGCTCTACTCCATGACTTGATAATTTGTATTATATGTGGAGCATGATATCTCTCTAAAGTTTTTCTTCATTCATGATGTATATGTCTATGTTTGACGTACAACACATAGTACAGTGAGTCCGCTTGGCCGTTTTTATATGTCACTATCCTTTACCTTCACTACCCTTCACCTTACCACCTCCCTCCCTTTTCCAGGGGCACTGTAAATACATTTTGAATTATCTAACGTATGTTCTTTGGTAATTTATACATGACAACATTGTGATTAAATAACAATGGTTGTGAATTCAGTGAAAAATAGTTTTTGAGTTACTCATGGTATATATTTGTTGTCTTATTGCTGGGACCCCCTCTTCTCAGTACCTTGAATACCCAGGTCCCAGTGACTTTATTTGGGTGAACCCTTCGTATATACATTCTCCTGAGCAGGTGCATGCATGCCTGCGAGGTTTCTTTTTTTGTTTTAAACTTTTGAATTTATTTCCCTTTGGCACATGATGGTTGAGAGAGAACTTCTCTCCTATTCAGAGGACTATATAGATCAATTATTGCAGAATCCTAACCACAATTTTCTTTCCACAAACATTCCGAGTACTGACTTCACCCTTAAAGACAAGATATCCCGTCTCGAACGCCTGGAGAAAAAACTGATTCGGACCCGTTGGCATAGACATCTTATGACCGGATATCTCAAAGAAAATATTATTCCTATTGGCCTACAAATAAAGATAGAACCAGCGGTCTTTGATGAGGTACCCAAATTCAAAGAAGGTTTCAGTCACGTGGCGAATAACTGCTCACGCCACTGGATGGTGCTGGGTGTGGAAACAGCGGCTGAACAGATAGAGATCATAACAGCAGAAATTGACGCACTCAGGACAGAGATTAACGGGGATAACACACTCACAAATGCCAAGGGGGCCCTTACCAACCTGGTCACCTCCTTAAAGGATTTTGAACTCAACACGCAAAATAAGAAGATTGAGAAACTGGCGAGCGACTTGCGTCTGTAGATAAAAAGAAAACTTACCCCTATCTGCAAGAGGATTATTACCGCCAGGACAATCAGGGCCGTTTTACCAACAGAGGACGTGCAGGATACCGCGGGAGACGCACCTACACGACATTCTCCGATTCCTCATACAGCTCGGAGGGGGAACCTGACCAAGTAGGCCCAAGCAACCCCTACCAAGACTACGGATATTATCCTAATCAATACCCCCCTCTTTTTTAGGTCAAGGCCAGGGACAATGGAGACCACAGGGGTGTGGAATTTCATGAAATATGTATTTGTCCATGGGACAAGTAGCTTCATAAATCTACATGTCCTGTAACAAAATCCACTTGTCCCTTTGGTGCCATGTAGTGCGCCGTCAAATAATGGCTGCAATCTCTTTATAGAAGAGCTCTGATAATAGCCTTTCTGGTTATGTCAGGCTATTACTATAGAAAGATTTGAATTTTGGAGTTTTTCACCAGCTCTTCTGTAATCTTTTCCCATACTGAGAAAGCTCGGCAATTTACCCCTGACAATGGCAGAAGTAAAGTTTCTACCATGGTTGGGAAAAATGTGGTTGGAGAAAAAGTGAACTTGTAAACCGTCAACAGATTTCCGCTGGGGCATATTCTTATTTGCTCATGCTAAGATGCAATTCACAAAGATTTTCTAGGACTACGGTTTCCTGGCCTACTTTGTGACTTTAACAACTGAGCCCCTAATTAAATCTGAGTTAACCAAGACTTTGTGCTTTTATTAAAATGCTATCTCTTCCTATCTGTGAGCTGGCTTCATTGTGTGCTCTTTTATAAAGTAGTTTTGTTTAGTGCCAGAAATTTCTATGGCAATATGGCCTTTATGAGACCAAATACCAGCGGTCTAGTAAGAACGCTCTGGCATACAGCAGCACGCCTACCTGATAATCCCAAGGTAGAGAAACGAGCATAGTGTAGGCCAAGTGAGTAACCAGGAAATTAAAATACCCACCACGTTGATCCAAAGTTCTTATGACACCAAGCAAGCAAAAAATTCATTGGAATCCTCACCAGAATAGCTCTCTTGTCTCTTCCATCTGAGCATCTATCCATTCATCCTTTAACACACTGATATCTAGCATTTCACCTTTACATTGGCCCCCATTCATTATTTTATCCATTAGCCTTTCACCAAACTGTTCGTCCGTCAGTCCATCCGCTCATCCATTTCCAAACCTACCCATCCATCTCCAAACCTATCCATTTCAACCATCCATCCATCCTTTTGCTCATCCATACACCCTCCCTTTCACTCATCTATCCACCCTCCCTTTCACTCATCCTTCCACCCACTCTTCAACCCATCCATCAATCCATCCTTCCACTCATCCATCCATTTATCCTTTACACTCATCCATCCTTTCGCTCTCTAATCCTTAAACCCTGTAACCCATCCATCCATCCATCCATCTAGCCAGCCACACTTTCACTCACTCATCCTTTCACCCACATCCACTCATCCTTTCACAATTACGAATCTTTGTCTGCCGAGCTGCAGACAGAAGAGACCCATCAAGAGCTCCGGCTCTACTGTAGCTGAAAAGTGTGGTGTTCATGAAGCCCCTGTTCAAAGCTATCCTGCCATCTCCAAACCTAACGACCCAACTGATCAATCCAGCCTTCCTTTCACTCATCCATCCATCCATCCTTTCACTCTACACATCCTCCTCTTCACTCCTATTTATCCATCCTTTCACTCATCCATCCATCCACCCATACATCCTCCTTTTCACTCACCTATCCACCTATCCTTTCACTTCCTCCATTTATGCTTTTGCTCGTCCATCCACCCTTTCACCCGTACATCTTCCGTTTCGCTCATATATCCATCCACCCTTCACTAATTCCTCCATCCACCTTTACACTCAACTGTCCACCCATCCATCCATCAACCCTTCCACCCACCCATCCATCCCCGCCCACTCAGCCATCCGTCCCCGCCCACTCAGCCATCCGTCCCCGCCCACTCAGCCATCCGTCCCCGCCCACTCAGCCATCCGTCCCCGCCCACTCAGCCATCCACCCCCGCCCACTCTGCCATCCATCCCCGCCTACTCAGCCATCCATCCCCGCCCACTCAGCCATCTATTCGTCTACTCTCTCACAACTTAATCCACCCTTTCAATAAGCCGTCCATCCTTTCACTCATCAATCCACTTTCGACCTATCCATCCACTCACCCATCCCTTCATTCACCCTTGCACTTATCCTACCATTCTTTCAAACATCCATCCTTACATCCATTCACTCATTCATTCATGTATCTTCCCTTTCACTACACTCATTCATTCATCCATATATCCATCCAGCCTTTCACTCATTCATCTATATATCTATCCATTCACCCTTTCACTCATTAATGTATGCATCTATCATCCACTCTTGCACGTATTCATCTATGCATCTATACATCCACCCTTTCACTTATTCATACATGCACCTATCCATCCACCCTTTCACTTATTCATACATGCATCTATCCATCCACTCTTTCATACATGCACCTATCCATCCACCCTTTCACTCATTCATTCATGCATCTAAACATCCACCCTTTCACTCCACTCATTCATCCAACTATCCATCCAGCCTCACGTATTCATCCATGCATTTATATATCCACCCGTTTACTGATTCATACATGCATCTATCCATTCACCCTTTCACTCATTAATGTATGCATCTATCTTCCACTCTTCCATGTATTCATCCATGCATCTGTACATCCACCCGTTCACTTTTTCATATATGCATCTATCCATCCACCCTTTCACTATTCATCCATGCATCTATTCATCCACCCATTCACTCACTCTCCCACCCACCCTTTCAAGTCTATTATGGGCCTTTGTCTACGGACCTGCAGACTGAAGAGGCCCATCAAAAACTCTACAGCTGCTGTAGTTGCTACAGCGGTGTATTCACAATGCTCCTGGTGCAGGCACAAAGTGAGATGAGAGGCCTAGTCCAAGAACAGAATTGGGGGTGGCCTTCGGCCTGCATGAAAGCCCATGGGGAAACTGATGAGCTTTAATGTAAGCCCTCGATGAAGTAAGATATGAGAGGCCAAGGGGAGCGGGCCAGGGATGTCAGAGTGCCAAGGGGAGCGGGTCAGGGATGTCAGAGTGCAGCGGAGGGTGGAGTGGTTCAGGCACTGGGTGTAACATTAGGTGTGCAGAAAACACAAAGTGCCAAGGAGGGGGTGCATAAGAAGGGAAATCAAATTGAGTTGAAGATGAGCAGGGATATTGGAGCCCTATGAGGCCCAGGAGTGGAGCAGAGAATACAAGGCAGAGGTCATACAGTTCAAGTCAGAGCAAGAGGCCAAGAGGCACAAAAAGCAGCCTCTTAGATGTCATTGCTGAGTGTACTGGAACTGCAGAAGCTCGATATGTGTCTAATGCTTGAAGATAATAAAAGGACCAGGGGAGAACCTGGAAGCCACACAAGCTTATCGAGCTGGCTCAAACTTTGAGCTCTGCTTTATCATTTTGTTGTTCTGCTCTGGGGAAATTAAAATGCAGGCCCCAGTTTTGCATTGACCCTTTCACTGCCAATAAACTGCTCAGAGCGACTTATTTACTGGCTGTGACCTATAGGGTTGAACAGCTGTGCATCTTATTACTATAAAACTGTCTACTTGTCCTTTGGACAAAATGCAAATTAAAACCTCTAGCCCTCCTATGAAATCTAGATGTCTCGGGCGTCGGGAGATAGGAATTCCCCACGCCTGGACCACCGAGAGGCAGAGGCAGCAACTGGCCGAGAGGTCCCCAGCGAGAACAACAACAGAGCACCAACACTTGGGATGCAGGAAGGGGGCAACCACAGAAGCAAGTACATTTCCAGCAGGAACAACACGGTGAGAGAACAACGCGTCGCAAGACATACCGGTGGTGATTGAAAGCCCGTCTGCTGACCCTGTGGTCAATATCTCTAACTACATCCTAAATGAGGACGAACATAGAGTTTTATGTAAAGGTCTGTCCTATATTCCGACCAACGTACCAGACAAATTCTCAGTGAGAACTGAATTGTTCAAATTCTTCAGGAAGATTCGTTTAAAATATTTTTTTCGTAACTCTCCACCATACCAATGTCGATCTCACACAGGACTGAGGATCCCGTCGACCTTTGTACCCCCAACGCATTCAATGTCACATACGATACTGGCATATGAATCTATCGTTTGGAAAGATGTCAATGAAATCCTTGAAGACAAGAGCTATACCAAATTCAACATAAATAAAGCTGAGAAAACGGCACTCACAACCCTTGCTAAGAACAAAAAGGTTGTTATAAAACCGGCCGACAAGGGCGGGGCAATCGTTGTCCAGGATGTCTCCAAGTATGAATCAGAAATCCTACGACAACTCAATGATGGTGTGAGCTACAAAAGACTAACAGCGGATCCATCACTATCTCTTGCTCAAGAAATACTCGAGATCACCAAGGAAGGGCTTGATCAAGGATTCCTCACGGTACAAGAATTCAATTACCTGAACCAGAAAAATCCAAGGCTACCAACAATTTATACCCTCCCCAAAATTCACAAAGGCATGGCAGACCCCCCGGGATGTCCTATTGTCTCGGGCTGCGGCTCCATGCTGGAACCAATTGGGAGGTATGTGGATTTTTTTCTTGAAACCCATCGCGGAATCCACCCAGACCTTTTTAAGGGACACGATGCATACCATCAATATCGTGGAAGGTTTACCATTCGACTCAAATACACAGATCTTGGCCACCTGTGATGTTATCTCCCTTTACACCTGCATCCCCAGGAAGAAGCCCTATCAGTAGTAACCAGATCATTGGACCAACGCCCAGCACCTATGGCAGTGCCCACCAACTTCATCGTGGCCCTATTAAGATTGGCTATGATGAAGAATTTTTTCATCTTTAAAAACAATTTCTTCCTCCAAACTCAAGGCGTAGCCATGGGGGGCTACATTTGCACCTGATGTAGCCATAATATATATGTCTGTCTTTGAAGAGAATGTCATTCTTGATACCATCAACCCATTCAGAGACCATATTGGTCTCTGGATGAGATATATTGACGACATTGTACTGACATGGCACGGCACCCAGAATGAACTTACAGATTTTTACACGTGGCTCAACCAACAATCACCTCATCTCAAATTCACCATTCACTCAGACAGTAAGAAAATTGACTTTCTGGATGTCACCATCTTTGAGAGTGAAGGAAGTCTAAAGACTACACTCGTTGTTACAATACAACAGCCACCACCCCAGAGCTCTGCGGGACAATCTCCCATTTGGGCAGTTCCTACGTACTCGTAGGAACTGTTCCAATAAGGAGGATTACATGGAAGAATCTGCAGACCTCTCCAGTCGACTCCAGCAACGTGGCTATCCGAAAAGGATAATCAAAAGAGCAAGAAAACGGGCGTGGTTTAATCCATGTGAAAACCTTTTGACTCCGAAAGAGAGAAATGAACAACAGGAACAAAGACTTGTTTGCGTCACAACCTTTTCCACAAAAAGCAATAAAATCAAGCGGTCTATCAATAGACATTGTAAAATGATCGCTGATGATATTGGACAAGAAAATACACCACTTCATGCTTTTAAAAAAGCGAAAAGTGTGAGAGAGCATGTTGTAAGATCTTTCCTACAGTCTGACGATGAACAATCTGTAACGACTATGTGGAATTTGCCGTCTATTGTGGGCCATTACAAATGTGGTCACTGTAAGGCCTGTGTCAACACTATTCAAACAAAAGAATTCCAACATAACCAACACAAAATCCAGCTTAAATCACATACCAATTGCAATACCACCAACATCATCTATGCAATAGTATGCCCCTGCAACCAGATTTATATTGGTCAGACACAACAAAAGGCTAAAGCCAGGATTCTACAACACATCAGCAGAATACGATGTGAAGTACACAGTGCACCCCTAGTGGAACATTTCAAATCTGCCCAACACCCCCCGGACAGTTTCAAATGGGTGATCCTTGAGAAAGCATTGTTGGGACCCCGTGGTGGCAATATCAGCAACATTCTCAATGTGCGAGAATCGAAATGGATGTTCTTTTTTGATTCGATGAACACTGGCCTTAATGAAAATGACAGCTCTTTCACCCAGTTGGCCACACTCACTTAAATGATATTACTGATCATGTCATTAATTTGCATTTCATATTTTTGATCTGGCCTTAGTAGAAACGACAGCCTTGTTCATTTCTGTGTCTTCAATAGCTTTATGATGTTTATACTATGGAATACGCGATAGAGCTACAACTGCCTCAATGTAACTGCGATATTTGCTCTATGCTTGCTAACTCTGGGTTTCCAATGTGACAGGAATATGCTCTGATAAATCTTTGGTTGCTCTTTAGGCTCAATGACATAATATGGCCTTTTGTGCATTGATGATTATTGTTTGGATGCAAATGTGCTGTGCTCGATTTTAAAATGGGTTTATTTTTGAATCAGCACCACTGTCAATGGTCTGTACAAATTAAATATGTATGAATAGGTTAGAACATGTTGGAATATGTCTCCTGCTTTTTTAGTATAATACAGTTTAGCGTGTGCTAATTATAAACTTAGTTCCTTTTTCTCACAAAGTAAACCGATGGAACATGTATCCTGTTTTGTCAATATATCCTAGCGTGTGCCAAGTAATAACCTTCGGTCTCATGAAATAGACCGATCGGCATCTGGAGTATTTTTACCATTTCTAACCTGGAGATCGCGACCACGTGACGCGATCTCCATGGTTACGTATACACCAGGAAGCAGCGGGTCTCCATTGCTGACTGCGCGCTGCAAAACTCAAACGGATTCATTCCTGTTCCTTCTCCGGTAAGACCAGCCCGTATACCCCATGCTTTAGTCACGCTGACTCCCATATTTACAAACCGGGTCTGTCATACTTAGGTTGTACGGATTACCAACAACTTTTGACATAAGTGGTTTACTCTTCGCTGACCAGAACGACGTACGGGCGGACGCTTGAACTTTATCAATATTATTCAAGTATGCCACGCATCCCATGCCCCAATTGTATTATAAACATCACCATTGGTTTTGATCTTTTTTGGGGGACAACACATGAGTAATGGCATGCTCTTTTCGCTCCCTTTCCAGATTCAAGGGGTGACACATCTCCACCGATACATGTGAGTTTTTTTTAATTATTTCATACCCCCTCCCGTGACGACTTTGAGTATAGGATGGCTCTGTAATTACAGACTATACTTTCCTCTTCAGGTTTTGAAGTTCCATGATTGTGCATACATCTCTCTCCTCCGACAAACGACCAATTGGTATGTTTTGTCATATACTAGCATGTGCCGTTTATTTAGATTAAAATCGATTGATTCATTTTATGGTAATACCCATTATTACTCATTCCAACAGGTCATTACCCCGCCCTCCCCGTCCTGATGAAGACCCCGCTACAAGGAGATAATTTATACATGACAACATTGTGATTAAATCCTTTACCTTCACTACCCTTCACCTTACCACCTCCCTCCCTTTTCCAGGGGCACTGTAAATAAATTTTGAACTATCTAACGTATGATCTTTGGCAATTTATACATGACAACATTGTGATTAAATAACAATGGTTGTGAATTCAGTGAAAATTTGTTTTTGAGTTACTCATGGTATATATTTGTTGTCTTATTGCTGGGACCCCCTCTTCTCAGTACCTTGAATACCCAGGTCCCAGTGACTATATTTGGGTGAACCCTTCGTATATACATTCTTAAATTTATTGGGCTTGAGCAGCAGTGTGCCGGTGCTTCTTGTGGACCTGGAGCCACCCGAAAGTTCCAGTTTGTTTGACAGGTAGATTGGGGTGTTGAAGTGAAGTGCTCTATGGGTCATACACACGATCTCAAGTTGTATTCTAGCTTCAAAGGGAAGCCAATTGAGCGATTTAAGGTTCGGTGTAATGTGATTTCACCGGACCTTAAATCGCTGTTAACTACATTTTGAATTTTTTGAAAATGTGTTCAGCTGGAGAAGGATTAAAAAATGTATTCCCTGCCATCTTGAAAACTGCAAATCTATATATATTCTTGATTTTTACACCATGGAAAGAAAAATTCCATAGCAATGGGGAGCTACCATCAGAGATATCGGACCCCAAGGGAGTCCTGAGGAGTAACCAGAACATGGAAAACTTGAGTGCCACTTCAGGAAAACTCATAGAAACTGGTATGTGACTCACAAATCGAAAAGCAGTTGCGATCCCTCAAGTTGCCCTTTTAGGTGTTCAATTCAACCAACATTTTGTAACTGTTTCAACTTTAATTCAAGACTTTCATACAATAAAAAAAGAAATGGAGTGACACTCCAGTGAGTGTCTGACCCCAGGGCATATGTGATAGTGACCTGGAAGGGTGAAAAACAGAAGGCTGCCAGCAACACATTGTGCAGGGCCTAGCCGCAGTCTAGGCCCTCCCTGTACCTAACCCCAGCTTTGCATGGCTACATGTCGTTAGCTGCTGGGTTTGGCCTTAGAGTTTGCACATTAAATGCACCATTAAAAAAATTAATTCACTGAAAAAAAAACATATTTAAAAACTAAGCTATGGTGCCAGGCTCAAAAGCGTAAGGCAGATGAAATTTACCAGTTATGGTTACTAACATGCCATAACTCACGGCACCTATCATACTCCAAACACCAATTTGCCAATGATAGACCAAGTCAACTACAGGCCGATCTCCCTTCTTCTGGTATTTTAATAAGTATTAGAAAAACATGTTCTCCCATATTTCAGGTTACCTCGAAAGTAACAATCTTCTGCATCCTAGTCAGTTAGGTTTTAAAGCCAACTGCAGTAGGGAAACAGCTTTGTTAGGAGTAATTGACTACATTAAAGACAATGTACGTATAAACAAAAAAAAGAGAGGTTAAATAGGTCTCAAAAAGCCACAGAGATGGAGCGATGCAACTGGGGAATCACACACCCACTTTGGGTGGATAAGAAAGCCCTCACACACCGACCTAGTCAGTGTCATGCTTCATCATAGGGCCCCACCAAAAGAGGCAGAGTGCCTCTTTGGTGTGCTACGACGCCAGAAGACTGCGGAGCTGGTTGTGTGAAAAGGGCGTGCAGTGAGGTATAAAAGTAAAAGTGCCTAAAGGGTATCTGCAAAAAATATTTTAATGATTGATCCCTAGGACACGGTTAAAAGGGGTTATGTGTCTGAATTTTTTGCCAAAGGTAATGGATTGGTTAATTCAGAATTAAAGTTAGTCAGTCAACATGTTTCTGCCTTTACAGTGGTTTAAATTTACCTAGGCATTCATCAGGACTAGTATATACCCCGGCGGTATGGACTCTCTAATCGTCCACCCTAACCTGGGGGCGTGAAAGTGAAAAAAATCAAAAAATTTGATAAAGTGCATTAAAAAAGGGGGAAGAGCAGGTTGCTCATTCCAAAAATACTCCTGGTTTAGGAGTGTTTCTGCACCTGTAAAATGAATAACACAGACAAACAAAGAAGACATACAGACAATTAGTTGTTGGTATAGGTCATTGCGTTTGCCCAGGGTGCTCCATAGTTGTGGCATAGGTAGTGTTCCCAAATAAACACTAAAGTTAACACCATCTATATAGCCCTATAGGGATGATACCACTAACTCTGGGTAAGTGAAGTGAAAATAAGTGCTTAAAACACACAGAGTGACTAGAAAGGGTTAAAAACACGATAAAAGCACTCCATAGGAGGGATCAATGGACCAAAGGTCTGTGACCCCACCGAATAATTCAAGGATTCAAAAGATATCTCACTTTAGAATATGGCGCTAACTGCACCATGGGTCTCAGGAGGGGGGTTGGAGCGTACCTGGCACATCCTGAAAATAGAAAGTAAAGGCTTGAAATACATTTGATCGGGTTTGACTTAGCTCGATCGCGTCGCTGAAGGCATATCATGGTGGTTCAGCAACTCATGCCCTCAACGCTCTCAGCACAGTTTTGCACCTAGCATAACCTCAGGACCGGACCCCGACGATGGGAAGCGGGGCCGGTTACTGAGTTTAAAAAGCGTTTGCTCGTTGTTCCTCGCTCTTCCGGGTGGGCGTGTCCCGCACCAAAGCGAGGCTTGAAACGCGCCGGCCCGGGTTAGGTGGGCGTGGCGTGTGTCTGATCGAGGCTTGGATTCCATCGCCAATCGGACCGTGCATGTTACCATGGCAGCCCTGCTGCCTCAATGTTTGTAATAAAAACTTTGCTCGATCCATAAGCTGCTCAGTATATACTACAAACAAGTATGCAGGCAGTGTGACAAGGGTCATGATAATTCAAGCACTATGGATTCAAAGTTATACATAGGTTGTGGTGTCACAGAATTGCTAGTAATGGATAGACAATATCAGAGGAGGAAAACCTCTAGAGTGAGGCTGTGGTGAAGGAAACCACTGTTTTTGATGTGCAAAAACAATTCTACATGAGCCCACCAAAGAATCAAGGGTAGATGGTGGTGACAGCTGCTGTGACATGTGTCATGGACCACCTTGTTACCCCAGGACGGTATTCCACGGGATGTCATCATTCAACCCCACAGTGTTGGTACCCAAACGGTACACCCAGCGCTGTTCTTTTTCAAACAGCCTGCTCGAAATGTTAGTGGTGCCAGTGATTGCTTCTATAATTGTCCATTTCATGTCATTGGTGGTGTGATTGCAGTCCAGTAAGTGACGACTCAGTTTTGTCGTTGTTTTTTTGCACCTGATATTACTACGGTGCTCACAGATACGCTGTTTCACTTTGTGTGTAGTCATACCAACATAGCGTAGGGCACAGGGACATGTGATTAAATACACCACATTAGTCGAGTTGCGGTTTGTGTGTGCGACCTGGGTCCAGATTTTTCCTCGCTTCAACCAGAGTGTTTTTGAAGCCTCCGTTAGGTGGCACACGCTGCAATCCGAGCAGGGGTAGTGCCCTGTGATTTGAGGTAAACCCCATGCCGCCGTCACTGTAGGGATTTTGGGGGCTGTCTTTTCTTTTGGACGGGTATGAACTAAGGCATCCTTCAGACTTCGACCTTTCTTGAAAGAGAAGAGAGGCTTTTCCCAATCCTCTTTGGAGGATTTTATGATACTCCAATGTTTGTTTATTGTCTTCTTCATAAGGTTAGACAGGCTATTGAAGGTAGTTACACAAGTGAGTGGTATTGTTGTTTGGTTACTGGTTTTTCCTTCCAATAAGGCCTCTCTCAGCAGGTTTCTTGCTCTCTTAAAACCCTTGTTTAGGGTTGCCGTTGGGTAACCTCTGTCTCTCAATTTCTCAGTTAAACCAGAGGACTGTTCTTTGAAATCCGTCAGAGTACTGCAATTTCTTCTCAGTCTAAGATATTGCCCATACGGGAGATTTTCCTTCAGAGGGCGGGGATGGAAACTGCTGAACTAGATTGTTCTTGGCTGTTGGTTTTTGATGAGTTTTTGTGGTTAGACATGTGCCAGAGACAGAGATCACTACATCGAGGAAGACAATGTCAGTTTTGCTGGTGGTGTGAGTGAACCTAAGGTAATAGTCAAGAGTGTTGATCCATACCAAGAATGACTCGAGGTCACTGTCACTGCCTGTCCATAGGAGCAAAATATCGTCAATGTAGCGCTTCCATAAAAGCATGGAAGGCGAAAAGTCTGTGGATGGCGGCAAGATGTATTTTGCTTCAATTGAGTTCAGTGACTCTCCCAGGACTTTGATTGTGTCGTCCTGGGGGATGCTGGTATAGAGACTTTCAACATCCAGCGTCACTAAAGTGACTGAGTTTTCCGCGAAGGTGATGTCTGAGAGGAGCCGTAATAGGCTCTTGGTATCTCTTAGATAGGTCGAGTGCAGTCAACCCGACCTTGATTGAGTGGAAATATCAGACACCCAAATCATTCATCATCGAGTGTGCGACTATAGCACTCAAAGAGAATTTCTTCTCCTTCAAGAACAAGTTGTTCCTCCAATGCTCAGGTACATCTATGGGCAGCACTTTTGCCCCTAGTGTAGCTGGACTCTATGTGGCTGATTTTGAAGCAAAATACATCTTGCCGCCATCCGCAGACTTTTCGCCTTCCATGCTTTTATGGAAGCGCTACATTGACGATATTTTGCTCCTATGGACAGGCAGTGACAGTGACCTCGAGTCATTCTTGGTATGGATCAACACTCTTGACCATAACCTTAGGTTCACTCACACCACCAGCAAAACTGACATTGTCTTCCTCGATGTACTGATCTCTGTCTCTGGCACATGTCTAACCACGAAAACTAATCAAAAACCAACAGCCAAGAACAATCTACTAGAGTTCAGCAGTTTCCATCCCCGACCTCTGAAGGAAAATCTCCCGTATGGGCAATATCTTAGACTGAGAAGAAATTGCAGTACTCTGACGGATTTCAAAGAACAGTCCTCTGGTTTAACTGAGAAATTGAGAGACAGAGGTTACCCAACGGCAACCCTAAACAAGGGTTTTAAGAGAGCAAGAAACCAGCCGAGAGAGGCCCTATTGGAAGAAAAAAACAGTAACCAAACAACAATACCACTCACTTGTGTAACTACCTTCAATAGCCTGTCTAACCTTATGAAGAAGACAATAAACAAACATTGGAGTATCATAAAATCCTCCAAAGAGGATTGGGAAAAGCCTCTCTTCTCTTTCAAGAAGGGTCGAAGTCTGAAGGATGCCTTAGTTCATACCCGTTCAAAAGAAAAGACACCCCCCAAAATCTCTACACTGACAGCGGCATGGGGTTTACCTCAAATCAGAGGGCACTACCCCAGCTCGGATTGCAGCGTGTGCCACCTAACGGAGGCTTCAAAAACACTCTTGTTGGAGCGAGGAAAAATCTGGACCCAGGTCGCATACACAAACTGCAACTCGACTAATGTGGTGTATTTAATCACATGTCCCTGTACCCTACGCTATGTTGGTATGACTACACGCAAAGTGAAACAGCGTATCTGTGAGCACCGTAGTAATATCAGGTGCAAAAAAACAACGACGAAACTGAGCCGTCACTTTCTGGACTGCAATCACACCACCAATGACATGAAATGGACAATTATAGAAGCAATCTTTGGCACCACTAACATTTCGAGCAGGCTGTTTGAAAAAGAACAGCGCTGGGTGTACCGTTTGGGTACCAACACTGTGGGGTTGAATGATGACATCCCGTGGAATACCGTCCTGGGGTAACAAGGTGGTCCATGACACATGTCACAGCAGCTGTCACCACCATCTACCCTTGATTCTTTGGTGGGCTCATGTAGAATTGTTTTTGCACATCAAAAACAGTGGTTTCCTTCACCACAGCCTCACTCTAGAGGTTTTCCTCCTCTGATATTGTCTATCCATTACTAGCAATTATGT